>NC_044190.1:10386868-10709868 GCF_900880675.1 Sparus aurata
AAACTAAGAATAAGTATCTCAAAACACAGGCATACAGCTATTTTTAGATTCAGTGTGACTTCAACTTCAAGTTAAACTTCCATCTCCAATTTCCATTGTAAATAAATATCCTCAAATCTGATTCATAATGATAACTCCTTGTCACTTGAGAACTTTCCCGGGAATTTTCAGAAGTTTAAGTTTTCTTCATTGTCGAAGTTATCCACTGACAGTTGGCTGTACATCCATGGGTATGTCCTAAACAGGAACTAATAATAGGCTATTAGTCATACTTTTCATGTTGCCAATTTGCCAAAATGTGAATGGGGCAGCTTCGTATATACTGCCAAGAGCTTCAGCCCAGTTCCCTTATACAGACACTCAGACAATGGCATGGCTGTAAACATGTCTTAAAACTGTGTGATATTCAGTGACTCCCCCGATTGCTACTTTGTTAGCTATGATTTGTTTGGAATGTTTCTTTGTCGTCATGATGTAGTTTTTGGCAGGAGGCCAACTACCCAGCTGTTGGGCCTCATAGAAACAGGTGTATTTGAACTCATCATCACTTGTTCCCTCTTTTGGCTTCCACACTTTTTCCATCCTGTTAACCAGCTGCTGTTTGTGGGCAGCACTGAATTCTGTGGGGAGTCTTGATCCTCTCAGACCTTGCACTGAAGGAGGCATAAGGATGCATTAACTTTGGTTCCAGTGGGAAGACTAGAAATATGTGACTGACTGTGCTGTTCCAAAGTGTTCCAGTATAACTCAGGGAGGACAAACTTTTAAGTTAATCACTTCATATGTAATTTAAAAAAAAATCTAGTAATTACAGCTTTCATTTAATTATGTAATGTTTCAAAATGGGCCACTAGGCCAAAGCTTCCTCCTGCCATCTTGGAGGAAGCCAGCTGTGTTGGAAGAAAGATCTCCTTGTAACTGGTGGAGCTGCCTGTAGACTGCCAAATCAGAAGTAGTGAATAATGCTGGCTTCAGACTTGTATGTGTGTGTCTGTGTGTCTGTGTGTCAGATGGGCCTGCGCCTGGAAGAAAGACGGCAGCAAGACAGACGCAGACAGAAACAATTATACATAAAAAAAAAACAGACTACGCTTCTCTCTTCCCTCACTCCGTAGGGTCGTAACTCCCCACTGCCCGGCTTCCTCCCTTTCTCTCAGCTCTTCCGTTTCCGTGGCAACACAGGGGGAGGTTAACTCCGGGTCGCTGTCGGTGACCGTGAAGCCCCTTCCTTGAGTGAGGAGACGATGGAAGAGGGGGAAAAACCCTCATTTCTTGAGCATCTGTCGACCATAAACTTTCCCTGTGACTTTTATGGAGGACTAAACAAGAGCAGAGTTTCTCTCTCAGTCTCTCTGTGACAAAGGAGCAAGGAAGCAGCAGGAGGATGGGCTGACTGACTGCTGTCCTCAGCATGCAGATGTCATTTTTCATTTTGCTTGTTTGTTTTCCATTTCCCATTTCCCATTTACATACTGTTTACATTGGAAGATTGTCTTCTACTCAGTAGTATAGTTAGTTGTAAATAGCTGACTGACTCGAGTGGGTGCATAAAGGAAGTATGCTGCAAAGTTACGATGCTGCAGCAGCATGGTGTTTTCTTGGCCAAATGTATTACCAGGGTTCTCTTTGTTTAAATCTGGACACATATCAACAGAGGATGATCCATAAAAGGGAGAGTGCAGCGTCGAGACTGAATCCAAAGTCTGTCTATACTTCTATGGGAAAACTAAATACAAATGTGTAAGATGATATGGTTATCATCTTACACATTGTTGTAATACACCTGGATTTTTGGTATTGATTGGGTACCACAATTTTTATTATTATTATCATTATTATTATTATTATTATTATTTGTAATGATCTTCATTTCCTTGGTTTCAAATATAGAGCTGCATCCTGTTCCTGTCTCACTTTCAGGATCTGATCCACAAGCCCCCGTTCCATAATGTATTTCTCCTTTCACTTGCTTTCGGTTTCTTTCATTTTAGTCACTGATTATTTTGTTGTCATTAAATTACCATAGCTCTACAGTACAGCTTTTGGTTTTGACAATGTGAAAACAATGGTTCAGTCTGAAAATTGGGCAGGGCTCTGTACACAAACAAGATTTAGAAAAGGATACCATGGGGCAGAGGTCAAGTGACTGCCAGATAAATGGAGCTAATATTCCTAGACATTTATTGAGAGGTACTTCAGGTTAGTCCAAAAAAAGATATAGCAAAGGTTAAATGATGTGGATGAAGCTTCGTGTATATTCTCGTTTAAGACACGGCTGTTTTCAGTCTCAAGCTCTTGAAGATTGTTGCGATGCAGTAATGAAACTTTTCTGTCATGATCTATTTTCACTATCTACTGCAGTAGACTCCTTATCTCTGCTGTCTGACATGAAGTTTTCAAAAATGTCTACACTGGTATTTATGTGGGGGTTGTTGCTGAAGCTAAGGATTAGGCTAGTAGTGTTTAAATATAAATGAAGGATTTTCTCTAGGCCTGTCTGAAACTGCTTTCCTTGGAAGTAATTGGTAAAAGCTAGTGGGGCTCTTCTGAAAGCTATCCACTAAATGCCTCACAGCAGCTGAGAAGTAAATCTTTCATTTGTAAGTGTTGACTGTCTGTTCTGTTGAGAGTCCTCCTGGTTAGTGAGTGCATTCAAACTGAGTTATGGCTAGATTATTACTCTGGCTGCATGCCCTACAGCTAATACATTAGCATTTATCTGTTTTTTGTGTTTTGGACACATAAATGCAGTTAATATCAAATGTCAGCTTTGGTCCATTTCCCCCCTCCTTCTTTTTGTTTCCCTGCTTACAGCAAGGCTGTGACATTACCCTTAGAGTGCAAAACAATGGTCAAACCATTTTAGCCACCATGGCTCAATATTTAAGAGTGTTTGCCTGGTGGATTATGGTCATTTCCAGTTTATTTAATCGGATACAGAGGTCTGCAGATGAAATGTTTGGCTATTGACTTTACTGATGTTTTAGGTCTGTCATTAACTCCACATTCTCTTACTATTCTTAGACAGGACCATTTTGTTCGCTCGGGCATGAACCAGAAAAAGCCACCCATCACTAATAGAGGACAAGGCCGCGTACAGGACTAGTTAAACACTGAGCCTTGACACACAATAGACCTTGTAGTCCACCCAGTGTTTAGACCTAATCACTGCCTCTCTACCACATGCTGTTATTGCTGTGTTATTCAAATAAGACCTGAGCTACAAAGGCAAGAATTAATCAGTTAATTTGAATCATTTAATTTGTTTTGAATTACATTTTTGGTAAAACGTGTCCTATTAAACACCTACTTAATCTAAAAAAAAGAAATTCCATGAAGCCAAAAAACAAAAACGGCAAAGTGTGATATCTATCTATCTATCTATCTATCTATCTATCTATCTATCTATCTATCTATCTATCTATCTATCTATCTATCTATCTATCTATCTATCTATCTATCCATCTATCCATCTATCCATCTCAAAGTGTTCAAGTGACTTAACTTTCCCCTTACAACTGAAGTTATATTCAGTGCTTTGCCTGGTGAAAATATTCGTAGTCTATTTTTGTATGCTTCTCTATGAATAATTTAGAAGTACCTCACTTTAAGGTAATTTCCTTTTTAGAACATTTTCTTACTTCTCAGTTGTCAGCTGTGTGCTCTGCTTATGTGTCCAATTCAGTTTTTCCACCAGTGGTGCACACTGGGCAGGCCAGAGCTAAGTTCCTCACATTGCCACTCTCAGTGACTCATTGTGGTGCCACTCTGTGGCGGCTTGTTCTGTGAAGTTGAGCATTTTGCTTTATTTGAAAACTTCTTACAGAGGAAAAACAAGGAAACATTAGATCTACATCACCATTTTACATACGCTATGTCAGTCATCATGATTGCCACTTCTGAAAATATAAGAAATGTTCTTAATCTCCTTCTCTCTCTCAATCTAAAGTAAACAAATTGACACAGACAGGTAACTGCTGTACATTAACATTAGATTTGCAGTAGCTATGCTTGTGTGACAGACTTTATTAATGTCACATTTTTCAGTGTAGACTATCAAATACTAGTAATTCTCCACTCCTTAAAAATAATTTTCACACATTACGCACATTTTAGGATCCACCTCCCCCAGGATTATGCACAAACGTTACTAGTTTGTAAGAGTGGCTTTTAACAATTTACAGGTTGCACAACAGAAGTTATCCTGGCCAGTTCAGCCACAGAACAGCACACCGTCCATTGTAAATGTAACAGATCCCAACAATGTAATCCACTAAATCTCAAGTTTCCAGATCTCGTGTCAACTAACTTTAGAGATATGCAGGACATACTCTTTGATTTTACTCTATTTTACCAACATTACAAAGCCGGAGTTTCACTGTAACTTACCACTGAGAACAGTTCTAATAAAGTTGATACCAGAGATTGTTCAATTTCGACAGTGATACATTTGATGGAAAGCCATGAAAACATTTAAAATATAAATATAGATGACTATGTTGTACCTGTCCAGCTTTCACCAACAAATTATTTTTTCTTTGTTTATTTTATCAGCCGATTCATCGTCGTCATGTCATATCAGCTTTTTCCTTCTCCCAACTATCATTATTATTGGTCGACATCCACTGTACTAGTCTTTCTGATAACCAGACAGCTAACTCCCCTGCAGCTGTGTAGTCAGACACTACAGTCTGCATGATGACCTGAGGCTGTTTGCCCTGGACTGCAGAAGCTAGATGTTGACACACTCTGACAACGATCTGTCTCCTGTCAGATGTCAGTGAGGCAAACACAAGCTGCTTGGTTTCCAAGACGATACACAAAAGAGACTGTGTGGCCCCTTATTCTGGAATGATGTTGGACATTTTGTGTGTGTATGTCAACATGTCTACAAGGGCAGTTTTTATCATGTGTGTCTGGTGTTATTGTGTTCGCTTGAATCAGTTTTTGAAAGTGAAGAATCTACAGTACATTTGTCAGTATAGACAGTTGGTTTGTAAGGCCATTGTGATGTTGGGAGATTCTAACAGCCTACTAACATAATCACAGGGTTAGGAATTAAGGAAAGAGTGTGTCATTCATCTACAGGCCACGCTGGCTCATTTTCCCCAAGTGCTTCCTGTTTTGATTTTTGTTTGAAGGGTTGTGTAGGTCATCAACTGGATCTGAGCAGGGTGAAGTCCAAGTTTATATTCAAGCTTAATTTTCAGACCATGTAGTCTGGCTAAGGTAGGGCTTTGGACACTTCATGCTAGAGAGTTAATAAAACATTTCAGGAAATCAAAAATGTTGGCAGCATATGTAACAGTGTGGTGTGCATTTATAAGCCTGGCAGCTGAGAGAAAGCTTCAAATTTGCCAACTGTTTGTCGGGAGCTATGCAAAATAGCTCCTCTGATTAAAATGATAGGGGTTTTTTTTTTTTTTTTTTTTTTCTTAGGTTGTAGCATTTAAAACGATCCCTAACCCATTTTATTAATTTTAATTATTTTCCTTTAATTTTCGTTATTCAATTTTATCATTTTCAATAGGGGTTTAAATTTTAAAATAAAATACAGTCTAAAAAATGCAGTTACAGTGAACCGGTGCCAGTGCAGATGCCCAGAGCCACTGGGGTGCATCTCTTTTGACCTCTACCTAACATTAACTATGCAAACCATTTGTTTTCTGGGTCAACTTTGGTGATCATTTCTGTGAGGACATGAAAGCTTGCATGAGAAAGCACAACAATTCAGAGGTCCTGTTAATGTGTATCACTGGGATACAAAGTGAAATATGTATATTAGGGTTTCAATTCGATGCAAAGGCTTCATCTCATGACATGTCAATTAATTTTAATGGTTCTGGCACGCTCTGCTCACTTTAGGTCAAAATCAGTCATCATTATGAATAAGTATGTTTTACTGGCCTTTTCAAGGATTATTTTTGAGCCTGGTCATTTTAAGGTTTAACTCTCCTGCGACATTTCAAGTAATCATTAACCTTTCAATTTGCAGTGGGCCATACAAAATGAAATGAATAACTGAAGTCTTCCTCCTATATATAAGGACACATGAACATGAAAGCTGACATGCATACATACATACATACATACATAAAGTAGGCAATAGCTACCCGTACTACGTATTTACAATTACTGACATAATAATAATTGCAGGAATAACATAACTGCCTGCCATCGCAAATCTCCTCATGTAGTGTGAATTAAACCTCAGACTGTGTGGTGTGATATGGCGGCTTTGATTTTTTTACTCAACGTCAATAGGCCAATAGACTACATGTACTGTAAGTGTAGAATGCCTGGGCTTTCAATGCATAGTTGTAAAGTGATACAGCAGCTGAACAGTGATTGGTATAATCCTCTTTATGGTACCTGGAACATGCAGTTTTATATGTAGGAGGATATGCTTAGGCTGTCTACCGTATAATCATTTTCACAGTGTGTGGGGAACTATTGTCCTATACAATGTTCCTCAGTATGTGCTGAACTCATGTATTAGCCTGTTACATGTCCTGTTGTTCAGAGCCATCAGTGTGTACTGTGATACACTGATGCTGTTTCTGCTTCAGCTTAACATTCCAGTCTTAGGCCCAGCCTCTTTGCTCCCTAACCCCCCTGGCTACCTTCAGCCTCCTTTCCATCCTCCACTCCTCATTCCTCCCTACAGAGCCATGGATGGTACAGTCCTGGACAGGGAAAAAAAGAAAAAGAATGCAAGAACAGTAGAATACGGCAGAGGAGGGGGTGAGCAGCCATGCATCAAGTTATTTTTTAAATGACGGTGATCAGAGCGGAGGAGCATGCCGAAGGGAGGAGGGACGAATAGAAGTGTTCGAGGACCGAGGGAGGCGGGTTCACAGCTCTCCTGACCATCTGACTCTCTCCTCTCATTGGTCAGGGGGGCCCCTAGCTTCATTAATGGGCGTTTGAGTGCAAGACATGGGTGACCCTTCTTGCCTGTAGCCTTTGAAGCAACCATGACAGCTGTCATCACTACGTACGTCAAAACCTGCCATGCCGATTTCACCCCTAAAGTGTTCAGAGATATGACTGTGGGGAGATAGTGGGTATGTAGGATGCTCTAGAAGCCCCTTGAGGAGCACTCAGAGGAGCAAAACTATTTGGAAATCAGGGATTCACAAACAATTTGTGGAAGGGATTCAAGTGTGACAAGATTTGACTTTAAGCAGCCCCATATGTATTGGCGTATGTACAAAATATATATCCGGTTCTTTTTATCATGTTAAGACACTGAAAACTCTCTCAAATACCCCTAAAATCTTCTCTCTTACTGCCTGTCTCTTAAACAGTGCTCTAGATAAACTTCAACACTGTGTAGAGGAGGTCCTAATTGTATCCTGGTTTGAAGAGCTATTGGAATCAATAAGCCTCCAGATAGAAATTACTCTGCATGTTTTTGCTCTGTGAATGCAGCATGTCAGCAGTGGAACGTCAGTGAAATATGAAGTGTTACAGATTGAACTGTATGCTGGCTGCTTTGCAAGAGCTGCAGCTTTGGCGGTTTGTAAAGAATGTGCATGGGTAAAGGGAAACAGGTGTGTGAGTGTCTTTTATGTGTGCGTTTGTGTATGTATCTTAAGAACTGCAGGTTTGAGATTTTCAGATTGAAGACATTTTTGTGATGTAGCTATGGTGTCATGCTGATTGTTCATTGCTAAGAGAAAGAATACGTGTAGTTGAGGGTCCTCATAAGGATAGAAGTGTGCACTGGTGTGTAAACCACTTGCAGTCTCTTACCTCTGGTCTCGTCATCCAACTTGACTCAGCTCTCTGACTGACAGTAGACCACTCCCTGTGGGTGGAGCCTGCACCACACAGATGGTGGAGGAAGGGGAATATTCCCCTGTATTGAGGAAGAATACTGTATAGAACAAAGAGAACAGAGCTTTTAGAGTGTGTGAGGAATTTTTTTTTTGCTAAACATGTGATGGTGTGATAATTAAAAAAGGGAGAATTTCATCAGACTGCATGTGATGTATGAGTTACTATATAAACAAGGCTGCCAGTGTTATGGATTCTGTGTCCTCGGGGACTGCTAGTCCTCATGTCATATTGCTATAACCCTTTTTGATTAAAGCACCTCCTGAATGGCTAATGCCCTAATGACAAATGTCACTCGAAAATAATGAGAAAAGCATATCAGCGAGTTTGATTCAGATTTTACAGTTAATTTACATGAATTTAGTGGAGTTGAATTGTTGGCTTATGTGATATAGTGGCCTGATAAAGATAAAATGCACCTCTAGCCAGTGTCACTATTTATTTCTCCAAACTTTATACAGTTCAGATGCAGTTGATCAACCATGTTGTGATTATTATAAAAGTCATGAGTGTTAGCTTTTAAAGATGACCTGTCAAAATAAAGAGACAACTGACACACTAGATGACAATGCCTTAATTAGTTGTTGCCAGGTATTTAGGATGTTGAAATTAATTAATGGTAACTAAAGTTGGTTTTCCAAACTGTGTTGTTTAAGCTCACCACACTGTTGATTAAAATGTTTTGACCTGATAAGCGTGATCTGTAACATAAAGATCTGTGCTGTTGCGTGTTTCAGTTACAGGTAAAAAGCAAATACTGAATCCAATGATGTGAAAAAGCTGCTGAGAAACAAAACGCTCCACCTCTGCTTGGATCTTGAGAAGCTGAAACATTTATCTTATATTTACATTTGCCCTTGTAATTATTTGTAGTGTAATTTACTGTACACGTTAGTGGACAGCAAGGAGGGGTTCATCTTCCTGTACCGTTGTCATTATGTAATCTGCCAAGAACTTTATGTTTTCCCAGTCTCTGTTTGTTTGGTTGGTTTGTCAGCAGATTACACAAAAACTACTTAACAGATTTTCATGACACTCAGATGGAAGATGGTTCTCGGCCCAGGATGGACCCTATTAACTGTTGGGGCTTATTGTGAGATTGCATTTTCTGACATTTTTGTTAATTTCTCAGGGAATAATGCATTGATCTTAATGCCAAAAATCTGGCATATTTAGGTGGCTTGTATCTACGAGTGAGTACGAAAGGGGACTGTTGGGCCTTGGCGGAGGTATGCGCTTTACTGAGTGCCATTCTAGTGTAAACATCTGAATAGCTTTTTAAAAATGTATAATGTATTGTTAAAATAGGTTAGCCTGGTCTGGATGTTCTGACATATGCAGATAGAGCCAGATGTGTGTGTCTGTCCCTGTGCTGAGGAAATCAGTTTTAAAGGACATAGCTGTCGGTGAAATGCTCAAACTCTGACGTGTTTGTGTGGATTCATGTGTGTACTGTATGTGCCTGTTCTTTGGTTCTTCTGTAAAAGATCAGGCAGATATTAGGGCCAATCCCCCACTCTTTTTAAAATGTCAATGATTTTTTTCATAAACCTTCAGAGGCATGTTTCCCACTTGTCCCTTTTCATTTCTGAGCAATGACCTAAACCCAGTAACCCCTTCACACCACCATCTGATTCCACCACACACTACCTCAGTCCTCCATCTGCCAACTTCAGTACCAACCCTCCTCCAACACTCACACATGCCCACACAGACATTCCCACAGCAATTCCCCCAGTACCAGAGTTTTTTTTCTGACCTCCAAGCCCGCAGAGATGAATGCACAGACACACATATCAAATCCCCTGAGAAGTTGGTTTGACATGTGACAAACTGATGGGACAGAAATAAGCTTCACAAATGAGGCTGATTTTGAATCGTATGTGTGCAGAAGTGCCATGTGAAAACAAGAAAAGCCTGAGGCCAATGGCTCTGCCTTTGTCTTCATGTCTATCTTCTTTCAGCCATGTTTTATTTCTCTTTCTGACTTTCTCTTATCTGTGTACTGTATAGGGGCACAAGATACTTTGTAAAAGAAACATTAATTGACTAGAAGCTTATTAGAATATTTATTATTTCTGACGTTTCATGTTACATTTTTCCCAGACAAATACTGTTCTCAATGGCTTAACACACTGCATCCTCTCTAACATGTCCTCTTATCTATCCACATGCTACTGTGGACCTTGATCTTCCCTACATCATCAGGAGTCAATCCAAGGTAACAGCATACACACATTACATACAAAGACATTTTTAACACTGAGCTAATTCCACAGTTATGAATCATCTGTGTTAAACAAAGAAGCCGCTGTATGTCATCCACTCAGTTTGGGAGTTGTGTGCAACCATACAGGCAGTGACACAAAGTGATGTCTGCAAAACAGTTTTTGACTAAAGAATCTTACGAGTTTGATTCATCAACTTTAATCCTTCTCGGAATACTTGTCTCAAGGAAACTTTTGAATATGTTTTTACTGTGTGTGTGTATATATAGGCCAACAAGGTCTTTTTCATCTAAAACATTACCACAGTTCTTCATAAACCACATGACACTAAAAATGCACCCTGTTTACACTATGTTGGGTGATAAAAAGTAATTTATATCCAACTCAGTTGAAAACATATTGAATCAAACATTAGTAACTGGTAAGATAAGTAATATCTATATCAAATCACAAGTAATTTAAAAATGTTCTTTTGAAAGTGACTCCACTTTAACACAGTTTCTCAATTGAATTAAACTCCTGTGTAATGTATATGGAATTGTTTTCACAAAAACATTCAGAAATGAGATGTAAATATCTTTAGTAATAGTTAACATTGCTGTGTAACAATCGGCCATAGACCTCTTTCATTCATCAAGTCTCATACTGCTGCTGTTTGCATTTGTCAGGTTTTTGCCTATGATTACTGCTTCTGGTCCATGGATGAAACAGATAAGGAGAATTTTGCAGGTTAGTTACTTAAACAAATCACAGTGTCAAAACTTTGAACTTTTCATTACTGAAATACCATTCAAACAGTTCGGTTTTAAAAGACTTCATAGTCACAGTTATAAAGTACATCGTGTGTGTGTGTCTGCAGGTCAGGAGGTGGTTTTCCAGTGCCTTGGGGAAAGTCTTCTCCGCAACGCCTTCCAGGGCTACAATGCCTGTATCTTTGCCTATGGACAAACTGGTAATTTGCCATGACACAACTCACTATTCAGTGGTCAATATGATGTGAATATATATTATGAGCGCTACAGAAGTAGGACACAAAATATGAACAATTCTCTTTCCCATTATAAGCACAGTGCACTAAAGTGTTTTTGTGTAATAATTAAGAAAGGAGTGTCAGTAAGGATGTGTTGTGGCAGGAAGGTTGGACTGCCTCTCCTCTTTCCTGAATCAACAAAATACCAAGGCTGAAATGCAGTTCTATGCAACCCATAGCAGAACTCTAGACGCATGATAGCATAGTGGTGCTAAAACTAACGACTGTAGAAACAGAGCTTATTATCTTCTTTCTCTCAGTCTACACATAATGTCAACACAACAAATGTTTTAAGAAACCGTTAAGGATGATAAATCAGTCCAGTGTCAGAAAACAAAAAAGCAGAATTGTATTAGGTACACCAGTACAGCCTGATCCAATACAACTGTTCTCTGCCATAAATCAGACTTTATGAAGTCTGTAATGTTAAAGGTTTCTTGACACTGCAGTGTTTCCCCTGTATTCCTTTAGCAGCGGTGGTGCGCCGCTATTGAAATGTGACTGTCGCTCCTAGATTTTAATTTTCTTTTTTTAGGAGAGGAGAGGAGGGGCGGCACTTATCATACTGTTAGCCATATTATTTAAGCTACAGACACTTCATATAGCGACAGGTTAATTAACACACCTGCGGGTAAAAGCATATAAGCTGTCTGCGTTAAAGTTAAAGATGTGAAGAGGGGGCAAAGTTTTGCTGCTGCTCTGATCCGCCTCTGGAGTTAGTATCTGAGCTGCAGCAGAGGTGAGCCAGCATCTTTGTGAATGGAAAAGTCTGAGGTGCAGATCAATGGTGACGGTGTTCAGTTTGATAATTAAACAGATCCTTCACTCAAGTAAGGGAGAATTGTCCCACACTTTATCTTACGAAGCAACATCACACGACCAAACAAGAGTAAGAGTCAATATTTTCACAGAAGGGAAAAAAGCTGTCCTGCAACTTCACATGAGTGGCACACATTAATGTTACAGGTGAAGCAGTTGTGTGTCGGAAAACGTAAGTCAACACCTTCTTGTTAGATAAACAACATTTGGTTGATCGATGTTGATAAAGACGACAAGTATTCCACTTTATCTGACTGTTTTCTTCATCCTGGAGGCTGGCCTTTCCCTGTGTGTGAGGGGCACTGTGATGCATGACAGCTGTCAATCAACAGCATTTGGCAGATTCCCTTCGATATTAAATATTTTTTTAGACAGGATTCATAAAAGATTGTCATAAATTGAAGTTATTTTAGCACTTAAAATGTTGTTCAATTCAAGTCACTTAGCACTGCTTGATAATACAATGCTGTCGTGATGCAAGTTGAATTCAGATAAAAGGAGAGTTGAGAAGGAATCATTGTAAGAATAACTGACAGGTAGCTAGCCACACCCAGTGGATTTAAATGACTATCTAGAGGGTGATAGAAGTTACACATAAAATAATAGCCTTTTAGTCAAAATGGGGTTGGGGGGTAGCGGGCCCCACAAAATATAATTTGCTCATCACACCTTATTTGTATTTACAGACAAATAGAAACCTCTGACATGTCGCATTTTGCAAATGTACAAATATATGTGCTTGGCATGACAGCCCTGCTGCTATAACTCAGTCTTAAGGGAAACACTGCACTGTCAGAGAGGTGTTGATTAAATGATGTGTTAGGACTGAGTTTATAGATGGTGGTTGTTTTAAACTGTACTGCATCATAAGAATGGCTAGGACAAAACATTTGATCAATATAGTCGATATAGTCAACATGCGGTCAGGTAAACAACCTTTAACTAAGGCCTCATAACGAACATAATTGAATTTACACAAGTCCGATGTTGCCGAGATGAAATGAAAATGAAACTTTATAGGCGTTGTAAAGATAGATAATATGGCAGAGCTGTTGTATTGAATTGCGTTAGATTACATAGCTGTACCTTGTAAAGTGGGCACTTTGCGTGTATGAGGTTCACACAAAGACGCTATTTTCACTTTTCAAATTACCTAAACCGGTTGACATTGTCTGTGTGTGATGTAACAAGGTTCGGGGAAGTCATATACCATGATGGGTTCAGGAGACCAGCCAGGTCTGATTCCTCGGCTGTGCAGCGCTTTGTTTGAACGAACCCAGACGGAAGGCAGGAAGGAGGAGAGCTTTACTGTTGAGGTGTCCTACATGGAGATCTACAACGAGAAGGTCCGAGATCTGCTTGATCCCAAAGGGTACGACCTTGTCTTAATCTTCTAACCCTTTTATGACAGGAAGGATGCTTTTTCTTTCCCTCTGTGGGTCACAGTGGCTGTGGTAATTCATGAAAACACCATCACTGCTGCATTTGTGTTTGTCATCAGTCTTAGCCAAATTAAAAAAGCAATAGATGTATAGAATGTACTTTCTGAAGATTCTCTATCCTTTGAAGAGAGAATATTGTCTTTTTATAGTGAAGCTGCACCATGAAGTGTTTAGTTACACTTACTGTTGATAAATTGTGTGATATTTGTGCTAAAACACAATTTAACAATAGTCATTGACTGTGGTATTGACCTTAGATATAACTAAATATTGTCTCTGGCAAATTAGTTAGCTGGTATAACAGAGAAAGTGTCAGGTGCAGTCTGGTACCAGCAGCTGCTGGTACCAGCAGATTAAAAAGATCACTCTTGTGCCCTGCAGTTACTGATGGAGTCCAGTTCATGTCCAGCAGGTCAGCAGTAAATCAGGCGCACAGGCCTGTGTCTGCTGCCCCAGACAGCATGACCTTTGACCTTCACTCACCATGTGACCTTTTAACCTCAGTAAAACGGCGCAAAGGAAAGCAGCCCATCTGACAGCCATATGGGCTTTTCTGTGGAGCGGAGAATGATGAAGTTCTTAGCCCTGGAGAAAGTTTGAATCAAGTGCTAATCAGGGAATGCTGATGTGGTCGCCAGAACCAGCTGAGCCTATATTGCAGCATTTGGTGATACATCAGATGAATAGTGATTTACCAAGAGTGACCATGTTGTTTGACTGTGTTTGAAACCTGTCTTTATTCTCTGTCCAGGGGGAGACAACCTCTGAGGGTCAGGGAACATAAAGTTTTGGGTCCGTATGTGGATGGCCTCTCCCGACTAGCTGTTGCCAGCTACAAGGTAAAAATATTTTTCTTAATGAATTTTACTGTTTGCCATGCTGTTACGTCAGGTTTAACCAATGGTACTCACTCTGACCAATGTGTCAGTGTGCAGCAGACATGTGAGCAAAGCATCTTTCTTGCATTCCCTCTCACTTTGATCTTTAACTTTGAGGATTTGTAACAGTGCAGCTCACATGTTTGCAGAAGTCTGCTTAGTCGTCCAGCTAATCACACTGGAAAGAGGAACTGTCAGAATTTCAGTACTTGTTATGGTTTATATTTGGCTCTCAGTTGGGCCAATTGAAGCTGTTACTAAAATATACAAGCAGAGTCTCTCATAAAAGTTTTTTTTTTCACAGTCTTGAAAGTATATTCTTTTGTGAGAATGAAAAACAATTTATTCATCATTTATTTATTGTTTGATTTCCGCTGTTAGGACATTGAGTCTCTAATGTCAGAGGGGAATAAGTCTCGGACTGTTGCTGCTACCAACATGAATGAGGAGAGCAGTCGATCGCACGCCGTCTTCAACATCATCCTCACACATACACTGAAAGACTTACAGTCTGGGGTAAGAGCTACACATTGAAGCTACACAAGCTGAGTAGGGCGTAGTGTTAACATACACATTTTGTTTTTTTTTATTGCTTTTAAGCAACATTTTTAATTATACTTAAGATCTGAATTGTTTACTGTCTGATCTTTTTAAATTATGTTTAATCATCATCAAATGCCTCACCCTCTATTGTCCCAGAATCCATCTGCTTCATGTAACTGACTAACATTTACAGATGGTGCTTTTCACGCTGTGCTAAGCTCCTGGCTAAAAAAGTGTTTCCACTGGCACATTCCAAAGTGGGCTAACTCTGACTTTAGCCTTGGCCTAAGAATATGCAGTGTGAAAAGCCCTTATGTTAGTCTGGTGCTCATTTCTAATCCTAATGATTGTTCATTTCATTTTGATGTGAAATTGTTTTGGGGTTGTATTATTGCCAGAATTGTACATATTATTGGTATATGATATACTAATGGTTTATCTGCTTTTTCAACAAAATCTAAGAATAGACCTAAAAGACCTGTTCTCCTTCCTCCCTGACCCACTCAGTCTCTCCTGCTCCTTGCTCTGTTTCCAGACCAACTTGCAAACAAGGGCTGTTAATAATTCACAGGTGTGACTCTGAGTTTGTCAGCTGATACAGGCTGCTCTGTTTTCATGACACACCCATAGTCAGTTGGTCAGTCAGTCAGTAGGCTCATCAAGCAAACGGCTAATATGTAGTCAGTGAATCACTTAGCCGACACATCCTGTGGCTGGATGAGTCACTTCTTTGTTTTCTTTGTCACTTTATTTTATTGTCTCCACACCTCATTCTAAATACATTTCACATCAGTTTGCATTGTCACAGGGAACTCCTCTTTGACCACTACAGCCACACTATACCAGATGTCAGCTCATTTTAATGCAATCTGAGTTGTATATTTTTACACAGTGTTCGTTGTTTTGTATTTAATATGATGCCTGTTTTTATGTTCCATTGTTGCTTTGTGGTAGTCCGCAGAAATAAGGACTTGTTTTTTTAAAGTGCAGAGGAGTCACAGGAAAATGACAAACTATGCGGTGCACTGTGTGAAAAATGCTTTTAATGCTTCAAAACAATAGCTAATCCCAGAATGTTAAACAATAGCTGTTTTTAGACAGGGCAGCAAGCTGCCAATTCGCCCGTCCTTTTGGCGGCTAGGTCCGCGGTTTTAGACAGAGGCCGGAAAATTGGGGGTCTGTTTAGGTCCGCCGATTTGCCGCTTAGAAGGGTACACTTATTTCTGCCTCGCCTGCTATCTAAATCCGAGGTGTCAATGTGCCAGCCCCTGCGTGAGGTGGGCGGAGGTGTCGATGACCTGCACTGTTGTGCGACCCATAGCCGGGGAGTTTTAAAACCAAGAAACAGCTGATCACAGCGGTCAGTCCATCACTTCATCCGCGGACATTAAGATGAGCAACTGGACAGCCGCTGAGATCCAGGAGATGCTAGCGTCTCCTCGGTCTCTGTAGCTGTTTGGTTGTGTGCAGTTGTTGTTGTAGCGGCAAGCTAGGAACGGTTGCTACTTTCCAATTAAAAGCCCCCCGCTTAGAACCCAGTTCTTAACTCCGATGGGGTGCAATGTAAAGCTCTTATTTTAAAGACAAATTCGTTGTCACTGTTCACAGCCTAACTTCGTGCTTCACACACGTCACATGTTTTCGCCTACCCCGGTGGCGGCTTTTGGAACAGGAGGAATATTCCGCCTCTGTTTTAGAAAGACGGGGCTTGCCGGGCTAGTGTTTCAGGGCAGTGAAACCTTAGCTACAGTATCATCTAATCAGTGTGCAAGCCTCAGAGTGTTTGATAAACAAATGCACATACTGTATATGCAAACAACCCAGATATATATGTAAACTTTGTGTTTTGCCATTTCCTTCTTCATGAAAGGGATTTACAACAATGAGTTGAGTGTATGAAAAAATTCGGCAACTAATTGCTTTATCATTTCACTTATTTACAAAAGCAAATCTGCCACACATGCTTTGTTCCCTGCTTCACAGAGAGCAGGATTTGCTGCTTTTCTTTGTTTAAAATGAAACAGAAATAAGTGGTTTTGACTTAGACTTTTGTTCAGACAAAAAAAGTGTTTTGAAGAACTTGTGATTTGGATTTTTTACTATTTCTTGACTTATTACAGACTGAAAGATCAGTCAGTTCATGAAAAAAAAGCTAATTTAATCATTAATTGATATGATCATTAGTGGCAGCCTTACAATGAATGTACATCTAATCTAATAACTCCAATTACTCGATACAATATGAATTTAGTCTTTGATTATATACAGACCTTGTTTTGTTGAATATGTATAACTATATATGACATCAAACATAATCACCTTATGTTAGTTTTGGTTGTTGGTTCCTAGTTTCACTGCCTAAGTGTCTTGTTGGTTGTATGTAGCAGTACATCTTATTGCCCTAACCCCTATATTAGAAAAGCCCACTCTGGGTATGAATACACAGTATTACACATTCATATAAATGAGAACTTTACAATTGCTCTCTCAAGAAGTTAATTAAAGAATGTGTGAGTTTGACAACATTTCAGAGGAATACTGCTGTACATCATAGCATTGGAGCTCATCTGTGCCCCCTAATGGCTCAGCGTGAGTTGTGGTAAGAAAAACAGTGATGAAGGGTCATGTAAAGAAAAAAGTTTTCTGTGACACGTAGGTAAATCAACCGTGGCTGGATGAGTCATTCTGACACTCGACAGCTCATCACAGGATTTCCTTTCACTTGCGTTCCCTGCTCACACTTGTAAACCAAATACTCCACTCAAAGTTCAGTCAGTTTGAACTTTGGCCCCATCTGCAGCCAACTCTCAGTTGTTGACGATTTTGTTATCCGCTCCGCCAAATCCAATCAAGCTGGGTAACTTAGCTAAGTATTCAGCATATTTTGGTTTTTTTTTGTGTTTTTCCCATGATGACATCTACTAGATTATTTACTTTTTATAGCGCCTCGTAACGCCCTGACAGTTGTTCTGTGCTGCTACCTTAATGCTGCCAAGTAGGCTGATCAGCAGTGTGTCCTGCCTGCTGATCTGGTTACTGATCGGGTATCACCCGTCCTCGTTACTGAATTCCTTATTAAGAAGGAAAAAATGCTACAGTGGCTGGTATTTCCATCTTCATTATTAACTCAGCCAGCTAGATGTTAAGAACTGAATAGTACTAAAGAGAGTCTGCAGAATGTACACAGGTAATACAAAATTCAGAGACATACACATTGAAAAAGAAAGTGGAGTGTGTTTATGGTTGTTAATTTCCAAGTCTGACACAACCAGGTAACCGGACCTTCACTGTTCGTTAGAATCTAGTCATTGGCCGTTGCAATCAAGACGTGTAATTATGCCAAGTTTTAGCTTCCTACTGTATTTGGGACTGTTCAGTCACCACCGTGGTCTACCAACTGTGTGGCTCTCCATTTATGTATTCACAATTCAGGCCATATTTGCTCAATGCCCAGATTGCAATCTCTTGTTTGTTAAATAATTTGTCGTACTCTTGGGATTTTAAGCAGAGTTTGTCTGAGGCTGATCTGTATCAGTTAGACTCATGACCAACTCTGTTCAGGAATCAGGTTCTGGGTTTGCTTGTGGTTGCTAATGTGATGTGATCAAAGTCTTTTCAAGAGGCATTAGATCAAACCTATCTCTTTGTCAGGACAAGGTTGACTTTGTTTTCACAATACAATAGAAGCTAATTTTACAGCAGCATATAAACTACTGTCTGTTCCATCACACAGAACTTTACCTGCAAAATATGAGAGTTTAAAACACAATATTAGCAGTCTGTATCTCCAACCAAATAAGGTGAATACATTTCTTACAGTCTCTCATCTAATTCTTGTTTCTAATTTAAGTTAGTTTCAACCTTTTTTTTCTAAGCTTTGATTTCCTGAGCATTAAAAACTGCTGAATGTAGGTAGGTGGAGCTTCAGAGGCCAAAGGATTTTTATTGTAATCATTTTGTATCAGAAAAGGGTAGAAACTAGAGAAACTGCAGTATAACAGATCACTGAGGCAATGCCATTGTGATTTGGGACTTTATAAATAAATTGATTTGATTAAACAGCTAGGAAGAGTGACAAGATAGCATGAGACGTTTGGAATCCAGACAAATTCATTGAAGTAATGAGTGTCAAATTACACCTGTTTTCTGAACTGGTCCACTGTTGATACAGACAGATAGGTGCAGCAGCTGACATTGAGCTGCTGATGTGCTGCTTTCATTGTGCAGCAGGTGAGGTTAGGTGTTACATTCAGCCCTGTCAGCTACTGACCTGTCACACTTGGCCAGCAGTGGGCCTTTCCCAGTACAGATGGTGATGTGATATCCAGTTCTTCAACAGTCTCGCACAGGAACTGAAGGAACCTGTCAACATGAGGGTGAAAGATGAGAAACCAAAGTCGTACAGAGCATTTTGACATGAATCATTTGGTAGAATCACAAGAATCCGATGTAAAAAATAGAGAAGGTCTTCTGAGTAAGACCGAAGCATTTATAGTAGCTAAATAAACTCAACAGAAAATTCAGGGGAGGGGAGGTTTCGAACTTGATGTTTATTTCTGGGTCATCTGTTGCTGTAGTGCTAGCAAATCAGAGCAGGGCTCAGTTGAAAGCTGCTGAAACCCAGCAGGAATTGCCTGGATGTCTTGCCTCCATGGTGATTTATGAGCCATCCGAGTTTTGTCAGACCTCATGAGGATGTATGGCGCTGCTTTCAGGAATGTTAGCAGATACAGATCTGCAGAAATGTCCTTGACTCCAGGTGCAGGCTGGACAATGCAGTCAAAGACTGTAAGAGGACAAATACAAGCGGGTTGCTGGCTGCAAGGCCACTTTTGTAGCTACATGTCGATCCAGCTTACTGAAACTGTATGATGCATTTGGCCACAAGACAAATGGACATTCCTTTTTGACAGTGGTATTCATGACTATGTTGCTATTAAGTCTTTATTGCTGTGAAAACAATGCATGCCATGTCATATGTGTATGAACAGTTGTCAATGTCTGTCTCTCTTTCTCTGTAGACAAGTGGTGAGAAGGTGAGTCGGTTGAGTCTGGTAGACTTGGCTGGAAGTGAACGAGCAGCAAAAACTGGAGCAGCAGGAGAACGTCTCAAGGAGGGAAGCAACATCAACAAGTATGCACAAGCAGTTGTGCACAGATACACAATTATTTCACACACACAAGCTTATGATTGGGTCCAAACTCTAAACTGCTTTACAATATTTTCACCCAGGTAGTGTGACCTAATTTTGCAATATTCCTTTTTAACCAGAGTGTTGTCATTCTGGAGACTTTGTCACTTGCACTTATAGCTGTTGAAGGCATTTAACCTGTTTTAGGTATGATTTGTGAGGATTTGGTGCCACTCTACAGTATTTACTAACGTATCCAGTCCAACTGCAGCAACTTTACTTTCACCTAAAGCGTAGTATAATACAATGTGAATTTGCTTGAAAAAGCCTTGAAACATGCTTGATTTGAAGCGTCCTCACGCAAAGAGATGCACACACACCAAAGCAACAGGGACAGTGTTACCAACTCTTCAGCAGATACATGAAATAAAATAGAAATCCGTTGACCCTGGTGTGTTTGTGTGTTTGCCAGGTCTCTCACTACTCTGGGCCTGGTGATCTCAGCACTAGCTGAACAGGGAACTGCCAAGAACAAAAACAAATTTGTTCCTTACAGAGATTCTGTTCTGACATGGCTGCTGAAGGTACATTTATTCATATCCAGTGCTTGGTTTTTGTTTTATAAGAAGAGAACTGTTTTGATAATTTCTCATATTTTCTCTCTCCGTGTCTCTCTCCTTCTCTCTGAATTTCTTGCATCTTTCTCCAGGACTGTCTGGGCGGCAACAGTCGCACAGCGATGGTTGCTACTGTGAGTCCAGCAGCAGACAACTATGAAGAAACACTGTCAACGCTACGATATGCAGACAGAGCAAAGAACATTGTGAACCATGCTGTTGTTAACGAAGACCCCAACGCTCGCATCATCAGGGAGCTCAGAGAGGAAGTAGAGAAACTACGAGATCAGCTGACTCAGGCAGAGGTGGGTTATCTTCAAGATATTAGAAATTAGGATTGGAATTTGCTGCTTTTCCTAAATCTAAGCTGCTGGGTTTATATTTTTCTTTTTTCCCCCCAGTCTTTGAAGGCTCCTGATCTGAAAGACCGTCTGGAAGAGTCAGAAAAGTTGATTCAGGAGATGACCATCACCTGGGAGGAGAAGCTTCGCAAAACTGAGGAGGTTGCACAGGTAAAACACACAAGAGTTGTGAAAGATTACGTATGTATATACCTATAATTACTAATCAAACTGGGCTTCTAAAACGAATCTCTCCGTGATTGTTTTTTCTACATTTGGTCAAACTCCTCCTGATTATACATTTTACATGTTGGATCATTTTCGGTGTTAATCTGAATTCTGTCACTGTTTGTAGGAGCGGCAGAAGCAGTTAGAGAGTTTGGGTATTTCTCTCCAGTCCTCAGGGATTAAAGTTGGAGATGATAAGAGTTTTCTTGTCAACCTTAACGCCGATCCTGCCCTCAATGAACTTCTGGTGTATTACCTGAAGGTACTTGTGTGCACGCACACACACACACACACACACACACACACGCACGCACGCACGCACACACGCACGCACGCACGCACGCACACACACACACACACACACACACACAGTCCTCAACACACAGTCCTCATCATGCTTTACTCAATGCTCTGTCATGTATTCTCCCTATTCACACAAAAAATCAGACAATATTATCACTATCATTGAATTTACTCTGTTTGACTCGGTATACAATCGACCTGCTGTTTAAACATTATATCCCAACTCACCTGCCATAGGAAATCTAGAAAACTGAAATTTTAAATGTGTTGGGAAGCCTCAAGACTGAAATGAAGTAAATCTAAAAACACAAAAGCAAATACCAAAAAGTTGGTGTTTAATAGTCGATGACCAAAGATGAGGTCATATCAAGACAGTCATGACCAGGGCAAATAAAGTTCTTCTAAGTTTTTATTGCATTAAATCAGATATGTATACACTTTACACACGTGTGTAGGCTTTAGTCCACTCTCAGCTGACAACAACTTGTAAAATTTTGAATGTTGTGTCTCAGGAACACACAAAGGTGGGCTCAGCAGACTCTCAGGACATCCAGCTGTGTGGGATGGGTATCCAGGCTGAGCACTGTGTCATCGACATAACGACGGAGGCTGCCGTCATCCTCACCCCCTACCGCAACGCTCGGTAAACACACCCACATCACCGACCTGAAATCATTCTGAGTGATAAAAACATGCAGGGTTGGCAAGGCACCCGCAGTGGCAGAGTTGTTTTACCACAAGAGATGTCGTTATATCAGTTTTCAACAGTAAGTCTTAATATCACTGTTGTCTTTCTTGTCTTATAGGACGTGTGTTAATGGCTCTCCAGTAACCAGCGGTCTGCAGCTTCACCATGGTGACCGAATCCTCTGGGGAAACAACCACTTCTTCAGGTAATTTTACACAAGCTGCTAACATTTATATTTTGTTTGCTGTTTTGTACTCAGTCTTTTTCATACTTTTTCATATCATAAAATATTACATATTACATAACAATGTATTATGTATGGAATATTGTGTAAGTGTTGCACACTTTTAGTACTTATGTATCTCTTTATATTTTTTGATATATACATTTTTTACAATTTGTTTTTGTTTTAATTTAAAGGCATTCAATCTCAAATGTGAACTGTAATAGTTCCTAGAAGGAATTATTAAAGATATTACCTAATCACTGATCATTTATAGCTAATAAATCAGTTGAGACCAAAGATTTAATTCAAAACTGGACATCTTACCTGCAGGATCAACCTGCCTAAGAGGCGTTCCCGGGGAGCTGAGGATGAAGAGGGTGAGGGAGGAGTGATGAAGAACAGTGGCAGCAGTGAACAGCTGGATGCAGATGGTGACACAGCCAGTGAAGTGTCCAGTGAGGTCAGCTTCTCCTATGAGTTTGCTCAGACAGAGGTCATGATGAAGGCCCTGGGAAATAATGGTAAGGAGGTGTTAATATCTATATTCTGCATAGACGGCACATTTAAAAGTTAGTAAAGTTCTCTGACTCCTCTGTGCTTTGTCCTATCAGACCCAATGCAAGCAGTCCTCCAGTCTCTGGAGAGGCAGCATGAAGAGGAGAAGCGCTCCGCTCTGGAGCGACAGAGACAAATGTACGAGCAGGAACTCCAGCAGCTCCGCAAGAAGCTCAACCCAGACCGCCTGTCCACAGGCTCGACCGGAGGGCCGGCATCTGGCCAGCAGGGTTCAGGACAGCAGTCTCACTACCGCAGCCTGGAGAGACTCAGTATGGGAGGGATGAGTCATTCGACCAGCGCTCAGAGCAGACTGAGGCAGTGGAATGAGGACAGGTAGGAGTGCCTGTGTGTATTTAGAATAGAAATGTACACTTAATTACTGAATTAGTTTTTACTTTCATCTATTATACATCCATTTGATTATGAATGCAAGTTGAACACCTTTTCCATATATATCCTCCTCCTCGTTCCTGTTTCGTTGCCACTTCCACCGTCCCTCAGGGAGGCAGTGTTGGTGAGGAGTCTGCGGCGGCTGAGGGAGCAGATAGTGAGGGCAAACCTCCTGGTGCAAGAAGCTTGTTTCATTGCTGATGAACTGGAGCGACACACAGAGTACAAAGTCACTCTGCAGATCCCATCAGACAACCTCAACGCAAACCGCAAGGTCTCACACAGGCACACTAAAAAACCTAGACATCTATGCAAAGATGTCCTGTGTTCTGTTTTTAGCGCAGCAATTTCTCTAAATATCTGTGTGTGTCTGTTTGTGTAGAGGGATGCTGTGCTCAGTGAACCAGCAATTCAGGTTCGACGTCGATGTCGAGGGAAGCAGATCTGGAGTCTCGAGAAGATGGAGAATCGCCTGGTCGACATGAGAGAGCTGTACCAGGAGTGGCAAGAATACCACGTCCATCACCAGGACAACCCAGTGAGTTAGCGTGACAAATTTGCATTCTCATGAGAAATGAGGACATACCCTGTGGTCAGCTTAAAATCATAGAAGATGAGCACTGTTGAGGCCTACTTGCATCTCAGTGAGATAAAGTGGTATTCCGTGTTCTCCTCCAGGTGATGCGCTCATATTTCCGTCGAGCAGACCCGTTTTTTGACGAGCAGGAAAACCACAGTCTGATTGGCGTCGCCAATGTCTTCCTTTCCTGTCTCTTCTATGACGTCAAGCTGCAGTATGCTGTTCCCATCATCAACCAAAAGGGAGAGGTGGGTAGTCACACATTTGTTTGTTAATGATGAACTTAATTCCTACATCTGTTTTTCAAAATTTTCGTTAGAGTCTCTAGACTTGATGGATTCTTCTGTTTTTTTTTAATTTCAGCAGTTGCTTCCATTGAGACTTTACATTTTAGTAGAAAACTGTGTGGCACTCATTCAGAGTAACTCTCAAAGAGAATAGTTGTTATTCAATCCTGGAACATATTCACATAATACACAAATGATTACCATATTGCAAAAATGCAAAAGTTTGGTTACAGAATACTCAAAGATGTAAAGAGGAAATTTCAGCTAGATGTTCATTTATATTTTGGAGGTATGGATAGGGTAAAAGTGTTTTTAAGGTTCTCACTCTCCTGCCTGTGTTTAGGTGACAGGGCGTCTTCATGTGGAGGTAGTGAGGGTTGGCGGGGGATTGGAGGACAACATGGCTGGAGGAGATGAATCTGACAACAACCAAGACAATGAAATCCAGGATCGCAAACTGGTCTGCATGGTAAGTAGGACAAATCATCAGAGATAAGTATATTATCTCTGTTAATCAGACCGGGTTCCGTCAGTACCTTAAAATCATTGTAGGAGCTTTTTTTTATAGATAAAGAAGACGTTTCCTGTTTATTAGGTACACTTAATTAAAACTAGTACAGTCTAATACAACAGTCTTGCAATAAATCCACATTCATGAAGGAAATAATAGTAATTAGAGAGGACCGACTTTGGCAACACTTAACGGGGAGCAGCCAAAGAAGAATAGGTTGTATTTTGCAGAAGATGTGTTTTTAATCTTTTAATGACTTTTGAGCTGTGTGTCCTCTGCAGATTAAGATCCTGCAGGCCACTGGTCTTCCCCAGTACCTTTCCAACTTCGTCTTCTGTCAGTATGCATTCTGGGACCAGCCTGAGCCCATCATAGTGGCTCCTGAAGTAGACCCATCGTCCTCTTCACCCAGCACCAAGGACCCACACTGCATGGTGGTGTTTGACAGCTGCAAGGTGAAGCCTGGGAGGGGGAGGTGGACTACAATAAAGTCCAGATTTAATGCTTTAATGAACACTGTAGGGGGTAAGAAAGCTAAAATATATATCTAGTTCTTAATGATTGATTACAAGACTGGCTTTTCTATACTCCTGTAGGAGCTGGCGGTGTCGGTAACAGAGGATTTCATCGAATACCTGACTGAAGGGGCAGTTGCCATCGAGGTTTATGGACACAGACAAGCTGATACAGGAAGAAACCCCGCCCTGTGGGATCTCAGCATCATCCAGGCCAAGACACGCACATTACGAGACAGGTAGAGACAGACAGTCATCTCTGACTCCTAAATGTGGGTTAACTTTCCAGTAACTGATGCGCACCATTGTTGCCCAGCTGTGGTGCTAATATTGTTTTATTGTAGGTGGAGTGAGGTAACACGTCGCCTGGAGCTGTGGATTCAAATCCTAGAGATAAATGAGAATGGAGACTTTGTACCGGTGGAAGTGATTCCGGCTAGAGATGTGCGGACAGGGGGAATCTTCCAGCTTCGGCAGGTAGGAATAAGCCCAAACACATTCACAGTCAACTGGGTGACAGCAACAAACTTAATCTTAAAAAGCCAGCTTTTGAATATTTTCATTATTTCCAAACTAATATCCTGTCTTCTAAACACATGTCTTGCTGCACCTCCTCATCACCAGGGCCAGTCGAGAAGAATCCAGGTGGAAGTGCGGTCAGTTCAGGACTCGGGCACCATGCCTCTTATAGCAGAAATACTGCTGGCAGTGTCAGTGGGTTGTGTGGAGATCAGAAACACCACAGGAAACCAGGAAGGAGACGAGATGGACAGTTATCAGGTAGACCAGTTTAATACATCTCTGTCTATAATGAGTTTGCCTATGTCGCAGGCAGCAATAAACATTCAATCTTGTGTTATTAACGGGGGAACTGAAGACTAGTAATTGACTGGTTTGCTGTATAGGAAAGAGACCTGGAACGTTTGCGGGGCCAGTGGTTAGCTGCTCTCACCAAGAGACAAGAATACCTCGACCAGCACCTGCAGAGCCTGGTCAGCAAAGCAGGTAATACACTGTGCAAAATCTGAAAACTGTTCCTGTACCCTCTGGGTTGTAGCTGCAGGGAAGTGGTTAATGTTTGAGTGTTGTTCTGTACACAGAAAAGACAGAGGATGACATGGAGAGGGAGGCCCAGCTGCTGGAGTGGCGCTTAACTCTGACAGAGGAGAGAAATGCTGTCATGGTGCCCTCTGCTGGCAGCGGCATTCCTGGAGCTCCTGCTGAATGGTATGACACATGGCAGGAAGTGTCCGTGATTGTATCCAATCTGGTTTACTTAATAATAATTTTTTAATACCTCAACTTGCCATCCCAGACAAGTATATATATTGATCAGTGTATATTGCATGTTTGTTAACAGGGTTCCTCTGCCAGGCATGGAGACACACATTCCTGTCGTCTTTCTGAACCTGAAACGTATGTCAGTTCCTCGCTGAATGATTAATGCATGCTAACATTTTCTGCTTGCAGTCTGATTCACGTTGTTTTCTGTTGGTTTTCTCAGCCGATGATCTCAGCTCTCAAGACCAGTTTGAGGTTCCTGATGCTGGAGGTTGGGACGCCACCCTGAGCGGAGAGGATGAGGATGACTTCTTTGACCTACAGATCGTCAAACACCATGATGGAGAGGTGAGGGTTGCCTTGCGAGAGGTATATTTCTGAAGAGTCCATTCAAGGAAATGTTTAATTAATTGGTTCTGTTTGTCCAACTATACAGGTGAAAGCAGAGGCATCATGGGACTCTACCGTCCATGAGTGTCCCCAGCTCAGTCGTGGAGGAGCGTGGCCAGAGCAGCGGGTATACCTGACAGTTCGAGTGGTGGTTCAACTCAGCCACCCTGCAGATATGCAGCTGGTCCTGAGAAAGAGGATCTGCGTCAATGTAAACCCAGGCCGCCAGGGTTTTGCCCACAACTTTCTCAGAAGGATGTCCACCCGCAGCACCATACCTGGCTGTGGGGTCACCTTCGAGGTGGTCTCCAACATCCCCGGGGTAAGACGAGAGGAAAATGTCAGAACTGTTGTGTTTTGTAGAAACAACAAACTATCCTCAGCAGTATAGTTTGTTAAACTCATGTTTTATGTCCCATCAGGATGCCCCAGGTTCAGAGGACAGGGAGATGCTTGCCAGGCTCGCTGCCAACGCACACAACAGCCAGTCAGGTGATGATGAGGCTGCAATCGAGAAATACCTCCGCAGTGTTCTCAGTCTGGAGAACATCCTGACTCTGGATAGACTCAGACAGGTAGACATGTGAACCTTTTTGGGTCAATGGGAAGTTTTAACTCACAAAGCATGATTTGTCAAAATATTAAACATATCAAAGTTGTGATTTGTTCTCCTGTTTTTACTTGATACAACTTATATTTTTTGTGATTAAAAAATTAGAAATGTCCTGTTTGTTACAGGAAGTGGCAGTGAAGGAGCAACTGACAAGCAGAGGGAGGAGTGGCAGACGGAGCTTAAGTTCTCCTTCAGTCCACAGGGTAAAAAAAACAAATACAGTGCCATTATAATGAACAGTATGTTACAATATGATATGATTTCTCTTAATATCCTTCCTGTCTGTCTTTCCATCTGCAGCTGTCTGGAAGTAGACAGGACCTGTCCACAACTTGCCTGCTGGACGATAAGGTAACACACACCATTGCTTCTTACTTATCATGAGACCAGCAGCTGCTGAAGTCATATGTTGAGTTCAAATATGTTGTGATTCATTGTTGATCTAGTCAACCAACAAGACCTTTGTATCTTCCATTTGGTGTTTAAGGTAGCAAATGTGAAACCTTGACACTAATGACCCGTCATCTTTCTGCTGTCTGTTTCTCAGGGTCGATGGGAGAGTCAGCAGGATATCTTCATGCCTTCTCAGTTCCACCGCACCCTCCCCCGTCCCGCCTCTTCCCCCTCCACCTACTCAACCTCCCCTTCTTCATCCCCGACTCCCTTTGGCATGACGCCCCCACAGAACCAGGAACCAGAGCAAGGTAAGCCACCGACCTTTCCCCCTCTCTGCCCTTTCCTTCCTCTCTTCTCTACCATAAATGCCTTATCACTTTCCTCCATACCTCTAACTCTCACTCTCCACCAGTTCTTTCATCCTCTACTTCTTCTCATATGGGTTTATCTATTTCTGCTACATGATTTCAATAATACTTTGACAGACTCCTTGTTTTGCTTCACTTTGTTTTCCATCTCTTCTCCTTAATGTTCTCACTACGTGATCTCATGTGTCATTGTTTAAATTGGACTCCACTCTATTTCCTTCCCAGCAAAAGTGATGCATAATGTCTTTCTTCTTGATGGCTCCTTATGGTGTCGCCCAAATCCATTTCTGTAACCTGCTTTGTCTAACGAGTGTGAACTTCTCTATCCTCATATTCACTCCTAAAGCTTTTCAGTGTCTAGAAAAATTGGTTTGCTTGATCTCAATAATTCTGTCCCAAAGTTTCTTGCCCATGTCAGAATTCATGTTACTGTGATTTAATTGTTCATAAAAAATGAACATAATTAATCAGTTTGTGTTTCACACTCCAGTGATTAGAATGTTTTAAAATCACATTGTAATGACTAAATCAACCATCTGTGTGTCAGCGTGTCTTATGGCTGGCTGATGCCTTCTTCTGCCAGTCTATCACTGCATTGGGGTTTTTTGCCATTTCCGGGACTTGCTTTCAACTGTCTTATTCTTTTACACCTCCTCCACCTCCCACACCTGCTCATCTTTCTTTGCTTCCTTCTTCCCTCCTGCCTCCTACTCCTTCTGCCTCCTTCTCCTTCTCCTCCTGTCTTGCCTCTCCACCCCCTCCCCCAGGTCGTTCAGGACTTGCTGCCTCTTATCTTTCAGTTAAGGCGCTGGTTCCTCAGATGCCCAAACTGCTCAAGTCTCTGTTTCCAGCACGAGACGAGAAGAAGGAGCTGAGACCTTCGCCACACAACCAGCAGGTCAGCAGAGACAATGAAGTGGAGCGCAGTGCAGCTCCGAAAACTAACACTGTGACTGTTGAACAGGGTGGAATTTAGTCATCTAACTAGTAGCAAATTATGCTAGATGGGTTCAACTAATACATTTAGAGCTCTGTCGACAAGGCAAGCGTTCTAGTTCCCTTGTCATGACCTTATTTGTCATTACTCAGCAGCATGTTCCTCGCATTGTGACATCAGGAGGGGACGAAAGCCGAGTCAAAGCTGAGGTGAGATTGTGCCCCTGTCCACTTTCTCCATAGAAGTTGTTTCTGTAAAGTTCATTAACATAATTAAATATGTACAATATGTAGGTTTTCGAGACCTTTTCATGAAGTAATATCTAAGCCCAAAGGGTGACTGTGTTATTTGTGCAGTCGACCGGTATGTGGCTGCAAATGTCAGAGGAAAACATGAGCAGATGATGCAAATGGTCCTTCAGTATGTCTTCATGGTGCGTGTAACCGATCGTAGACTAATCTAACAAATGATTGGTCCAACTGTAACATTTTTAGGGAAAATGATTCCTATTGCTGATTATTGTTTTGTTGTTTTACTTGTCTGCATGCTCTCACCTGTTTCTACGTTCCTGTGGCAACCCTTGGCTTCCTGTAGACTGCTATTCTACGGCCCCCAACTAAAGAAAGACGGGCAGAGTACCCTGAAGTCCCTCCTCTTCCTGTGCATGACCCGCATGACACTACCCCCCTCAGCCCCCTCAGCCAGTCATCAAGCGGCTACTTCTCCACTAGTGTTTCTACAGTAACCTTGTCTGACGTCCTCCAAACCTCCTCCTCGTCTTCCTCCCTCCTGGCCTCTGAGACTACATTACCCACAAACACCCAGCAGCAGGGTGCTGACAGGAACGATGTTGTGACCTCTTCTTCTCAGTGTTGCACCAAGATGGCTGTTGTCATCTCTCCACCCGCTCCCCACAGCTCAGCCAATCACAACAACGTAACAACGGAAAACTCCTTCTCTGAACACAAGCCAGTCAACTCAGGAGAAGGCTTTGAGAGGCTGGAGATCTTAGTGGACGATGAAGAGCGAAGCCATGATGACGTACTGCCTGATTGGCTGGCAGAAGGCTCATATGTTACAGTAGGAAGCAATAAGGCCGGGACAGTGCGCTACGTGGGAACAACGCAGTTTGCTGAGGGTGTGTGGGTGGGGGTGGAGCTGGACACCCCTGTAGGTAAGTGCATAGTAGAAAGAGTCAGTTCACCTAAATGACACAAATACATGAGAAACCACTTCAAGCATCAGAGTAAAAAAAAAAAAATCAGCGGTTGATTTAAACAGTAACCATACCATAGTGTATACAGTGTAGTGTGGTACTTTTGTAAGAGTCTAATTTCTTAATGCTGAATTTCACTTAAGCCATGATAGACCACATAGCAGGGTTCGTACGGGTGCTTGAAATCCTTGAAAGTGCTTGAATTTCAATGTTGTGTTTTCAAGGCCTGAAAAGTGCTTGGATTTTAGTTTAAGTGCTTGAAAGTGCTTGACATTATAACTCTGTCTTTCACAAAATTGGGATCAGACTGGATAATTAATTTCTGAAGTTTTTGCTATTATGAAACATAATTTTAGATGTTTACAGCATAATACAATGTACATAATTGTGATAAGAAAAAATCATGAGTATATATATTCTTGTAGATACGTATTTTACCCCAGCAAAAAGGTGCTGGAAAATCTTGAAAATGACCCTTAAAAGTGCTTGAAAAGTGCTTGAATTTGACCTTGAAAAATGTGTACGAACCCTGACATAGGTAGCCATTTTACCCTGATGCAGGTTCTGCAGGTGGGAAACTCAAATGACGTACTGCGGTGCTCCAGGTTGCAAGTCATATAAATTGATAAATTAACCGCTGAAAAACTGCTAACGTTGACAGTCAACCACCTTGTAGCTTACATTGTTACCATTACCAGTTGCACAATACAATCGTAAAGGCATAAATTAAATCTAAAATGTTAATGCATATCTTGGACCCATTTCAGCCAGGAAGTATAATACACTGGATGAAACAAACCAAATGCTAACGTGAGCTAATGGGTTATGAAATATGTTGTTTTACTTGAAGATGTGGCCCAATGTCCCTCCAGTCACCCAGGAAGCAATAATATGATAATGATGTGTCAAATTACCTACAGCTGCATCCAAATATCTGGATGGACTTCCAGAGAGTCTGCTTGGGGTGCAACTTCACCAGACTTCAGACTGAACAACACTTCATTGCAGTACGGATGTGATGTTGTAAAACTTTGCACAAAGAGGAAAAATAGTTAAAATATTTAAAAGTACAGGCTGGAAAGGTAACCATTATTATTATTATTATTATTATTATTATTATTATTATTATTATTATTATTATTATTATTTCATTAATGTAGTCCTTTTAGACTTGATGTGTTGATGGTAAACACAACTAAACTGTCTACAAGCCAAGAAGGTGGATATTTAGATGCAACCTATAACTTGTAACCTGGAACACCACGTTTGAGTTTAGCACTCTGAGCATCAGACATCAGAGGAAAAATTGCCATTCTGTGAATATGGTCATTTGACTCCTCTGTAAATAAGTTGCCTTTATTGTTGAAGCTGACCGGTATAGTGCTGAATGACTTCTGATTGGTGTTGACAACCTTCTTTATTTTCTCCTCCAGGAAAAAATGACGGTTCAGTCGGAGGTCATCGGTACTTCCACTGTAAACCAGGTTACGGGGTGCTGGTTCGCCCAGACCGGCTGTCCTACCGTGATCGAACCAGTCGGCGCACAGGAGAGTTCTCAGCTCCCGCACATGTCCCTGTCCTGCGAGGAGAAGCCATTGTTGCCCGCCGGGGAGAGAACCGCAAATCCTGGAGCAGTTGAGACAGGGAAACCAGGAGCTGGATGGGAGAGATGAACTCCCCACAGAACAACACTTCCTCTTCCTCTTCTTCTTCCAGCTATGCAACAGGCTCTCACATCAGAACTGACATACTGCCTACTATAGTCTGAAAACACAGTCACCACATCCATTCACAAGGAATGGGAAAAAATAGAATAAAGACATTGAAGAGAAGAGAACTTGTTGAAAGACTATGCAGAGAATATAGAAGTCCATGGAAGGACTATTTATCATGTGGGAAGATGATGCTAAATGAGTGGCGGTCAGTGGGAAGACTGCTGCGGAGGAATAGAAGTCAGTGCAGACTTTGTCATGTTTGGAGTGTCGGAGCTCTGCAGGGGTCTGGACTGGAAGTTGCAGACTGGATGATTTTCTTGGGATGCTTTCTGAACTGATATACAGGGATGCAAACTAGTCACTATATATGCAGGAGTCACTTTTATATAGAGTGCAGGAAAAAAAGAATGAGAAAAATTAAATGTTTTATCTTATCCAGTTTGATTTATTTGCCACCTTTTCTTTTTTTCACAATAATTAGTTATACTTAGTATCCTAGCCTGAAATATCAAAATATACTATATGGGCATTTCTTACTCTCAGTTTATGTCTCACGTTGTGCTCTTCATGAATGATGGAAAAGGAAGATCATATTAGAGGTTTTATTTTTTAATTTTGGGTCAACGTGACAAAAAGCAATGCCAGTTGTGCAGTGATTTTCACCTGTGATGTGTTTGCATCCCTGGATATGATATTGTTTCCCAGAATCCCGTGCTCTGACCGCATCTCCCTGAACTCTGCAGACACTTTGACTCATTGTTTGAGACACGTCTCCTCGTCCTGGACTCCTTCTTTTCTTTTGAACATAGATCCTCCCAGAATGTGCCTTCACCATGGCTTGGTTTGCATTTGTTTGTATATTTAATTGCTGTCGGCTGTGTTTGCGTTGAAGAGAATGCCTTGAGTTAAGTGTGAGGTGATCTCAGGGACTGCAGAGGGGAAAGACAAGGAGGGGTGTATGTGTTTTGTGTGTGTGTGTGTTTGTAAATGGTGTACAGTGTTGTCATGTGTGCACAGATGAGATCATGTTGTCGTTTTGATGTTGAAGATTATATATGTAAAGCAGGAAAAGTCATGTCCTTGTTGGACAAAGCCACTATGGGAGCAAGTTGTGTGTACTGGGAGGCTTTAAAAGTCGATTTTGCACTGGAGACGTTAGATAAAAAGCATCAGTATGTGAGCAGAACGTGTCTGTGGTCGTGGCGCAGTGAGAGGTAGACGAGCGTGAACAGATTCCTCAAACCAACTAGTCATGTGGAAATGTTTCTTGATGACCTTAAACTAGAGTGTATTCTACATTTGAGTGGGCGTCTAGATTTCTGTTCTGTTTACCCTCTGTGGCTGACAGCTGGCAGCCACTAGGGGGTGTTGTTTAGAGTAGTGCTTTGGTGTTGTGCTGGTGGGAAATAGGCATGTGTATGCGTTGACGAAAAGAAAGTCAGATGGACACGCAGATATCCTGTTGGCTGTTTTGCGCTTGAGAAGGAAATCGATTTGCTTCTATGCATTTGATCAGTTTTAAAAGAATTTCTTTTATACGACGGACACATCTGGGAGAACGAGCTGTACGTTTTGGGAAAGTAGTTCTGACTGGTGGAACACTACTGGCATGTCTCATACAAGATGATGTGGCAGACTTTGGGATTTTTTAATGGGTTTTTATTGAACATCACATTCCAGAGGGACTGAACGCTCTACAGTGACCTTTCTCTATGTGTATGATTATAGGGAAAGCATTGTCAGTACACCACTGCACTGTTCCATTCTTCATGTATACCATCAATTCATGAGGAATGTGGACAGGGCATGTGTTCTCAGTGGTTTTCCTTAAGTTAAAGGGGCACTCCACCAATTTTAAACATGAAATTAATTTTATTTAACGTAACGAGTTCTACTCAGCAGGTGAAAATGGTTGTATAATGTTGTCTGTAACTCTGGAGGGAGCTCCTGGAAATGAACCCTGGTGATGTCCCCAGTGGGGCTTTTCCACTGGCACTTTTGGCTGTGCCAGAGTACTTTTCTGTTACCACTGGAGCCACTTTGAATTTGGAGGGCCGGACCCAAGATGGGCCCACTGTAGAGTGGGTCAAAGCGTGCCCACCCTGCCTCAGACCGGGCTGCATTGACAGTTTTTTGTGACAGCAGCCAAACGGTCTCAAGGTGAAAAATAATAAAAACATAAGCTGTCATGGCTGGTTTTAATGCAGACTTTAATTGCAAAGACTTTGTAGGGAATTAATTGGATCTATTACCGATTTAGCAGAACAGCTATTCTTTGATAATGCTGCTGGGAGAAGGAGTATTTACAGCCGCTCCGTTGATGATTACTCAAGACAAGAGCATGTAACCCTGTGTAACTGGAATGCAAATCCTGCCGCGATTGGCTGATGTGCCAAGTCAAACCGAGTCGAGTCAAGCCAGCACATTTGTTCTGAAAAGCTCCACAGGGTTACTACATGGAGACAAAAAAAAAATGGGGCCGAAAGCCTGTGTTCCACACTGGCCACGTTCACTTTGACAGACTTCTTTCATATGAACATAATCTAACAGAAGAAATTAGAGTTGAATTGTGGGAGATGAAGGCTTTAGTGTTTTTAGAGCTTGACCCATATTCATACGGACTAAAATCAGGATATCTCAGCCTCTGCTGCTTTAACTTGGTTAAGTCTTTGTTTTTGTTTTTTTGTTTTTATTCATCTCTTACATCATCACTTTATTCAGTATACGGGAGTGCCCCATAAATACATACATAAAGTAGACTGAGGTCAGTATAAAGTGTTTGAGCTGTCCTGAGCTGGAGTGATGTTTTCTTACCAAGTGAGCAACAGTCATGTGCTGAAGACGCATGATGGAAAAGTATCGTGTCTGTTTTACAAACGGCTAAGTTCATATCCTGATGATGACGATGATGATGATGTTATTATCCATTGAGGCAGGTTCTGCAGCCTGTAAGCTGTTTCTATGGTGACATTCAGTTTATCCATGTATACTGGGGAATCTGTACAGATTCCTGATGAGATGATTTGACCATGCATGCTTATGAATACATTATGTGGAATACTGTGTGCATGTAAACGCACTCAGTATCTCCGAACAATATTATCTTTCTGATACAATGTTTCTCCATTCTTTTTATCGCGCGTCTTCTTAATTTGAGAGGCGTGACTTTACTATTTATATTTAAATGCTTGTACACATGCATTTATCGCATGAAAATCGATAGCGCCTTTTTATTTGAATAAATATTGCACAAATGATTCCATGAAAATTGCTGCTATTAGCATTGTAAATTTACCTGTAAATGGATCAGTTGATTTATCTAACACACTCTATCTCTAACTGTAGATTGGAATTGAATAGTTTTGTTTTTTAATCCCAGACAGAGAAAGTCAGCGCATCGGTTCGGTGGCCAATATATTTTTAATATGAAGCAGTACAATTGCTAAAAATGAGGCACTTTGTCATGTGAGCCTCGAAGAAGTAGTGGGAGTGACGGCTGGAATATTTTCTGGGTGAGAAATCATTCCATCTCTTTTAAAAGCGGAGGAGGAAACTGATGTTGGAGCTGAAGGCAGTTTATCATTACAGTGGAGTTATTATCTGTGTATTTATTATCTGGCCTTAAAGCCACCTGATTGGTTACTATAGGTGGTTGTCTGCTTTGTTATTGGCTGACAAGTTGTGAAGCGGCTCGTAGGTTGGACTCCTGGTTGTTTTGATATTGTGGTTCATAACAGTTGTGTGGTAATGAAGGAGGGGAGTAAGGTTTTCTCGTGTGTGTATGTGTGTGTGTGGGTGTGTCCTTGTGTGTCTGGGTGTGTGTGGGTGTGTCCTTGTGTGTCTGTGTGTGTGTGGATGTTGGGTGGGTGTGGCTTTGATTCAGTCGTGTCAGAGTTCTTGCCAAGATGGGAAATGAGCAGCAGCTGTCACTTTACTTATTGTACTTTGGACTCGAGCTGAGAGCGACGCACATGAACCGCGCTGCTCTCTCGATACATTAACGTTCAGTCTCTGCGGCGGCTGTCCGTTCCCATCCTGGTCTGTGCTCGGGGCACTGTTAAAGGGGTTTGAGATCACTTCAGGCTTCTGGATGTCCTATTATGTTATTGTGCCTCGGAAATCACATGACGATATATCTTCCACACACGCTTCAGTTCATTTGCACAGAAGTCTCCAGAGGGAATCGAAGAGTTCATGTCTGGAACCCTTTTATATGTAGGAAGAAGGAAAATACTTTTTTTGATATATATAAATATATTCAGTGCTGTCAAGTTTGCGGTTGTTCTTTAAATTGTACTGAAACTGTCTTAATTTTCTGCTTTCAAGTCAGTATTTTAGAGGTTTTTGGAGCAATATTCTTCAGCTATATTCCTTCACTCACTACATTTCAAGTAAAAAGAAGAAAATGACTTAAATTGGGAGCTCTTATTTTACATGACAGCAGAGCTAAGCTCAAACATTGTGTTAATAAGTGACTTTGTCTTTCTCCTCATGAAGCATTAGTTTAACAGACGCTGACGTTACGTAGAGAAGTGCAGCTCACGGCTTGCTTCATGCATGTGATCCAACATTTCACTAAGGAACTGTAAAAAGAGGAAAGTAGCATTAGTAATAAGTGTTTTGCTCAGAATGGATTTAATGTTTTATTTCTCTGCCAGCAGTGTTATTTATGTGACTGTATGATCCACAAGAACCACATTCTGTTCAGTTCTTATTGATGTGATTTGTGTCCAATCTTCAGACGGCATATTGATCTGTGCGAGTCTTCAGCCCCTCAGAATGTTTCATTATTTTCACCGTTTCATTTCTTAAGTGCTTTTGTTTGGCTCAGAATTAGTCCCATATCTTTGTTGCATTTCCTGTTGCTCCGTGCTAACTAAGGGATCGCTGGTCTGGAGCATCATGTCCCCCCTGCCGTAATGTGGCCTTCAATCTGGAGCCAGACTGGTTTTAGCAGGAACAATCCCAGCTCTCTAACTAAACATGCTGTACTATATAAACTCTCAGTGTGCTATTGGAGAGAGTCATTCCAAAACCATATGAGTACCCTGGTTTACGACTTCAAAACATCAAAATAATCCCTTTTTCTAACGGAGTAAGTTCATATTCCAAGGACACGGAGTGGTCACAGACATCAGAGTGATTTTTAGATGAAGGTTGAACCTGTATGAAGGCTGGTGTGTTGCCCCCTGGTGGCCGTTGTCACACCTCAGTCAGAAAAGCTGACTTCCACACAGGGAATTTTATAGACAACCAGAAAAATAATACATAAAAAATAAATCAGTGAATTAACACCGCAGCACTGCCCTAAAGCAGCATGCCTGACAGCTTCGGCCTACCTGGGATCATTCACTACCAGGCAGAGATCTGAGGTCGTGTTCTGTTTAAAAAAAAAAAAGAAAAGGAAAAAAAAAAAACAATCAGAAAGGTAATGAGCTTGCTTTGTTTGTATTTTCCAGGCGCTAAAACACAAGTTTTCACCTTTTTTACTACCTCTGTCTCGCCTGTATGGAGTGTTCTGCCAGCTTCTTCCCTGAGGCCTTGTGTACCTGCTTCATGAGTGAGCTGGCTGTTTCCACTTCACTTTCTGCTTGTTCTCAAACATGGATAAAACACACAAACAAGCAATACTTGGCTGTCAGGTGATGCAACAAACCTGCATTGCATTTTTTTTTTTTTTTTTTGGCAAAAACAAAACAAAAAAAAGTCTGTTTTTCCAGGAAGACTCTGAGACAACTTCTCCTCTTGGTGCATTTTAAAGGCGGTTGGTATCAATGCAATGTTGCATTAACATTTCCAAGGTACCAGCAGCCATGTTTAACTGAGCTGTGTAATAATAGAAGGCTACTAGGAGCTTCAGGAGAGGGCGCGGTGCTTGCTAAGTCAGGGAGTTTTAGTAAAACCTCGTTACTCCTGCAAAAAAAAAGCCCCTCCAGTCCCTGTAAGCTTTCACACATTCAGCTGAAGAAAACTTTAATAATCCTGCGTGGGTTTAATGCAGCCTCGGCCCAGTCAACAGTATTATTATATCATCCTGACTAATCATCATCAGTTCCGTTTGTTGCTACTGTTGATTCTGTGGAGCGGGTTGGTCCTGATGTCTCATTTGTAAGTGTGAGTGCACCGTTGGAGTGGTTGTTCTATCTATGTATGTATGTATGTATGTATGTATGTGTGTGTGTGTGTATATATGCGCATATTAAGACTTATAAAAAGAAAGATCTGAGCACAAGTTTGGGTTTTGATTAATTTAATTGTTTAATGTAATTCTATGCTGCAATCCAAAGAATAAACATGTATTATAATACATTTATCATTTTCATTTTTTATCATCTGAACAGTAATCTGGTAAGGAAAAAATAAAAAAAAGAGGAAGATTGAGTATTTGTTCTTATTTGTACATTATTCATAGTCTGATCAGCCCATGGTGCAGTGATGGCAGGACCAGCACCTGGGACCTGATGGGAGCTGCTGCTGTACTGGTTGTGTTTTGTTTTCTTCCCCCTCTGTCTCTTTTCTTCGATTTCTCCAACATTACTGAAATATACTGAAGACATCATTTAATGAGTTAAAGGTGCGATATGTAAGATTGTTTATGTCAGAACGTTCAAAAATGTACTCAGACTATTAACAGAATGTGGAAACTGTAATTTCAGTAATTCTGATATTATGCAAAATGTGTTGCAGAGATGGATATCTATTGAAGTTAGCATGCTAACCAGCTAGCCTGCAGCCACTGGGTATATAAAGATGTGACAGTCTGATAGTAAACATCACCAACACTCTGGTGCTCTAAAGTCCTGGCCTGGACTGTCTGCTAATACAAACACTGCATGATTGTTTTATAAATATATATCTTGAACTTGGATGGGTGGCCACTTCTTACATATCGCACCTTTTAACCACATTTCTCTGTGAACCAAAGTCATTCCCAACTTAAGGTTCACCTTTTTCAATAGCTGACAACTAATTGATTCATCGTTGCAGCTCTGACTGATGGTTTCTCTGCCACTTTTTCACCAACAAACCGAGACGCATAAGCAAGAAAGTAAGCAGGAAGTTGTTGTAACCCAATTATACATCTTCAGATCTGCCCCAAACGTCACATTGTTAAGAAAAGTCCTGGCCCAAGATTCAGTCAAAAGTCAGAGTTCCACTGCTTGGTGAGGGGAGTAGGCCTTGTGTGATGATAATTTGAGTGCGTGGTCTACGATTGATTTATGGTGGAACCACTTAAACAGTTAAAAGCTCCGGAAAAAGGCCGTAATGGGACCTCGATTTGGGATTTGGTTTATCAAATGACTCCTCCTTAGGTCAAGAATGAACTTTTAATACATTACTGAATTCTGTTAAAATGACATGAAAGACTCAAGCTGAGTACTGCTAATTTAAGGCTTAACTAATAGAGAAATACAGCCGTCATAACATTTTCTAATTCAGATTCGGACTGTGAGCCGCTTGGTCCCACACCGACTCACAAAGCAACCCAGAGGCTGTCATGGGAGTTTCAAGTGAACATATACAACATCAGACCGGTCACCAGTGATGGAATGTAACTAAGTATATTTTACTCCAAGTACAGTTTTGAGAATCTTGTACTTGCATTTCCATCCTATGCTACTTTATACTTCCACTGGACTACAACTTGGAGGCAGGTAGTGTACTTTTACTCCGCTGCATTTATTAGATAACTTTAGTTGGTTTACATGAATCGTATGAACCATGTATACACACATGTAAATATATGTATCATGTACTTCTACTTGTTCTTAAGAGTATGAATGCTACTCAAGTACTGTTCGTTTGGGTGACTTTCACTTTTACCAAAGTAATATATCAGCACATTATCTTTACTTTGGGTCGGTATGACTCTTTGTACTGTATACAAAACTTCCAGTAGCGCATACAGTCCTGTGTTTTCAGTGTTCACTCAAAGGATGTTCAATCTGTTTTACTTTGATTGTTGCTTATTTAGCTGTGTAAAATGTCATGTTTAAGAAAGGAAATATGCTTAAAATCTGAACACAGCTTTCAGGGTCCAATCCTCACCAGCTGATGGACACATCAGGGTCAGTGCAGAAACTGACTCGTACATCTCACAGCATTTATGTAAAGCAGCTACGGCTTGCAGTGTGGTCATCAGCCGCTGAATAGAGGGCTCAGGTCCATGATGAACATCCATTCGCAGCTCCACCCATTTATTTAATTACCAAGGCGTGCGAGAACACATTTTTGAACGGTTTGTGAACGTATGTGGCCATGTTGAAACAGAGCCCGCCCACCAACCCCACATGTGCCCAACTTTACCCACTGACGTACAGACAAAACACACCAGACGCACCACGTGGACTCTGATCAGTTTTTATTCCCTTGTAAATAGAATATCAATAAAAACACACCTTAAAAATAACAAATAAGGTTTATCCAACAGATGAAAAAGTAACAAAAGGCATATGTAGATTTTCTACATAGCGATTACAGAACAGTCTACTGTCCAAACAAGGCACTAAATCTTGAAATAGAAAAAAAACGAGGGGGGATGAAAATCAATTCAAACTGAACAAACATCCGGCTGAGGTTTGAATTTTTTCATCCTATAAAGAATTATTGAAGAGTTTATTGCCAAAATGAAATGGTTACCACTCACAAGTTTTAAAAAAGAAAACTTTTTTTTTTACATGACTGGTCAAATGTTTCAACCATACGTTCATTTTTTTAGTATTTACAGTCATCAGCTGATCAAAAGGAGAATCTCACGAATGGAACATCTACATTTTATGTTGAATGTTGACTCTTTCCCCCTAAATAAGAACAGCATTTTGGAATATTAACTCTTCAAATGTCATACTGCATCTCATATATTCACCATATTGACTGAAGTCAAAGACAAACAGGAGCATTTAGTCCTGAGGCGTGAACTGACTGAAGCCACGCTGACACCAGATCCTGGTGCTTTCTCTCTCGTTCACACAGCAGAGCTCAGATCAGCTCCACATCCTCTACAACACCTTCATCAACCAGCATCCACCACCCAAGCAGTCCTGTCAAGTCACATATTTACTGTCTGCGTCAAGGGACAGGTGTATTGCCAGAGGATACGACAGTTGGATGTGGTGGGAGAGACACACATGTGATGCGGATCGATGCCAAAGGTGTGTTTAGTGTACAGGTGTTCCAGGTGTAAAGCAGGATCTGATCTGGAGCATCAGCTGCTGAAGGTAGCTCGTCCTTTCAAACTAAACAGAGCAGCAAGGCAACAGATCGCTGAAGGCAGATGGTAAAACTGCATTTTAACTAATGAAATGATAAAACATGCTGCCGTCAGTCCGGTGGTCTGACACAGTGCTGACGCAACTGGAAGAGCGAAGGCTTTCTACGATATTTAAGGGAAAACTGGTATCACTGTGCTTCTATATCGTGATAACTTTGATTCATTATATGATGATACACACTTTCTGGCACTGGTTTTTGTATATAAAAAAAAAAGGTACAGAGCCAATTTAGGTCAAAAAACTGAAAGCAAAATGAAATGTAGTCAAGAAACAAAAGGCCAAGACCAAGTAATTATTAATGACATGTATAAATGAAACTGCAGCGAACACTGACAGACTGCAGTCGTGTCATCAGTCGCTCTGGTTTTATTCTGTGGAGTGGTTGTGTACCTCCATCAAGGAGTCTGTTTTCACACACGTCTGTGTGTTGGTCGGTTTGCCAGCAGGATTCAACAAAAACTACTGAACAGATTTCTGCCAAACTTGGATGGAGGATGAGCCTCAGCCCAGAACAGACCCGTTAACCTTTGGTGCTGATCCAGATCGAGGGACAGAGCCGGAACTTTGTCTCACATTATGAGACGTTCTTGTTTTTTTGGGGACATAGATGTTGTGTTATAATTTCTTTACATTTTCATTTATTTGTCAGGGAATAATGTCTTGATGTTGATGGAAAAAACAACCCGGTGTATTCAGGTGGCACATGACTTTCTCAAATTACACTTTTGTTTCTTGTTTCAAGTCTTTTTACTTTCAGACTTTTTGGCTCCAAAATGACTAAATTGACATTAATAGACTACTTTTTCATTTCACATCAATTTTAGAAGTCCAAAATACAACTTCATGATGAGACCATGAAGGCAGCAACTGAAACAATTCAAAACCCTGAAATAATCTCAAAAGCATGACATCTTCAATGAATCCACAGATTCACTTTAGAAAGGCTTCTGCTTAGCAGATTTAAAATAAAATAAAAAGCATTTCTAACCCTCAGTGGGTTCGTATTTAATGATATTTTGGTGTAAATAATTCAAACAGATTACAGAAAGCTACATAACTGACTAATGTTGCCTCAATGTTTTATAAACGTTTAAAGCAAAGACTAACCAGGACAGCTCTGCTGCCATACAATTAAAGAGACATTCCACCACAAAACTAATGCTCCCAGTGATTCATTCTCAAACCAACACTGACGAGTTACGTTGGTGTTCCACCAGGATGAGGGAAGAGAGTGTTGTAGAAGTAGAAGTAGGACTCTGGTGGAGGCAGAAGCTTATGAATGACTAAATTCTTTTTCAGAGTGGAATTTCCCTCGACTTTCAAACTTACTATTTATTGGCTCGAGTTCGAGAAGGAATTTCCCTTTTCAAAAGGACACCGACATTTCTCAGATCAGCCAGTGAACCATCTTTACGGCCTCATCACAGTTTGCTGTCAGTCTCCTCTGAATAAATCAGCTCTACAGTTATTTTTACTCTAAACTTTGATTCACATTGAAGCAGCTGCGGAGGAACCTGTGGGGTGTAGCTTATAGCTGCGGGGGGTAAAGTGAGGTATTTGTGTCGAGTTTTTAACTCTGAACGAGTAGCTTAGCCTGTAAAGCACCTGGTGAAGAACAGTGATGAACTGATCAGAATGAAGCCATTTTAGTGTCGGCTGTCACAGATGGGTTACACATGTGTTTAGCTTCCTTGCATTAGCTCTGATACGGTGGTGTGTACAACCATTGTGGAAGTCCTTTTTCACGCACTGATAACTGTTAGTATAATGCAAAAACTAAGGCACTTCAACTTAAAACCATACATTATATCATTTGTTGAAAAGAATATAGAACATTACTGAAATCTATCTGAGTGGCGGTATCACCTCATGACTGCCGATACACCAAACTCCAGTGTTAGTTAGTTTTTATATACTGAGGTGCAATATGTAAGAACTGACCACCCGTCAAACTCACACAACAACAAATAAAAAGGCAGCATATCACCAGAGCAACCGCTAACTGCTGCCAACTGTAGCTGCCACAAGCTAGTTAGCTAAATTCACTGTGCAGCTAGCAGTTTTGACGAGGAACTCTGGGACCAGGGGAGTGTTGGTGTTTACACCGCTCGCACGAGAGCTTCGGAAAAAAAAACATAGACGTCATAATCTGGTAACTGTTATTTCTGCACATGGATAACTTCACTTCATTTTTGAATGTGCTGAACTAAAATTTTACACATTGCACCTTTAAATACTAACTTCTGTATTGTTTTCAATTAGAATCTGATCAATTTAAGTTGCACTTATAATGTTTCTCATATTAAATTTGAATCAAATTACTATGTATCATGTAAAAGGGGACGCAAACTTTTATCATCCAACTCTGTAGTTCCCCTCATCGTTTTAGCATCTTTAAGCTAATTGTTTTGGTTTTTAGCCCACAAACTCCGCTCTCAACTTTGTTTCCAGCTGGAACCAGCTTCAATAAACTTACACCATGCTTCATTACCTGCATCAAACAGCAAACAAAATGGGTTAGCAACTAGCTAGTGAACATAGCAGGACATTTAGCAGCTGCTGAGCCACATTTTGTTCAGGTGGGTTGGTGGGAACCAAAACAGGAGGCTGACTACTGGACTTAAAGTAACGTTTGAAATAAATTGTGTGCTTTGTGCACTTTGTTAGAGATGGATGTGTTAAAAGGCAACTTTCTGCTAACAATCTTCCCATTACCAGCTTTACAGGATGGTAATAGGTCAGCTTGTTTTTACACAACCAAACAAACTGTTGGCGAAAATTGTTTGTTGACCTAAATTCTTACAGTAATGGAATAAAATTTCAGCTGAACAACTGAACGAGCAGTAAGATGATGATGTATGACTGAACAACTAGTACTCTTTAAGGAATTCCTTGTGGGGATGGACATAGACATTATCATACATGCTGAAAACAGTTGGACTTCTACAATGGCTGTACTGGGATACATATTTCTTGATTGGACTAGTTTGATAAAACACCTCCTGCAGTGAATCTTACTGACTCAACTCAGGTTTGCCAAATATTCTCTTCTCTTTCTTTTCCCTTTTTTGGTCTCTCATTATTCTGATCAATGAAATGTTTCAACAGCAGGGACTCTAAGCACCATGATATTGATCCAATAAAGTGTCATTTAAAAAGAAAATACAATTTGAACATGACAGTGTGTGTTTAGAACACGTGGCATATCGAGCACAAACACAGATATACCTAAAAAAAGATGCATTTTGCTTGCAATGATTTGACACATCTGATGCATCGTTCATTGACATATCTCTAATACATAGAACCACCCATGACTACTACACACTCAGAAAATATACCAAATTTAAACTTAATACTTTGGCTAATGCTTCACTCACCTCTCACCAACAAGAAGGATTCATACTGATAGTTTATCTCATTTGAAGCTAATATGTCTATATACTGTAAATAGAAGTGGTTGAGGTACATATAAATACCTGCATGGTTTATATAATATACTGTTTATATGTGTGTGTGTTCATACATACATGTGTGGTATATGTATGTACTCACTTTATACTGTAATCTGTAGTATCTGGTAACAGTTTGTTACACTGCTGAATACCTCCCACCTGACTGATGATCTGTATTGATTATAGATCATCTCACAGTGATTCATTAATTCAGCCTGATCTGAGGTGGGCACACATGAATAACCATCAGTCCCCTGGATATTTGGGGGTTCTAGTTTTTTACAAATGTGTCAACAGTTTCAGCTTCCTTCGACGTTCACGTATAGAGTAACTTTGTTTTAAATTATTGTTATTAATATGGAAGCAAAGAGAGGCCAAAAAAGATTTCAATCTTTACATGTTTAAGTGGACATGTTGTTTAATGTATTCTGTTTGTTTCAGTATTGTATATGTGTATATTTGATATTGTAATGCTACTGTTTTTGTTACCTGCAGAGGGACTGCAGATGTAAATGAGCATGATAAATCCAGCATGTTTACATTGTGTATTTTTACACTGATGTCCGTCAACATGCTCTGTTTCAATCAAATAAACAAATACAATATCTAACGAGCAACTAAATACATAACTGTGAAATATGATCTCTGTTCAGTGCTTTCATGGGGTTTAAACTCTTCCCTGTAATTTTAAGTTGTAAAATAAATAACTTGATCAGTGGCTCATTTTAAAATTAAAATAAAATACAAATTCAAGATGAAGAGTTCTAACTTTAGCATTTGTGATACTACGTGAAGCTCGTTCGTCTGATCAGACATCTGACCCATCACGTAACGACGAGTCAGTCATGTGATCCGAGATCTAAAGAAGAAGAGCAACTGAAAACCCTCCACAGCCGAACAACAGAAAGTCACTCGGCTGCATGTTTTCATTTGGAGAACTTGAAATTCTCCCCTTGAAAAGCCAACAGCACATATTCAGATCATTTTCCATTTCAATGAAATCAAATTTAAAATTCAAATATTTCAAAAGTGTTTCAATTTCAGCAGTATTCAGTTGTGATTTAGTGTCACTTTCACTCTGTTGCTCACAGAATTAGGATGGATACGGCCGTTCTTTGCTTCCATAGATTAAGCTTATTTTACCAGGGCAGGGGATAAAGAAGTGGCTTATATTCGTTTCTCTTTTATATTTTATAAATCATATCTGGGTCACAGGAATATTACCAACGTGCTGTGACCTCAGTGAAACTAAGCTTATTCTGCTGTTCTTCTCAATGGAAGGAGTTAACAGCTAAAAATTTGAAATATTACAAACTGTAATGAAATGCGCTACATACTGTAATTGTGAAACAATCAGTTAAAATAAACTTTTAGATTCATGTATTTATCTTTTGAGGCTGTTCAGTTGTGTTGTGATCACAGTGCAAGACCCTGAAACTATTTGAACCAAGTGTCAAATACAGTGTTGTCCTGCTGTGAAAAATGCAGTTTCCAAAGAAATCTGTACAATGCATCATGTCCTGTTAGACAGTCTGCTATGGAAGATTTAAAATGCCTGAATAAAACCAACTCAGCACCAATCAAAGAGAAAATAATACACACTGCTGTATGTATTCCCCTTGATTACACAGTCATAATCACTTTCTTTGTCCGATTTGGTTTCATTAGGCATTTCCATAGCCTGCTGGGGAGCACTATGACAAAAAAAGTTTATCAGTATTATCATTATTATAATATACTAGTAATACCTATAAGAGCGTAGCAGAGTAGGTTGGTGGTTGGAGGTAGGGTTGGGAGGTATCTCAGGGTTGGAGTTTACACGACTTTTGGTCTTTTTTTTTCACTTATTACATTCCTATAAAATCTGCTTGCATATTAACACACCTCTGATTCTGTTCCATTCATTACCCTGACCAAATCCGCCGCCCCCCTTCAGTCGTCCTCCAGCGTTTCCGTCTTGATGTCATTCCCCATGCCGCACCTTACTCCATCCACCTGATTGACTATGACCTGGTTGCTGTGATTGACCGCCGTCTTCTCCAAACCGTTCGGGTCCTGGGCGTCGGACAGCGCGCTGTGGATGGTGGGATCATCCTGGAGGGAGGGGGAGGGAGGAGACCAGGACACGCCTGTCAATCTGGAACCCTCTGCCTGAGGGCCCGCCGCTGACACTAGGGAGCGGCCAATCAGAGAAGTGCCCCTCTGACCAGACAAGCCACCTCTGCCCAGGGCGGAAAACCAGCTGGGGAGTAGTGTTGGAACCTGAGAAGTGAAATGAAAGGGACGATTTCTGGTTCAATCTGGATTTTAATGATTGGGATTTATAGTTTCAACATCTCTCTATCCGATTGCCAAAGCTCTCTGATAATGTAGCTGTAGTGAGGAGGTAGTGTGTACCTGGGTGGGAGAGGAAAGGTCAGCTCGACTGAAGCCAAACTGCCTGGCTGAAGCTCGCTTGTCAAATAAGGACACCTCACATCCCTGTGACGGAGCAGCAGAGTCATATAAGATGTTAAAGATGTAGACATGCCTGCTAATACTGTCTAAACAAAGGGGTCAAATATGTGACTCTATGTAAATTTAAACCAGTTATATAAACAGGAAGCATCAGCTGGACAGTGCAGCTCTCAGGAGGCTCTGTATGTTGAAGAGAGGCAACAACTCACAAACATCTCATTTACCTGGTCAGGGAAGTCATTGCCGTCCACCTCGTCGCTGTTGGACTGACCTCCTGGGCTCTGAACCTCGATGCCGTGGCTCTCCAAGATGGCTGCTTCTTCAAAAACACAAACCTTATCATAGCATATCGACCTCAAACACCAACACACTCAGATGCAGCAAGCAGTGACACAGAGTAAGACAGAAGGACTTCTGGGGCTCAGTGTTTGTGGCCAACAGGATGGCATCTAAGTGTTGGTTTGGCGATACAGAGAGTGAAGAACATTGAGCTGGTCGACACGGCTGTGTGCTGAGCAGTAAAAGCTATCTTTATGAGTTTATTGATTTATTTAGAGACTGTTCCAGAATCCAGCACAGCACAGCTGGATATAAAATTCTTAAGGGTGGACATGCATGGAGTTTCTGAGTGTCTGCTTCATGTTGACTTCTCCAGTCACAATCGGCACTTGGAAATTTGAAGGGGCGTCTTGTCCCGGACTTGTTTAAGTTTCTTGAAGACGTTTCACCTCTCATCCAAGAGGCTTCTTCAGTTCTGACTAACTGGAGGGGAGTTTGCAGGATGTTAAACTCTGTGTGGGTGTGTCCCACAGAGCTCCTCAAAGGAATAATCTTTTTGAGGACAACAATGTAAGACAGATGGTTTGAAAGAGGAGTAAAGGAATCCGTCTACGTCAAACTGGAACGGAGGAGGTGGTCTACAACATTACTCACCACCCACCTACAGTGCAGTACTGAGTTCTCTCCCCAGACAGCTTAACAACCATTCACACCTGGGCTCACCTGGCCTTAGCAACCCACATGAAGGCCGGTTGAGTCAACGACCCACAAGTGGCCCCAACGACTCTGTGAGGACACTCCCACACAGAGTTTAAAAGCCTGCAACTCCCCTCCAGTTAGAACTGAAGAAGCCTCTTGGATGAGAGGTGAAGCATCTTCATAACAAAACAGCACTTAGAATTACCAGGAGCTGGATGATGGAGAACCTTACATGTCTTACATGTTCATTCTTCCCGCAGGCAGTGCAAAATGAGTGTGTCTCATATCTGAGACTGTGGCGATTATGAGAAATTGTTTATTCTTCATGTTTTTGTTATGCAGTGGACATGTTATTTAAGCAAACAATCTGACCTGAGGGACAGGAAATATGCTAAAATGTGGCACTGAAAATAATGTTAGCTGAAATGATGTTCTGCACCTTTGCTTGATGACATTTTCTCCTACTGCCTCGAACTCTAACCCCTCACTAAAAATGAACAAATCCCCTACAGACACCAGGACATGGTATATGAGTAACTGCAACAACTCCCGCATGTGTTACCACACAGAAACAAGGGCAGACATTACCAATGTTAGCACGCCTCTTGATGTCTTTGCGGCGGTTTGCAAACCAGTTGTAGACTTTCAGAGATGTTACCCTCTCCAGATCAGACAGCTTCTTTCCTGTAATACACACACACAAATCATTTCTTGGTACTGTTTTTCCAGCTCATTCAAGCATATTCAAATTCACCGCTGGGAAAGCATTTTCAAGGCAATGTAAAGATCTTCCTTTAGCAGTATTCACAGCGACAAGTATCATGAGGTGACCTCATGTGATTTAGAAGTTATAGCTCCACGTCACGCGTGTTCTTCATGTGATGCATTCACACGGGATAAGCAAAGGCTGTATTTTGCTCATATTTACTGACATTATCTCCTGGATATGTTGTCAACTTAAGTAAAGTTGTAATGATATTCACAGAGTTTAACTTCTGGGATCAAGACCTCGTAAGCAAAACACTGATGATTCCTCATTCATTCATTCATTCATTCATAATAGACGACGAGCTACAAACTTGTATTCATCATATTACATTGGTCTTTATGTGCAGAGGCTGTCAGGAGAGAGTGCAGGGACATGCTGCAAACAGCAGCAGCTAAAAACAAAACTGTTCATTAATTTTCACCAAAATTACTGTCCACATCTGTAGTCTCCTGTTAGATATACTACAGTACAGAGGGGATTAGAACTTTGTTGAATTTTTCCATGTGTGGGGTGAATTTTGGTGGTGCTACACTTACAAGAAGCTTGTGTATCTTTTCGGTGTTGCAGTTTGTATGCTACCCTGCGCACTAAGCTGACAGCTGGCTGCATGTAACAATCTTTTGTTGCTCCTAATCTTATCCGTCATCTTTATAAGATCAATATGGCTGATCTCACAGCACATCTGTTGATGGCTGTTAAATGTATGATGAGCCGCGATCAAATTTCAGAACTGTTCAGTTGTCAGAGAGCAGAAAACAGCGGTTTAAAAAGAAATGCATCCCTTAGTCACAGAGCAATTACATTTAGTAATCTACTATGTATCATCATTTTTCTCAAGGGCATTCCTTCAAGTTGTTACCCACCTGGTTTCTGAATGACAGCGTTGCAGGCGGTGGCAATCTCCTCTCTCTTGGCCTCATCAGGGTACTGGTTATCACTGAAGTAGCTGAACAGACACATGCAAAGCCAATCAAACATTATCCTTTGCTACATTTTCAGCTGATACACAGCTCCTCCTTTTACATTTGTTTGCCATTACCACCTCCTCCTCCTCCTCCTCCTCCTACTCCTTACCTCTCCATAACAGCTAGACACTCCTTCCTCCAGGTGAACCTGCTCCCTCGCCGCAGACGGAATCCCGTAGGGCCTGAGCCAAATGGAAGTGGGGCTTGGTGCCAGTCCATCATGTCGTCCAGAGCCAGTGGGGCAGCTCGCATGGCCAGAGTGGCACCTGAAGGTAAAAACACCCCATATTTTAGTGTTCAGGGATTATGTTTATAATAATGTTTAGTATTTCAGCTAAATGCTAATACTCAGGCACTTTACTTTAAGTGTTTCCACCACTAAGAATATTAATTCAATAATGACAACATTGTAAGTGCACCAGGTAATAAAGGCCAGAGGGACCCATTACACCCTGAAATATATTTATTTTAGAGCACTGAGCCAATGAATCAAATTAAAGTCAAGAGATTCTTATCAGATTGTCATGCCGGTAATTTTTTTCTGTAAAAGGACACAGGCTAACTTCAACTAGATGTGCAAATTCTTCTCTTCTGTCTTTCCTGTCATTGAACAATAACTAAACTGTGTCAAGTTGAGACCACCATAGTGGAATGTAGAAGAAAAGTACATCTTGTTCAGGGACTTCTCAGCATGAACATGAAAATGCAAACACATGACATGGTTTTCTTTTCTGACTCATTTCTGCAACTCTCCAAATAATGGAGACCTGTCCTCTGCTGCAACAGCATGGAAAAAAAAAATCAAGAAGAAAAAAAGAATCCATCTCCATTTAATCTATTCTAAAATGCAGATGATGGATACCAAGAGCTGAGGTACTTTTATATTTTTCAGCAGTGTATTAGAGCTGTCAATCTGGGGTGTCCAGAGTCACCCTCAAGGCCACTGAGCTGGTATACAATGATAAACTGACTGTCCATTGTAAATCATGCTTTTAATAGATAACCAGCTCTTTCCATTATGTGGCAGAAGGGACTTTCCTCTGGAGGCTATTTGGCCTGTTCAGTTCAGTCACTGTTGAGAAACTCTATGTGTTACTGAAGTCAGCAGTGCCAGTCATGCATTCAGAGCAGCTGACTAGTTACTGAAAAACAGGTCCAGGATATGTGGCATCATTGGCTTTTGGGGTCCCTGCATTACTTCTGGTCAGCCCAGCGACAAAACTTTGCATCATGGTCAGGAAGCCAGCCTTTTAGATACCCGTGTCTTTGGACTACTTCATATTTATAAAACCCTTAAAAAGGGATAGAAAACACAGATCACCATTTTAAAAATGCCTGGAAGGATTTAACCAAAAAGCTCTGGATTAACTCTTGTATTTCCATTTATAAATAGAAATATTTAACATCAAACAACATGAAAATGGTCTATTCAAAGATTTATTGCAGAAATATAAGCAATTAAAATCATTAACTAATTTCTAAATGTCTAGTCATTTGGAATGTTGTCCTTTCACTTATAAAATAAAATATCAGAAAGATCTCTCATTGTCCTCCTTGAATTTAATGATATTCTATTTAAATACGGTCATTTCTCTTTTCTAATTAGAGATTTGGGATAAAGATCCAGGGATGGGTTTACATGAAAATACCTGTGATACATTTGTGAAAGGATAAATTCTCTCTCTCTCAAAAAAAAAGGAAGCCAACTTAAAGTTTATCCATAAAGTCTACCTCCCTCCTTCAAAGACACAAACATTTCCAAAGATAATTTAACACATGGTCCTAGATGTAAAATATAAAAGGGAACGTTTATGCACCCGTTTTAGCAATGTGATCTGAAAGTTTCTGGAATTTGATTAATTCCTTGACTAAATCAGTTTAGGGAATTGAATTTGATTTAAACTGTAAATGTACTTTTAACAGCACTGTTCTGGTCTACTGACCACTCGAAGCACTACAAACATTCACCCGTTCAAACACAGTCATACACTGACGGCCGAGCATGTGCCGACCTGCTCATCAGGAGAAATTTGGGGTTCAGTATCTTGCTAGAGGATACTTCCAACATGTGGACGGGGGAGCCCGGGAATCCAACCAGCGACCTTCCAGTTGCTTAGCAACCGAGCCTTGCTTTTTAAACCTTTGCTTCTGCTTATTAAATGATATGCCCAATTTTCAATTAGATTTAAAAAACAAACAAACAAACATTTTGCTAAGAAATGCATTTTTTCCAATTTTTGGGCAGTTCATTTTATGTGGATATGCAGTGTGCATGTTTCCAACACACAGACGGTTATTTTGCCTATCCACTACAGCATATTTCTAATCTTTTTTTCTTTTTTATCTGTCCAAGAGAACAACACCATCTGGGATCGATTAACCAGTGGACAATCTGCCCTCACTCTACTCGTTTCAACTGATATTCACACAAGCTCAGAGAAACACAGAGAGAAAGATTGTCCCTGGTGTTACATCCCTCCTGTAAAACGCACTGATTATGATGCGACCTCTCCTGATTAATGTAAACCTACTTATGTTGTTGTGGTTTCATACGAGCTTGTGAGTGCACCTTGTGGTGAAATGTCAGTCTGTTCCACCTTATAACAAGTAACAACATGCTGCCTCAACACGCGGATCAACCTCTGTTGTGGAAACAGAATCGGTGGTGAAAACGTCTTAAATGCGAGTTGTGTTTTTGGGTGACCTACAAAACATGCTGGTGACGAAAAAAGTCGACAGAGCAGACACGTATAGGAAAAACCTCTTCAAGAAATCTGTGGGAAACACTGATATATATTGGAGGAGCGGGAGGTTATGCAGCAGATGTAGGCCTGATGGTGGAGGGTGGTGTTACCAGGGTTGGTCTTCTCCAGCTGGTACCAGCGGAAGAAGGCTCGTTTCTTCTGCTCGCTGAGGTCTGATCCCTGCTGCAGGAGCCAGTGAGAGATCCGACTCTGGCTGATCCCTGGAGGAAGAGAAATGAAGCGAGATCTGTATCATCGGTGGGCCGGATGTTTGCCGGCATGTCAACTCTTTCTGGCGGTGATTCAGTGGGCCTGACTGAAGTGGCAGATGAAGATGATACTCACCCGTTACCTGAGCGACCACAGCCTGGGAGATCCGCCTGTTTGCCAGAAAGGACTTAATCTCCTCTTTGATCACAGAACTGTCCCTCCTACAAGCAGAGTGAAGGATGACTGCACAGAACAATAAATGTTCACATCTCGGATGACATTACCAACACATACTGTATAGCACAAGACAACCGTCACTGTAGCTACACTGGCTGTAACTCTGTAAACCACAATTACATTTATGGCAGTGGCTGTTGAGGCTGCATCTGTGCAGGAATCAGAGGCTGTAATATTCACTGCTTCTTTTCTGGCTTGATTTTCACACACCCTCAAATCAATACCGCTCTGATTGCAGCTGTCTGACTGCAGACTACAGATGAGAGGCGCTAGGGTGTGTGTATGTGTGTGTATGAGTGTGTGTGTGTGCATGAATGTGTGTGTGTGTACTGTATGACTGTGTAGGCATTAATACTTGTATCATATTCAGACTCTGTGTGAGCTACAGGCAGGCTTGTCGACCATCAGTCCTTCTGTGTTAACATCTGCTCCCTGGTGCAGCGATGTACTGTACCTGGTGCAGGGAGTTCAAAAAACACATTCACATTTCATAGCTATAAATCCTCATAAGATCCTCATTGTAATAAATATGATCATTTATATTATAGATTAAAAAAATGGACTTGTTTCAGTTTCTTAAAAGTGTGGGATTGTCCTTACAGAGGCCATCGTTGACCCAACCAGCCTTCATGTTGGTTGCTAGTGCTAGGCAAGCCCAGTTGTGAATGGTCTGGGGAGGGAACAGGGTAATGTACGAAAATACGAAATACGTGAATAAGAGGCAAAAAGGCCACTTTCCTTGACGACGGTCAAATATGCTTGGCAGCGGTCGATTATACGAAAATAATTGACCGCCGAACGTTGGGAAGGCCCATTCAAGTGAATGGAGCATTCCACAGCATTAAGAAGAGCCGTGTAATAACTGCAACACTGTTGGCGCCAGTTTGCACACTTAAGACGGGCATCAATCCACAATGTCCATACTTTTATCACCCAGCTGAAGAGGTTAGGTTTTCACACTTATCCGTTTGTCAGCAGGATTACATAAAAACTACTAGTTGGATTTCCACTAAACCTGTATGGAGGGTGGTCAGCAAAGCAGCAAGCAAAACAGTATTCCTAAATACCTGCTCTGTACAGGTCTTACCTCATTAAGTCCTCCACCTTGTCATCAACATCTATATCCTCTTCACTGGTCTCAAACCCGTAGCCCGGTGCTGTCACGCCACCGCTAACCACACCCAGAGGAAACCTGGGTGGTGACAGCTTCCCGTTGGTGACAGCAACTAGGCCGTTCTGAGCTGCCGCTGCCATGGCGACAGGTGAGGCTACTGGAATGGGTAGAGGGGGGGAGGTGGTGTCGAAGTTGTTATTAGGTGACAGTGACAGCCGGTTGTCAGGGAAACTTGTCTGAGTGGCGGTGGAAGTCATGGAGGAAGAGGGAGCGGCACTGGAAGAAGACAAGGAAGATGAGGGAGGCATGTAGGAAGCTTTATGGGTCAACTTGTGTCCATGTTTCCGGTCCAGGTGGTCCAAGGTGTCCAGGGCGTGGAGGACCTCCGCCTGTGTGATCCCTGTCCTCCTCAGCCTCTGGAGGAGGTCAATCTGCTCGATGGTGAAACGAGGCTCCTCACACTGCTGGAACATCCTGCAGGAGATCAGAACAACAGCATTGATGGCAACGAAAAACGACACATCAAGTGCTGCACTTCGTTGTGCAGGTCTGAAGCACATCTAATGTAATGCATTATTAACCTTCAGCCTAATCTACAATAAATAGAGTTACGTCAGCTACACCACTAAAATCCTTCTTGTAGGTTATGGCCCTGATCAAATTAGACTTGATTTTCTCTCAGAAGCTGGAACCACTGTATTTCACACAGCTCAGCAGCTTATACAGAGCACTGCACACGACAGGCATGTAAAGAGAACAATTCTATATGATTACAACTTTTCATTCTTTATAATACTATTATTATTAAAATATTGTGTGTTACAAGTGCAATTTGAAACCGTTCATCATAGTCTCCAACAACCAAATTGTATTTGCATTTCGCTGAAATGCGTGGCTCTCTTCAGCGTGGATTATAACATGAGCATTATCCCTGCAAAGCATGTCAACCACTAAATAAAGCTAACAAATAACATCAACTGAAAACAGTACTGAACAAATCAAACAGTCTTTAGGAAACGTACCTGATTAATACAAACACATTTCAATTGAGTGAATGCCATTGCATGGAAAATACATCTTAGATGCAACTGTTAACTGGCATTGTTAACATCAGTAACAGGTGGTGTTTTTCACATTTGACCAGGATGACATAACATTTCAGTGCAAATTACACCACCAGTCAAAAGTTTGGACACACCTTCTCATATAATGGTGTTTCTTTATTTTCATGACTATTTACATCGTAGATTCTCACTGAAGGCATCAAAACTATGAATGAACACATATGGAATTATGTAGTTAACAAAAATTGTGAAATAACTCTAAGTTTCATTTTTTAGATTCCTCAAAGTAGCCACCCTTTACTTTGTTGACAGCGCTGTAAACCCTTGGCCTTCTCTCAATGAGCTTCATGATGTAGTCAGCTGAAATGGTTTTCACTACACAGGTGTGCCTTGTCAGAGTTCATTTGTGGAATTTGTGGGATGCTTTGCTGGTGACACTGTTGGGGATTGATTAAAAACTGAAGGCACACTGAACCAGCATGGCTACCACAGCATCTGCAGCGACATGCCATCCCATCCGGTTTAAGTTTAGTTGAACCATTATTTATTTTTCAACAGGACAATGACCCCAAACACACCTCCAGGCTGTGTGAGGACTATTTGACCAAGAAGGAGAGTGATGGAGTGCTGCGCCAGATGACCTGGCCTCCACAGTCACCTGACCTAAACCCATTCGAGATGGTTTGGGATGAGATGGATCGCAGAGTGAAGGCAAAAGGGCCAACAAGTGCTCAGCATCTCTGGGAACTCCTTCAAGACTGTTGGAAAACCATTTCAGGTGACTTCATCATGAAGCTCAACGAGAGGATGCAGAGTGTGCAAAGTAGTAATCAAAGCAAAGGGTGGCTAGAAGAATCTATTTTGACTTATTTCACACTTTTTGGTTTACTACATAATTCCATATGTGTTCATTCATAGTTTTGATGCCTTCAGTGAAAATGTAAAATGTAAATAGTCATGAGAATAAAGAAAAAACATTTAATGAGAAGGTGTGTCCAAACTTTTGACTGATACTGTATGTCAATATGAAATCCAAATGTCTGAATAAATAAATAAATAAGATGCCAAGTTTTACCATCTAGTTTCTGTGGTACCGACTAGTGAGGAGAACAACATTTAATTGTAGCGTAAAAACCTAATAAGTAATGCATGGTGCATTGTAATGCTGCAATAAAAACACATTACTTAAGGTAATCTGTGGAGTTTCAGACAAGCACCTGGCTGTGCAGCAATGCATCTTTTGTGTGTATTCTGCACAACTGGCCTGATTTTCATGCTGTTGATTCCATGATTTCTGCTAATCAGATGGTGCAGTAACACACCAAAGATTAAAACATTTTTCAGTCAGAAATGCACTGAACACTCCTCTTACACCTCAAGAGTACACAATATAAATCGGTCTGGGTTGATTATCTTCCACATCATGTCCGCTACATGCACCAACATTGCTGTCTGTGAATCTCTCCAGCATGTGTGCACAATCTGAATCCCGTTAAAGAAAGATGTAGGCTACCTCAACAATGACAAAGAAACACACTACTCTAGGGAAGCAATTGAATAATGCAAATATACTGAATGGCTATTGCACAAAAAATGCTGACCATAATTAGCATCAGAAACAGCGTGTGATGTAATATAAATATACATTTTCTACTTCAGGATAATGTATATATTTTTGTTACAAGTGATCTTTCGCTCCGCAGTTGGCTTTACAACCCTAAACAACAAAACCCACCAATGAAACAATCACAGAACAAAATGGAAGTACAGTCACATCTGTTTGCTTCCATTTACAACACACACACACACACACACACACACACACACACACACACACACACACACACACACACACACACACACACAGAGCTCAGCAGCTGCTGCCCAGATATGAACTGCATTCCTTCAGACTAAATACAGCTTTTATCATCGAGGATACATTCTCAACCCCAATAATCTCATAATGTTAAAGCATGCCAAGCATGCTTAGTGTAGCTTTAACAAAAAAAAAAGCGTATTGTTGTTTTCCATTTTAATCTGTATTAATGCCCTGTACTTCTGAATGTGCACTGATTTGTCATTTCTAAACAAACCGTCAGCGTGAAGTGAGAGAAAGAGAGAGAGCAGGACAGGAAGATGAATGGATAAATGAGATAACACATCTGTCTTGATGCTTTTTTTTTTTTCTTGTGCCGAGAAGAAAAACAGGCTACAGCAGAGAATCAAAGTCAGCAGACATGTCAACACTTATATAGAGGAGGAGGGTGAGGGCGAGTGCGTATCTGTATGTGTGCGTGCACGTCTCGGGAAAAATGCCAAGAAAAATTTACATCTCAGGCAGCCAAGCTCTATACTTTCTCTCACTGCTGCAGAGGATGAGTCACGCTGTACAAAGTTAGACTGAAACAAAGGATCGATACAGGACTAATAAAGTATGACAAAATTATGTTTTAATTTCATAATGACCATCAAAATAAATTAGATCAAATTAACAAATAACTTCACTTTTTTCAGTGTTGTAAATCACTTAGTGATTACTATTAGACTACACAGCTGCAACACAAATGCTTTAAAAGTCTGTGGTTTATGCAACACTTCAGTATAAGAAACACTCAACAAATCATCTGATCAAGAAATGACTATTATTCTTATAGTTTGTGCTCATTGTGCAAGCCTAGCTCAAGATCAGCTTTATGCCTTTATTCAATAGCCAGCAGCAAAGAAATGAAAGGAAATGAGGAAAAATATCAGCAGCTAAACACCAACCAGGGATGGTTCGGTTCATGGTTGACGCCTTTACCCCAAGGGCAGCAAGCCCCACAGGATAACCTTTGATCAATCTGCCAAGGAGGTTTTGTTTTCACTCGTGTCTGTTGGTCGGTTAATTAGCAGGATTACAATAAAACTATTGGATGGATTTACACAAAACCTGGACGGAGGATGAGTCTCAGCCCAGTAGAGATCCCATTAACCTTTGGTGCAGATCTGAATAAAGGGACAGATCCAGGGATTTTTTTCTCACTTTCTTTTACATAGCCAGTCAGGGCATTTTTCAACACTTTAGTTAATTTAATTTAGTTAATCTACATTTATTGTTTGAGTACAATTTGATGCAGGTCCTCAATCTGGTAAGCTTAAAATATGGTTAAGCAGTCATGGGTTGGTTTAAATTTAGAGTTTATCGAGTTTGATATTGGATTAGGTTTGATTAAATTAAAGAGGACTTTTGGGCCAGTCAACGTCCCCCTGCCTTCTTATGTCCATCAGTTTGGCCAGAGAGGCGCCATTGTGAAGAGTTATGGTGGCTTCAAACCTCTTCCATTTTTATACTGAGGACTTTCTGTGGAGTACTGCTCAACATGCACTGTGAGCTGTGAGGACTACTACATGTGCGAGTGTGTTTGTGTGTACATTTGCCAGACGCAATTTAGAGCCAAATTTAGAACGATCAAAGGAAGCAGGATGTATCTTAAGTGCAATTTGACTGGTCAACATGAGATCAGTGGCAGCCTTGCACTGAAGCTGCACCTATTTAAAACTTCAGAGTGGAAGTGGTGCTGAATAGAATCGACACCTGACCTCTACTGTAAATAAACATCTCCAGCAACATCTGAGGAAGGGAAAGGTAAAACACACTTCTAATCAGACTGCTGGAGGGCTGTGGATTGTCATATTTCATAGAATAAGATCTATACCAATATCTGTCAACTAAGATAAAGACAAGCAGAGGAGGATTAAAAAAAACATGAATATTAAGAGCCTTTTACCTCAACAGTCAATATTCCTTTTTTTCTTACACACTCATGAATGAATTAACCAGTGTCATCTGATCAAACACTGACACCTTCTTTATAAATGCATACTTTGGTCTAATCTTTCTGCTCAACTAGTCCTCCAGGAGCCCCTCTGGCAGGAAACCAACGTTCCTTTAAAAGGTGCTCCTATTGTAAGAAGACAGTGGCTTTCAGACGCACAATGACACCATGTGACCAGGAGTCAGACTTTTCCTTCCTGCCCTGAGAAAAGAATCAGACTAATTATTTGTCATTGCCAAACCGACAAGAATGTAAGCATTTTGCTCCAAAGCAAAAGTTTTCTGGGCTGGAAATACACTGCTATGCACTGTACTGGCTGCAGGATCTGCTTGAGTTTAAGTCTGTCTTCACACAACCGGGTTGTCACTCAAGTTTCTCATCATGGATACGGTGCATTAACAGCCTTTCCAGCAGCCACACTCACTTTGGTAATATGATAACACTGGTGCAGTAAGTACAAAGTAGCTTATCCAAGTACTCCAAATCTTGTCTTGTAGCTTTAATCATTATAAAGAATAGACAACATCAAGAACATATGCCAGAATATTTTGGAAGCTGTGAAGAATATTACATTACTTTGTCCAGTTTTACATTGATGTCGCCGGGTTTTGAAGGTCATGCGAGTTCAGGCTTTAGTGGACCGTCAGAAAGCCATTACAACAAGGAAACAGAGTTTGTGTGTGACAGTATTTGCGATTGTGTGAGTCTGGGAAACGGTATGTGTGTGAGTAGGGACAGAAGGACTAGTAATCAAATAGTGCTGACTGAGAATGCTCGACTCTTAAAGAGCTTCTCTGGTAAGCAGCAACAGCAGGTAGAAGAAAACAGGAGTATGGGCACACATGACAATCCCCACACACAAACAGTGTGTAATACACACAACCAAGGTAACACTGCGGTGCCCTTTCAACTCACACACCTGTGAGTGCTCTTAAGCAACAACACTGGACGCTTACCTGTGGTTTAACTTGACTGACAGAATCCCCCACAGGACAACACTGTAGTTTATCAACAGACTTTCCAACTATCTCTTGCCTGACGCTTTCTATGTATGCCCACTCCTCTAACTACCATGCAAGACTACCATGTAACTGTGTGTTTCCACTTAATTACTTCGTGTTTGCTGTACTCGAAGGCTTACATCTACTGAGAGTTCACCATGTTACAGATCAACTGTATTAATATCCCTGGACCCACTGACCTGCCTGGGATCCTAACCAGACGTGGCATGAAGGCGAGCCTGTTTGCAGACATGAGCCAGCTGAGCACATACTGTAGACAAAAGTCATTTAATTACAGTATGCAACTTTTTAGCTGGCCCTGGAACCCGAAATGTGACACAGAAGAGAACAGCTGGAGCAAGACAACCCTGTGGTGGTCCCAAATGACAAGGGAGTCCCGATGTAGAATGTTCACTTGAAATGTTCGACTCTCGCGCCGAAGCACATTGAAAAATTGTGGATTTTAATTTAGCCTTGCTTCTAGTGAAATGGGCATGCCCGAAAGAGGGTGTCTCAAGACGTTTTATGGATAAGGAAGAACAACTCCTCAATTCGGCATAAATCTAGCAAACTAAACCATTCGAGGCACAACTAAGCAATACGTTTTATTACTGCTTCGCCCATTGTTATTCTTAGATACACCGAGCATCGCGATGGAAAGCATTGTAGACTAACTGGAAAAGTTGACATTGTGTTTGATTAAGTGTTTCTAGGTGAACTCTGTCCATGCCGAATTAGAGAATGGCGGTTTATTATTCAGATAACAGCGTTCATAGCAGTTTAGGTAACATGAGCCTTATCCGCCAAGTGAAACGCCGCAGCACCGCCGAAATTTTTAAGGAGTTTTCAGTTATTCAGTGTATCGGCATAACGTTACAGAGAAAAGGGAAACGTATCGGGCTAGCTGGACCGCTTACAAGACAGCAGTAGTTGGAGCTGCAGGACTTAACTTACCTTAATATTCCAGTCGAAGAGCCTCCACAGATGTTGTTTTTACCATATATCTATTGTCTTGCGGCGCCAGGACACACGGGCACTGACAGTTTTCCCAAAATGTCTCCTCTGTTTCTAATTGGGTTTCAATCCACCGTCAGACAGATTCGCCTTTTGTCCGGCAGACAGGCGCCATGTTGACACAATGACGCAAGGAACGACGGGAGTCGCAGTTTACAGAACTTACTGTACTCAGAGAGAGGGGCACTTCATTAGGTACACCTGGCTCCAGATAACGTTCAGAACAGCATCCCTGCAGTATGACAAACCTTTATGGGGAGCTTTTGTTGGCAGAGCCTGAGAGCTGTTGAGGATATTATTATACTTTCTCCAAACAGCATTTCTGTGACCCAGGAGTCAGTGAAAATATATAATATGCAGCTTCAAAATCAACTTTTCAACTATTTTGATCACACAAGCCTTATTTTCTGTTTATTTCATTCACAGTGGACACATGTAGGCGTCACTCATAACACACACACACACACACACACACACACACGAGTTAACGTTACATCTAACCGTACTCAAACTTCTTCAAAGTGCCTTGTTCTATTAGCAGAGTGGACCAACGTGGAACCAGACATAAGTGGAGACTGGAGAGTGTTGCTCTTGTGATCTTTAAGTAATTGGAACCACCAGGTCAATGTTTCTTCATGTTCGTTAGTGACATGAAACATTTTGCACCGAGTGCACCAAATCAAACAGACAACCTATAAAGCCCACACATTACCCCGTGCACAGGCTTGGGGTTATTTTTTAGGTTTGGGCTGTTTTCTTTTGAAACGACTGCCACAACAGCATGAAGGGTAATTTGGGTAATTTGAGAGTATTTGGGCTGGGTCACTTGGGACTGCTCTGATGTGATATTCCATTAGCAAATTTCAAAAAAAGGGAGTATCAGCACTCAGAACAAGAGGCACATGCTCTGTTAACCTACTTGTGACTCTTCCAGCTCTGAACACAGGGTCTTGTAACGCCTTGATGAATGCCACTGATGTGCCAGGACAGGAAGTAATGTAAGGTATGATCAGTTGTGCTCGTGCTCATTACTCAGAGTCCTGTGGTTTTACATTCTAGCTGCCTGATCAGTGGCTGGCAAACAGCTGACAGACAAAAGGAATACAATTGTCCCCTTGGTAGATAGATCTTGTCACTGCCGTATGCAAGAAAAAGTGCGGTAAATTATTAACAGACTATACTGTCTGTGTGTACGATACGACATGGTCTTTGGTCTGTCTGTTTTATTAAGCTACATTCTTTCATTTATCACGGATGAACGCTGACTCCAGGAAGATATTCAACACTTAATGCTGAATCAGCACACGTTGAAACACTTTGAACAATGAAACTTGCTGCAGAGCATTTTTGATTTGAGACGTGGTGTATTATTGCAGGAATAAACTCATTAACATACTGATCTGACCTCTAGACACACTTTATGATACATTTGTTGTCTCACTGTTTTTAATTTGATAATTCGGGGTCCTCCAGTCGGTCTAAAAAGTAAAAATAGTGATAATATAGCTAATGCAAACCATGCGCTTCTTGCGATTAAAGGAGAACTTCGGCCGTTTTTAACTCATATCCCTGCTGATCGAGGTTACCGAGTGCTGTCATCAGGAAAAATAACGAGAACATTTGGCGCAATATTTACCGAGTTGCAGAACGGCAGCTAAAGTGAACCTATGGGGGCAGACATAACCGAAAGTGTAACTTAAGGATGTCTGCCCCCATAGGTTCGCTTTAGCTGCCGTCCTGATATCTGGTCAATATTGTGAAAAAAAAATCACGTAATTTTTCCTACTGACAGCACTCGGTAACCTCGATCAGCAGGGATATGAGTTAAAAATGGCCGAAGTTCTCCTTTAAGTATATTGTTGCTTGTTCATTATTGTCCTTTTTTTGGTCTATGTTTTGAACAGGTTATATAATTAACAGAATTAGGGAGGTCAAAATCTTGTTGCAACAGGTAAGGAAACAGTTGACACCACTACTTGACAATGATAACATAACAACATGTGGGTATTTATTAGTAGAAATCATGTGAGTCTAAACTACAGTACAAAATATAAAAATAATTTTTACTGACAACTAGCACCTAAACATAGTACTGACAGTTACAAACAGTAGTTTTAAAGTAATAGAAAGGTGTGTGTGTGTGTGTGTGTGTGTGTGTGTGTGTGTGTGTGTGTGTGTGTGTGTGCGTGTGTGTGTTTTCAGGAGGGAACCCAGATGTTGCCGTGTGTGTCGGGAGCCTGGCTGTACGGAATGTTCCAGATCCAAGGTTGATCTGAAAACAGAGAATGAAAAGAGATCAGGGAAACTAAATGTTTGTGACTACTTTGGTCTTAGGAATTAAAGGGACATTACAATGGAGAAAATGGCAGCATTTAATTCATGCCTTGTCCAATGTGTTTATTCTAAGTGGCAGTACCACCTCGCTCAAAGCTGTCTTCAAAGTGTTTAAGTGGAATCTCTTTAGCTCATCAATTTTAAAGTTATGCCCATTCAGCTGCACTGGTCTGCAGAAAGGAATTGGTTTTAATGGCTTCAGAAATTGGTTATGAAACTCTAAATTCAATTAATAATGAATTTTAGAATAACTGACACTCAAACCCTTCGGATACAGAAAATAAAATGACGTACAATGCATTTCATAAATTAGTTTGGCAGATTGTGAGATCCTCGTCGACAGCATGGCAATGTATGTATTTTGAGGATATAGATTTGTTGCTGTCTGCTATAAATTTGGAAACTAGATCACTTGTAATCATTTAAAACCTGTGAAATCACCGACATTGTTTGATTTACAAAAATGTTTACAAAAATAGATGGATTTTTCAAACGTACTCTCACTGGGGTAATTAAAAAAAACAACATATAACCCACTAAGTGATGATGACAAGAAATTTATCGCAACTACGATTCCAGTGTAAACTCTTTGTGTTGTAGAATTCACAGAGATGCCACTAGATAAACTACTGCATGACAGGTTTTACAAAGGTTTAAGACTACAAAGGTCAGTGTAATGCTGAAAACAATCATTGAGAAACGAGCAAAGTATTTCTATTTTACCATTCTAAGAGAAACTAGTATAAACAGCATTATAATAGGCCAGGGGTATTGTTACACCTGTATAGACCCACTTGAAACTGCAGTTGAAGTAGAGTCAATGCTGAGTCTCACTGAATAATCCAGGCTGTACATACAGACATGTAGAAGATCTCTCACACACACACACGCTTGCACTTGTGTACCTTTAGCAGAGTAGCATGTAGGAGGGAGGTCAAAGGGCACAGGGAAACCCGCGGAGGACGACGAGGCAAGAAATGGATTTTTGTGAACAGGGAACGTCTCCATGTTCTGGAAGGAGACAACCATCACACCACATATTACTACACACCAGCCCTCTGTAGTTTGTTTACCATTATTCATCACATGTAATTCCTTTTCTTCTACACTGTTATTCATACAGTATGTTTGAAGAGTGTTTCCTTACGAAGGCAGAGGGCACGAAGAGGACTCCCAGCTCGTATGAACGAACCATCACCTGAGTGTTGTTCTTCTCCAGAGCACCCCACGCTGCTTTGGACAGGTTGGCACTGAACAACACACACAGAAACACAGAAGCTTTACATTTATATTCACATTCAGGGCATTTAGCACACGCTGTTGTCCAAAGTGACTTACAATAAGTACATTTGTCACAAGAAGGAAACCACAACATATTAGCATCGATAAAGTAAAAAAGAAAATATAGAAACAATTTTCAAGTCCTCATCTGAGCATCATAGCTGCTACTTCTCGAGGATACCTGTAGTACATAAGTGCTATGATCAAGTGCTACGGATAAGAACATACAAGTGCATATATGTTTTGTTTTTCTGTTCGGGGGAGTCATGCTATGTCGAGGTGAAGTCTGAACAAATGAGTCTTGAGGCTTTTGCAGAGAAGGTGAGTGACTCTGCTGTCCTGACATTGGTCAGGAGTTCGTTCCACCACTGAGGCGCCAGAACAGAGAAGAGTCGCGACTTCGCTGAGCGAGCTTTGTCGCTTTAATAAAAAGCTTTAATGTTTCAGTAGAGCTGTGTAGAGAAAGTGAACAATCGTCTCAGCATTTATAAATTAGAAACAGTCATTTCTATCTGGACAACTTTTAAATACCCATATTCATTATTTGTAAATAACACACTGCCACTCTGTTTATAATTACATGTTCATATTGTACAATATTTTGTTTATAAATATATATGAGTCTATTCTATTTCTTACCTTTTTATGATATTGCCTAATTTTTACTATTATTATTATTGTTTTTTGTAATATTACTGTCCTTTGGCTGCTGTGGCAAAGAAATGTCCCCGTTTGCGGAACAATAAAGGAATTCTGATTCTGATTCAGTCCTTTTCAGTGGGCTGCTGAAGTGATGAACAGTTCAACCAACTGAATAACGAGAAAAAATTATGATACAACCGCAGTACACAAACTATAAAGGGTTGTTTTAATATTGGTTATGGATAACAATGAAGATAAAGTTTATTGCTAATTAATAGATGAAAACTAAAATTACTAAAATATAGCTTTCTCTTGATTCTCTGTTAGAAAATGTGTTTGTTTGCATGGAGAATAAAATGTAGCAGAAGTTAAAAATCAACGATTTGAGTTGAAACACAACTAAATGGATTTTTGGTTTTAGATAAACTTGAATGGTATTACATTTTTTAAAATTAGTTTCCCCACCAGTTTTAGTGATAAGTAATACGTGAGGAATAAGAGAACACTGTAAATCAGAAAACCACATATACAAATGAAGACGTGTCATTTTACATAATAAAATAAACAAAATGTGAAACTAGCACACACACCTTGTGACGAGGAACCAGGCAAGCTGACTGAAATCTGGTGATGCCCTCATGTACGTCTTGATGTGCGGCATGGCGTGACTCCTTCCTGTTGTATTTGCTTTCCAGCGACTACACACACACACACACACACACACACAAACAAACAGGAGTCATTTATTCATCTTTAGATTTAAACTTTGAGGAATGTATTTCTATGCTAAGGTAGGTGTAAACTGTAGGTACAACCCTTCTTACATTTTTTCCCAAATTATTTCTTCATTAATTTTTAACATATATCAAACGTAACGGAAAGGCAGAGTAAAGAAAATATAAGGATAATCTAAAAATAAAATAGGAAGTGTGACAAAAGTGAAATAATATACAGAATGGCACAAGAAAAAAATAAGTCACAGCACATAAAGCATATCTCTCTTTTCTACATGAAATTACATCTCACCGGGCCGGGCAGATGGTCAGAGGTCCACAAGAGGTTCCATGTTCTCAGAAAGATACCCAACTTATTTTGTTAATTACTGCCCTTTTCCTGTCTTAATGTTTTGTTCATTTTAAATTACATATGATGGTGGTCTTCACTGGTTTCAGTTGGGCAAATTTCTTTGCTATGTATGATATTATGCCACTTCCCTTCACAGATAAAGGGTCTCATTCTGTACCAAACAGGTAGCGAGTGTGACACTTTCTGTAACAGCATGACCTGCTACAGCAGTTTGCAGTATGGGAAAAAGGGAAAGATATCATGACAAGCTAACTGGTTTCACTGCGGCGATGTAACAAAGGAAAATCAGACTGGTTTTTGTTTAGTAGAAGTGAACTCACTGGAAGTAGGAGTGGAGCCAGAGCTGTTTCTGAGCAGTCTGGATGCTGTAGGGAAGAGAGCCTCCCGCTGGAGGACAGGAGGGACGTACATCACAACCACACACAAAGCACACAATGACACACATTTTCAACAGGCACTGTGTAGTTTTGGAGAAGAGATTCAAACTAAGAATATTGATATTTACAAAATGAATGAGGTAATAACACAAACTCAGAAATGTTTATTATTCTATGACTGATTTAACAACGCTGTTCTCAGGTCAGTTTATTCAGTCATCAGAACAAAGAGAACTGGTTTATTTAGTCTGTAGGCATTAAAATCAGTCACTGAAGATCTTTCTCCTCTGATTAAAATGCATTTCTCAAAACTACGTAGTGCACCTTTAACAATTACATTTGGTTTATTGTACAAACTAAATCATTACTCACCTGGATAGCCTTCTAAACTAGTCCTCACATCGTCAACTGACGGATACAGCTGCAAAATAGCAACACATTAGCAACTTGTTTTGTAAATTCTTTCATTTAAGCTTTTAAATCTAAAAGGGAAGCTGGATCATTTTTGCTGAACTGTGGCAAACATGGAGAACAGGTGATGCTGAGAACAGTCGCACAAATAGAGAAAAGTCACAAGGTCAGCAAACTGTCTCAGTAATGTCAGTTACACGGTTATCTCAAGTTGTTAACATTAAAAACCACAAGCTACTGCTCAAGCCAGACCGAGTAAAGAAGAAGCAAGAAAAAAAACAATGTGCTTTTGAACTGAACAAGGGTGTATTCCTTTTGCATTTAACAGTTTGTATAAAAGAAGACGTGTTTTTTCCTCTGAAAAATGATATAATCTTGCTTTGATTTATGAAATTGGCTTTTTGTTCTATCCGTCTCAGTACATTTCCATGTCAAAAAAGAGATCCAAGAGATCACTCAGCAGTGCCAAAGGGTTAAATTTTCTATTAAGTATTATTGTGTCTGGAACCTTTTACAAAATTTGATTTAGGCAATCAAATGTCCTGCAGGGACTCTGGGGAGGTATGAAAATGCAACCTCAAAATGACTGCTCTATTATTTACCACTTGAAAGCTGATGCAGATGCTGTTCTCTATTAGAGAACATAATGAGAACAGCAGCAGCAGCAGTCAGAGGAAATCTCATTTGTATTGTATTATTCTGTATCATCTTCCTCACAGCATTTGAATGCCGCAGCACACAAGCAACAGACCACAATAAGTGTGTGTCGGAGGAACGTACCAAGTGCATGGGGGGGTTGGAGCGATGGGAAGATCTCCCCAGCGTGGTCATGGTGCGCTGAAATTCCCCTGCCAACCATTTGGTCTTATCCAGACCCATAGAGCCGATGCTTGAGAACTGGCCAATCACAGGCCACTTCTCCTCGCCAGGAATAGGATCTGTGTGGTCATACAGCAGCTGATACAATCAGAGGAGGAGAAGAAAGAGATGAGGAGACAGCGCAGACATTTTTGTATTTCGCAACAACTTAAAGTGATGTCATTCTCTTACAAAAATATCCTTTATTCATTTATTTATTTATTATTTAGCTGCAATACTCTTATTTTAAACCATTTAGATATTTTTACTGCAGACTTCTTTCCAAAGTTAACCATTTGTGTTCAACTGTTTGCAGGGAGCTCTGTCATATACGCACTCATTAAACATGTCACCCCTTTGACTCAAGCACTTGTTTAACACAGCGGTTTTTAGAAATGCAAATTGTCTTTCTTTGCACTGCCATACATCATACATCTTTGACAGATGTGAAGATGGTATGACTGTCAGAGGGGTGACCTTATTTAACAGCAGAGCTCAACTGTATGAACGTTAGAGTTTCACACTGCAGTGAAATGAAACCACGGCCATGAAAAGTAAACAACAATGAAACGCCTACGTATATTACAAGACGTATTCAAAAAGCACACAGACCATTTCTTCTTGGAGTTAAAATATGTGTTCATTTTATGTTTTCTTCTGGCTGTCAGAGTTTTTACTTTTTAAATGTAGTAGGGAGGAAGTTCATTGCCATAAACTGGCGAATAATATCATAATCATATAGGTACATTACCTTGTTTTTTTCTTATTTGTAAAGACAACACAGTGCAGGTGGGACTGCAGGGGGAGTGTCGTGTCTGACCAGTGGCAGCTTGTTTTCTGTATGTTATAAACTAGATTAGGAGAACAGAGACAAACAGAGTTTCATTACCTTCCTCAGCCTCAGGTGGCCCCAGCGCTCCATGTCTGGCCCAACGTATCGTCCTGGGGTTGAGCCCACCAAATAAACCCTGAGAACAGAAGAGAGTTAGATTAGAGTCTAATTTCAAGTCTGTGTCAGAAGTCTGTATGCAAATGTGTAACTACCTGGTCTCAGACAGGTCGTGCTCTTTGATTTGTTGGATCCACGGCTCGAGTTCAGGTGCTCTGTATGATGCCAGGTACTCCAGCAGGTCCCTCTTAAAGAAGGTTGGCGACTCACCTGCACTCGCACTGCTGCCCTCTGGTAACCGTGGAAACAAGGGGCTCATCCACATCCTAGTTTGGAGATAATATGTCAAAAGGCTATTCCATAACCGAACCTTACACCTGGATACAGTCCACACACACACACACACACACACACACACACACACACACACACACACACACACACACAGACTCACCCTTGTGTTTTCTGGTACCAGTCAGCTCTGATGAGGTTGGAGGTCAGAATGATGACTCTGAAGCCTTCCTCATACCACAGCAGCATCATCTTCCTGCTCAATGAGACACAGGAATTGTTTGCTTCACATAACAACAACAAAGTGTAGACACCAACACCTGCAATGGAAGTCACCTGGCGCTGCATCTAAAGGTGGACAATCCGTGAACACACTGAAGGAGAACAATAAAAGCAGGCAGGGGAAGAAATGCTTACGTGTGGTGAGTTCCAAAAGCAATATCCAGCTTGGCCTGTCAGGGAGAATCACACACATTAGTCCCATTCAAAGACAAATCCAGACTTCTTAAACAACAGTCTCATTTGCCAGGATGACTATCCTACATTACAGATCCGATTGAATAAAACATAAGCCAAATGTCTGTATTTTGGCTTATCTGTACCTGGCAGAATCGAACATGTGGAAAAGGCTGAGCCTGCTTCACCAGCCGGGCCTTGGCCTCCCTCTTATCTCCATGAACAATCAGAACTGGACGATCTCTGTAAACACAGCACACAGAACCTCGGGTTAAGACTGGGATTGTTTCACTGGACCGCACCAGCATCATTAGTTTCCTCCACCTGTTTGTATTCAACACTATTGGTCAATTATTCATTTAGATGGAGTTTCCCCTATAATTGTATATGCATGGTGCTTCACTTCCATTTAAGGCATGCTAAAATAATACACACATCATGATCCAAATTTCAATGAGAAGTTTTAGTGTCCCATGATGGTTTCATTACAGTCTGAGAGGATGAAGTTCAATACAATAACACTGGTGGGAGCCATGTTTGTAAAACCCTGAACCTCGCCGAGCAAACAATCTGCTAAATGCTGAACAAATGAGTTGATACATGAAGCTTCTTTTAATCATGAGTCACTGTTAAATAAATTATAAACTAAATCATGGCTGCAGAAATGTACATAGCATTAACCTAAGTTGTAACAACAGAGCTTGTGACGAGATTTTTCTGACTTTCTCCAACTGTTTTATTCAACATCATGTGAAAACATCTCACATCTGCAGCCATAATAAACTAGAGGATGCTGTCATCACTACATGGTGGACCTGAGCAGATTCACACCAATCAGAAAAATGGGTATATGTTTATGACCTTAAAATCCACTTAGTTCCATTCTGCCCAGTATTTAATATTTAATATTTAATATTATTTAAGATTTATCTGGAACTGCTAAGCACTGTATATTGTATATTGTATATAGTGTTTTAAATTGCGATACTATACTCTTATTGTATTTTATATTTTGTATTTCTGATTGTATTGTACCGCTGCTACGATGACCTAATTTCCCTCGGGGATAAATAAAGTTATCTATCTATCTATCTATCTATCTATCTATGACAATGTGATGTTAGCAAAGCAACAGTAGAACTCACCTGAACTCTGATGGGTACTGCTGCACCATCCAGGCAATGTCAAAGCAGTAGTTAAACTATGATGAAACACAGTAAAATCGTATTAAAAGTTAATATTCCCTCCAAACCTGGTAGAAAGATGTAAACAGGAGTCTACAGCCATGCTAGCAGCTAGCTGTAAGACTTTACGTTGTGCTAATGTCACATTGACAATGCTAACATGTTGATGTTAAGCTCAGGTAATGCTCACCATGTTTTCCTGCGTGGTTAAGTTTTTAAGCATGCTAACATTTGCTAAATAGCACAAAACACAAAGTACATCTGTGGCTGATGGTTTCATTAATGTTGTATTTTTATATCAACGCCTCATTTTTTATTTCTGAACTGATGAAAAGGAATTAGTTAAGTTATTGTGTTTCATCCTGAGGACATGGCACCAAATTCCATGGCAATGCATTCAATTGAAAACCAAAAATGTAAAAACCAAATATGCTTGGGGATTAGCAAAGGCGGTAGGATTCATCCTCCAAAAGCCTGAAGTAAACTGACCAAGTGACAGACCGACGCTGCCATGCCCTGATGTTAACATAGCTGAGATGGTTCCTCACCTGAACTGACTCTTTCAGGGTCCCAAATAATGGAGAGAGGATGTCTGGACAGAAGACAGAAGTAGAGATTACAAGATGAAACTCATGTATTAAAGACTGATGACCGGTTGAGAGGCGGTACATGTTTTCACTCTCCCTGCTGATCTGGGATTTTAACTTTTGTTCAGGTTGTGGAACAAACCTGTCTGCACCAAATATAATTCACTTAAACTCTTCTCACCCTTGATGTGCAGAGCTCCAGTGTTGTACTTCCTGTCCAGGCCTGTGACTTTGTTGAGGTAGAACCTGAAGGTGTCGTTCAGACGAGGAACACTGGATTCAAAGAAGTCCTCCGGCTCATCGATGTAGTACAGCCGGCCATGGGGGCTCGGAGGCCGCTCGTCCTCCACCTTCACTTTTTTTGCCTTTGGGCTCGGAGGCGCCTTCTTTGGCAAGTTGCTGACACTCTTCCTCTTCACATCTCCATCATCATCGTCGTCACTGTCTGACAGAGCCCACCCTGAGCCGTCTGACACCTCCTTCTTACGCTTTCCAGCCAATGACGGACTGGTTTCATACTTCACTGGATTCAACTGGTTCTTTGCTGCCAACTGTCTGGCCTCAGAGCCAATCGCAAGTGAGGACACAGATGTGTTCGCTGGTTCTGGTTTCACCTCCACTGGGACCTCTACTGGTTCTGGTTTGGGGCGAGGGGGAGTGAGAGGTTGACGGGAGCTGGGATTGGATACAGCAGGAGTCCCAGAGGAAGGGAGAGCCTCGTCGTCATCATCACTGTCGGAGACGGTCCACTTGCCGTGTTGACTGTCCTGAGACATGCCTGAGCAGAAATACAAAGAGTTCAAAGGTCAGCTGAGCAAGGCGGAAGTAAAGCTGCTCGCCAGTCATGCAGGATGTTACCAGCCCAGACTGACGGACTGGCTGTGCTACAACATTTAAAAAGCCAAGCACACCTGCTCGACAGCCCACCTGCTTTTACTGTTGTTTTAGGGGTTTTTTTGACTGATATCCATGATTAACATCTTTTATAACAGGAGCCTAGTAGAGACAGATTTCATTATGAGAGGATATTGCAACTGAAAACAATCTAAGCCAGAGGAAAGATGATCATCACGGCCAATATTCAGCATTTTTACAATAAGGAATCTGTGTTTTTGTGTCTGATTGACAATAAGATGACTCAGTTTAAAAAATGCGCTGCCTCGTCTCTGACGCAGCATCCTTTACATCTGCCTGTCTGTGGTCTAACTCAGTGCCCCACCTTCAACAACATCTGATGGGATACATGTCATAATGTTGTCAAAATGTTTCCTCATTTTGTTGTACTGTTGTTGTTATGTGCCGTGTCCTTGAGTGCTCTGAAAGGCGCCTTTAAATCAAATGCATCATTATCATTATTATTATTATAAGTATATTATGTATAGTATAAGGGCCTATCAACACTGAATAATCTGAATCTGCAAAGTACTTATTAACTAAAGTTAACAGATAAATGTAGTGGCGTGGAAGTATAAAGCAGCAGAAATTGGAAACACTCAAGAAAAGTATCTCAAAACTCTACTTAAGTAAATTTCTTGGGTAAATTGTACTTGGTTAGATTCCACTGACCCTAAAGAAACACAATGTACTGGTCAATCCCTAATCTAGGCAGTTTAGGCTGTTGCTATAAACTGTATAGTCAAATAATAACAACACCACTGAAATTTTATAAGATAACAAGATTGAACATCTAGTAAAATCGTGTATAAGTACATAACTGCAAAACGTGATCATGGGAAATAGTTTAAAAACGTGCAAAAGATGAAAAAACGATTTAAAAATGATATTAGAATAAAAATGATGTGATATCTGAGATGAACACTGCATTAAGTGAATGCTACAATAACAAGAGGAAAGCAGAGCGTGCAGGCTGATCACTGAACACTGCGGTGATGACGTCACGGCGGAGCGAGCTGTTAGTTTTACCTGGTCAGGTGAGCGAGCAGCGTCACAGCTTCACGATGCACAAACTCGTATCGAGCCACCGCCAAACAAACTTCACAACAACACATCTGCATGGAACAAACTACCGTGCATGGGCAGGTGCACACGGAACAAGTGTCCGAGTGGAAACGTCTTTTCCGGCCTTTCAGTTCCGCCACAACGGCGAGATCAGGACCGAGCAGCTAGTTAGTCCTAAACCTCTTGTATTTAATTAGTATGGATTTACTTGTTTATATGATTTCACTTTTAATTGTTTTATTATTTATTTTATGCTCCTTTCATTCTTTATTTCATCTTTATATATGTTGTATTTGTTTTGAATTGTGATACAAACCACTGTAATCATTGTTCAGTTTGGATTTTCAATGAAGGTGTGAATTTATTTTAAAATGTAAAATATGTATGTTTTTGTGTGAGTTTGTCATCGTTCATGTTATGTTGTTTGTTTAAATAAAGCATTTAAGAACAAAGTTCTGGAGAAGAAACTAAAAACTCAGAATTTAGATATTTAAATATTAATAAGTAAGTAATAATACAAACTCAGACTCAAGCTGTTTATTTTTTTTTTCAAAAGGGAAGAAACAAGCTGTTCTCAGAGAACAATAAGGTCCCAGAACACTGTTTGAAGCTAGAGAGGTGGCAGGGTCCGCCACATGTAAACAATGTAAAAACAGTATGACTGTGTTGTCCTTTAAGGTCAAAGCAAAAGCTAAGTGTTAACTTAGTTTGTTTAGCTGTAAAATAAAATCAGTCAATAAAGGTCTTTCTCTCTTCTGATGAAATTTTTTTTTTGCCAAAACTACGTAGTGCACCTTTAACAAACCACTGGAGTCTCAACACAACATGATCAGTTGATTAGAATATATTTATTCTGTTTTTATTGTATATTACAGGTGGTTTGGTTTTGGTTATTGTCTTAATTAGTCTACTGTGGGGTTTTTATCAGTTAATTTGTTACTTTGTGTATGTTTGGGTTATCTTACTCTACTGTCCATATCTTTTTCCCCAGACATTGTAAATCATAAATTACTGTTGGACTGAAATAATATAAGTCTATTTTCATAAAGCACCTCTCTCCATACCTTAACATACAGCCAGAGGAGATGCAAGAGTGCTGTTTACATAAGACGGCTGTGGCAGTAACTCTGTGACCACAGGGCGGGATGAGAGTTTTCACTGTCACAGAATAATAATGAGTCAGAGGAGGAAAAACTAAGACAGTGAAGTGTGTGCACACACACCACACACAGGTGTAGCATACGATTTGTTCGTGAACATGGCACCACCAGCTCACCAATGCTAACTGGATGTGTATGAGTGGTGCTATGAGGAAAGACATGGATGAATTGATTGATTGTAATTTAGCCTCCACAGTCGGCCAAGACAATGATTTATGATCCTCACACGTATAAGCAAGGACAGAACAGTGAAGAGCTTTTGTTGAATTGATGTTCTGAAATGCTGAAATATAGCATAACTGTGTCGAAGAGCTAGATCATAGAGTTGACATATAAACCTGTAAAACCACTAGAACACAGAGAAATGCCCTCAGGAAGGAGAAGTTAATGAACATGAACCGGGCCAACCTACACAGTGTCTCTCACAGCTGTGCCTGGTCATGCTTTCACAGTGCTGTACAGGGCGAGAACAAAAGACTGTGAGGCTGTGTGGCATTCACAGCATACAGTGGCTGAGTTGAAACGTGAGATTTACTGAAGAGCTGAAGAGAAGGAATCCAGGGTGGTTCATATTGTGTATGTATTAGAAGGAAGATGGCTCAGACTCAGCATGATTTATGTCCAGGCAAAGCCCAGGCCAACTATCATTTTACTTCAGAAACATGGGAAATATTCAAGACTGGATTTCTAAGGACCACCAGTGGCCCCGCAGGTTCCCAGCCCATGTTTGCCAAGTGGTTTGTGTTTCCTCAGTTGAACAATTAATTACGAAATATGCTAAACTGTGCTCAACACGTCGACCTGTCCTCACGGTCTCTCTCTGGAAAATTCCAGTTTTAAGAACCTAATTTGTGCAAAGTGTTTTCCTTCCATGTTATCTGTCAGTGTGTTTACACTCCCGTCCAGCTGGTGGCAGTATTGCACCAGTGAGTTGTCGGTTCGCAGCCCCTGAAGAAGACAGGTCCAGTCCCTCCACACGCTTCTTCACTGGGGGTGCCTGGTTTGCAGAGTGGTCTTGGCTGTCCTTTGACTGCCGTTGGGTCCCTGAAACAGTGAGAAGGCTTCACCACCTGTGTGGAAGAAGGAGTTCACAGTATGGCGTTAAACTTCACCATCAACACAAACAATCCGCCTCTGGGTGAGTTGCAGCTTTCGGTCTCTGAGTGGATAACATACTTCTTCAAGTCGTGTGTGTGCAGTGAGTGACAGCTGACTAGCTTAGCTAGCAGCTAGCACCATTAGCTACGTGTCATCCTAACAAATTAGACAAACTCAATTTAGAAGTCTTCCCCTTTGATGTTTGTGTGCGATTAATACAATATGGATAGTGTGTTAAGTAAACTGGTAGACACTGGACCAGTCATAGTGAGTTTCTGGTCAATATGGCAAACTTGAAGACAACTGTAACATGAAAAAACAATAATAAAAGTTATTTTCTCGTCCAAATGATGTCCAGTTTGTTTCACGGAAACAAGCCGAGTGTGTGTGTAATGAAGGATGTTTGTCTCCCGAAAAATGGAGTAGCTAACCAAGAGGTTTATTGAGCACATTAGCAGCTCTGTAATTTGACCTATATATGATTTAAAATTCGTATGAATGTATGTCCATATAAGTTGAAATGGGGCGTGTTGTAGTTAGCTAACAGCTAGCTAATGAAAATACCGGTGTGTAACGTTAACTAACGTCAGCTAGCTTGTCGTCGTGGCACTCCAAACCACAACATGTGGACAGTTAGATTAAATGTCCTTTTAATAACACCAGCTCCATTAACGTTACACCTCTCCCAACCTTAACCTCGGGAGGCTTACACACATTGTTTCATCACATGAAACTATTGTGTATGAACTTGGAAATTACAAATGGATGAACCATGCACAATATATGTATCAGCCGACACGCTGACATTAGCTAACCAGGTTAGCGCTACTAGCTTTGGGTTTAGATGTATATGTTGCTCGACTGTATCTGTAACTGACTTATTTTAATAAGATGTGGCATATCATCGTGTCGTGATCAATAAAGTCTGGACGAGGCTTTCCATTGATTAGTGGATCATCGCTTTGTACCATGACAGGCTAAATCATTAGCTAGCTTCGAAAGTGGCTCAACAGCGCCCCATGTGTCCGCAGGGAGTACAGCAGGCTGATGCAAGCAGGCTGAAACGTGGACTGATGATGTCGAGTGCAGATTGTTTTGCACTCTGATTTCTGTGTCAGTTGCTTAGTACAGGCACTCTTACTGGAAAGTGAAGTTGTGGTTGGGGATGTGCCTACAGATCCAGTTTTCCTCTCAAGAGATGAGACTATTCAGAGTTAACCAGAATACTTTATTGATCCCTGGGGGGAAATTGTTTAAACCTTCTCTGCACAAAGTGTGCACAGCTGTGGATGCAGGATGAGGAGGTTCAGACTGCAGTCCACAGGACCAGTTCAACCAGTTCTCTAAACCAAGATGTCTGTAAAGCTTGTCAGTCATCTCGGCAGTTGTTGTTCGGCCAGATGGAACAAAACTTCTTTACAGAATCTGAACTTGGTTGCCCTTGACTTAAAGAGAGAGTTCATCTGAGAAACAAAAATACAAGTTTTCCCTCTTACTTCCCTCTAGTGCTGTTTTTCCATCTGGATTATTCTGTGTGGGCTGCAGCCTTTTTTTTTTTTATATTGACTGTGGAGAAATCTGCCTTCATTCAAATGTAATGGAACCCAATGGCTCTTGGGTAATGATGCTCAAAGCATCAAAAAACACATTTTAATTATTTATTTATTTTTGTGCTTTGAGCTCCACAAGCCATCTGTCCATCCATTATATTTAAGAGAAGGTAGACATCTCGATGGCAAATGGCTCCAAAAACTGGCAAGTCACACTGAAATAATCTAGATGGAAAAACAGCAATACAGGTAAGAGAATGGAATATATTTTTTATTTTAGGGTGAAGTTTCCCTTTAACCCTCCTGTATTCTCTAAAGCTGTTTGCCCGTGTTAACCCAGACTCACTACAATAACATGACAATGCTGAATTTTCTGCTCTGTCCTGCAGGGGCCCTCCTGACAGCTGAGCATGTGAAGGGCAGTGTGCAGGTATCAGTGGAGGAAGGCAAAGACACACGGCTGCATGTCTCAGAGTAGGTGACGGGGTCATTTTGTCAAATTGCTAAATGAGGCAAAAATGTAAAGTAGTCTGTGCAGTGTGTTGCTTTTTCATTACTACTTACTTACCTCAGCTCTGTGTTCTCCTTCAATCTCTCAGTGCAGTCCAGTTCAGCGATGCCAACTCCATCAGTCGGTACTTGGCACGGGTGGCTCCCGCTCTTGGCCTCTACGGAGCCAACACGATGGAGCAGACCGAGGTGTGTATCTTTAACGTGAGCGCGACGTACCCTGTAACAGTTCGATGTTCTAGAGCCTTATTGGACATGCCTCTCTGCTACCTGCAGGTCGACCACTGGCTGGAGTTCAGCGCTCGGCGTCTGTGTGGTCAGCCTGGTTTGACCGTGGCACTGGCTGAACTGGATAAGGCCCTCTCCCTGCGGACCTTCCTGGTTGGACATGCCATCACCCTGGCTGACCTTTCTGTCTGGGCTGCCCTCAAAGGTCCGTAACATTGAGGATGCAGCAGTTTAGATCTCTCCCATCATTCCTGTCTGTTCATCTCTTTGGCTGTTTTAATCTGGAATGTCTGTAGTTAAACAGGAGAAATGCAGAACTACATGTTGTGTTTGTTTCTCTGCAGGTCATGATGAATGGCCAAGCCAGGGCAAATCCTTCTCTCACGTCAACCGCTGGTTCTTTTTCCTGAGCTCGCAGGTGCCATTCTCTGCTGTTGGCAACAAGTACACCGCAAAGAAGGCTCCAATGAGCAAATCCAATGTAAGTGTCATTTTCACACATTAACAAGTGGACAGTTTGGATTTATTTTTATAACATCTGGAGAAAAAGAGCATCTGTTCAAAGCAAGGCATGGCTGACCTGATACTGAATAAACAAAAACACCAAACAAACGCAGTTATTGCTATTGTGAAACATTTACAAATGATGATTAATATGTTTATTGTAACCTGCAACCAAAGATAATTTAATGTATTTTTTGTTAGTTGTTGTTGTTCAGTCTAAAATGTCAGAAAATGGTAATAATGATTTTTCCTTTCTAAAGGAGTAAAGAAACCAGAAAATATTCACATTTAAGAAGCTGGAATAGGAACATTTCTTTCTTCAGAAAATTGCTCTAAAGAATTCCTGTTGTTTTCCTGACCTTTTTCTGTCTCTGGTCGACAGTCGGATGAGAAGAAGCAGGATCTTGGTAAGTTTGTGGACTTGCCAGGAGCTGAGATGGGCAAGGTGGTGGTTCGATTCCCCCCTGAGGCCAGCGGGTAAGACTCGATCTGGAGTTTAAAAAAAGTTCAGATTATAGATGATCATTAAATTCTGGAATGTGCATTTGAAGTTTAGTAGCTTTCTTACCAGGGGCCATTTTTCTCTTTCTCTTTGCCAGGTACCTGCATATCGGCCACGCCAAGGCTGCTCTGCTCAACCAGCACTACCAGGTCACATTTAAAGGCAAGCTCATCATGCGCTTCGATGACACCAACCCCGAGAAGGAGAAGGAGGACTTTGAGAAGGTAAAACATTCAGATCATAGAGCAAAACGAAACAATTAATATTTGATTGATCCAAACCACTTGTAAGAATAAGAGACAATACTAGATGACAAATGGCAAAAATGGTTTGTGTTCTTATTTCTGCACGTCTTCATTTCTTCTCAGGTGATCCTGGAAGATGTTGCCATGCTCCAGATCCATCCAGACCAGTTCACCTACACCAGCGACCATTTTCCCATCATCATACGATTTGCCGAACAGCTGCTCAGTGAGGGCAAGGCCTACATCGACGACACGCCTCCTGAGCAGATGAAGGCGGAGAGGGAGCAGCGCACCGAGTCCAGATGCAGAAATAACAGTACGCCAGGGGAAGCATGATGTGTACCCGACGCAGTGAATGATGAAGCTGTAACTTTGACTTTTCTGATATTTCTGAAGCTACAACGTGGATCTTTTCTCTGTTGTGTAGCCGTGGAACAGAACATGAAGATGTGGTCGGAGATGAAAGCTGGGACAGAGTTTGGTCAGACCTGCTGCATGAGGGCCAAGATTGACATGAACTCCAACAATGGCTGCATGAGAGACCCCACCCTCTTCCGCTGCAAGAACACTCCCCACCCGCGCACAGGAAGCACCTACAAGTACTTCACTTTTATATGTCATAAGAGGATTTAGGTGGAATGAAAACAATTTTCACCCTTACATCTCAGGTATTTAGGTCAAATATTGGGCAATGTTTCACAAATTTCAGCTCTCCCTATTCTTTCCTCCAGAATCTACCCAACATACGACTTTGCCTGTCCTATCGTGGACAGTTTGGAGGGTGTGACGCACGCTCTGAGGACCACCGAGTACCACGATCGCGACGATCAGTTCTACTGGATAATAAATGCCCTGCGCCTCAGGAAGCCTTACATATGGGAGTACGCCCGACTCAACCTCAACAACACAGTGCTGTCCAAGAGGAAGCTCACGTGGTTCGTTGAGCAGGGATATGTCGATGGATGGTAGGTTTAATGTAATTCATCCGTCACTGATGCTGAATGTATAAGGTGTCTGTTACTTGTACAACTTCTTTGTGGCCTTCTTGGAACCTTCTCTTCCTCCCTTCTCCCCCCAAACGTCTCCTGTATTCCTCCTCTTCCACTTTACCTCTTACTACTTTTCCTCACCACCACTGTGTTTGTGTTTGACTTTCTCATCTCGTCCTCCAGGGATGACCCTCGCTTCCCCACTGTCAGAGGAGTCCTGAGGAGAGGAATGACTGTTGAGGGTCTGAAACAGTTCATAGCAGCCCAGGTACACAAAGACAGAAGTTAATGTCAGTGATGAAGATGTTGTGATGGGAACACACCAGCCGCACTGACCGTCAACACATTAACATTCTGACCTTTGAGTAGTAAATAGTGATCACTGGGTCGTCATGGGTGAAACCACACCATCTTCAAACTTGGCCTTCTGTTTAATCTCTGCTACACACCAGACGCCTCGTGACTGTGTCTTGCACAGTTGTGATGATATCAAGTACTCTGTACAACTGTTTGGTGTTCCCGTTACAAATGGTGTCTCCAGGAACACATCTTGCTATGATGGCAAATACACACACACTCAAAATGAAATGAATGAAATCATTACCAGCCAACGCTGTCGCTGCTTGTAATTTATGAGAGAGAACGTTTTTGAGTCTAGAGCATTTTTTTTTAATTGTGGGCTAAAAATGCAACACCTTAGGATGTAGAATTTTATTTTTTAAATTTAATTTTCACATGAATTTAAATTGTCTAGTGTGCACAGAAAGCCACAATCTGTACTAATCAGACATCCTATGCATGACCTTTTTAGTTGTTGTTTATTTATTACATGTCCCAATGCCAAAATTAAGGACTCGTGAGTTTCTTACATTTGTAAAATGTTTCAGAATGCTTTTATATTAGTTAATTATGTTTTTTCTTTATCCTCTTTTTTCCAGGGTGGCTCCAGGTCAGTGGTGAACATGGAGTGGGACAAGATCTGGGCCTTCAATAAGAAGGTACATTCCTCCTTTTTCATCTCAAGTCTGGGCTTGATCATCTGAGCCTAGCTGTGTAACTAAGTAATGATTTAAAAAAAAAAAAGATTCTGGCATTGAATCTAACTACAATCTGCATAGTTTTATTGGTAAGATGTAGGAATAATTTTAACATATGTGTCACATTCTAAATGAAAGACATGATAAAAGTATCAGGCATTTGAAGATGAAGCTGCAGTCCATTTACAAATACTGACATTTATATAATGAGCTATTTTTGAATGTTGAGAGTTAATTTTAACTCTGTTTGACCTAGTTTGCATGTAAGAGAGGATCTAATGAATGAATATGACACAAAGGTCACAGGCTGAAGTCTGTCACTGACAGAGCTTCAGAGAACGGCCTGTGGGTTCACTGCTGGCATGGCTTCTTTCTGCTTTGCTGTTCTCATTCTGTTAAACATTTTAATTTGCTACCCGGTATCCTGCCTCATGACCCCGCCCTCGTCCTTCATATCACCCCGAATAACACTGAAAACCTCATAAAACCAAACCAGCGGCATCATTTCACGTCCCACATCTGTTTGTATTCATGTTGTTTTGACCCCGTTTCATCTGTCTGGACATCAGTGTTGCTTCTTCTGTGTGGTTTTCCTTGCTGGCACTTGCTGCTTCATCCCAAAGTCAAGATGAGAATGTGAAGCTAATAGTTTAAACATGCACATAAACGTAGAGTGAAGGAGTGGTCAGACACAGCAAATAGTACATATGTAATAATCGCGACAAGCTAGTCTATATCACTTCTGAATGGTTGAACACAGGCTGTATTCAGACCAAATCGTCAGTGCTTATGATCGTTTGTCCACATGGACGGATTAAAAATAACAGCAACATAACATAGTGTGAGTTATGAACTGGGGCACAAGACCAAACCGAGTGATCACAAGTGAAACATGGCGCTTTGCAGAGAAATGTCTGCTGTGATTCCTCTGTAGCGTTTAGCCATGCTAATTGAAAAGCCCTGCTGACCCGTTCTGCCCTGAACTGCAGTCACAGGTTAAGCATGCTGGTCTTACACTCATCATTTGTATCTACTGAGCTAAAAAAAACTGTTAAACTCTTTTACAAAGCCAGACTGAGTGAATACACATGGCATTACAATCCACTGTGGTTTCAGTCATTCATGCTACGAGTCTGGTTGTCAGCTAATGTGATCGGCCACCGTAATGTGAAGTTGGCGTCCGCGATTGTCTTCAAAGTCTTCAAAAGTTGAGCCTGTTTAAAAAAGTTGTTACGCCGTATTTGGTGTGAATCCAGCCTAACAATGCATCAGAGACAAAGTGCAATATACAACCTCTAAATGTAGTGATGACAGCTGGCGTCAGATTTCGGAACAGCTGCTTCTGTTTATGTAAAAGGCTTCATATGCATGATCAACTAACTCCTCCTCCTCCCCGCCTTCTTCAGACAGTCTCACACACACAAAGTTCATCGCAAAACAACTTCCTGATATTTAAAGCTGCCGTAACAGCGGCTTATGATTAATGTTGTTACAGACGTTCTTTAAAGTATAACACAATATTAAGATGAAGCCTGTGTTCAATCGACCCGGTTGTGGAGTAAATCATAAAATACAGGAAGAACCAACCAGACGAACAATAACAGACAAACCTGTTTGATTCCCAGTGCTGCAGGCCTTACTCTACCTAAAATACTCTACTAATGAAGAATGTACAGATTTCATTAGATGTAAGTGAAAGTAGTCATGTACCAGTGAGTCACCACACTACCTTATTTTCTGTAAATCTTTTTTACCTTTGCGTCTGATAGATGGACAGTATGGAAAGCTTCAATGAAGCTTTATTAAAAGAAATGTTGCAGCACATTGTAATCTAAATAGGAATTGTCATTTTTGATTTCACTGCAGATTGTCTCATAAGCAGCCTACAGTAGTAGACGTTGCATTATTTAGCTAATTTTAATAACATTTCGAGACTTTAAAGTCTTCCACTGACACCACTGTACTTCTCCTCTGATGTTGGACTTCACTGTGCTCCCATATTTTGGTCCCAGTTTATTTTGTTCGGCAATAGAAAAAGTAAAGATTACAGATCATAAGGACTCTAGGCTACAGAGATACATTTGTGTAATTTAGTTATGGAATTAATTTGTATTTTATGCATCCATTTTCTGGGGTTGGGATTCCTTAGCCTGGTGGGTGATGTTGCTGATGAGGAAATATAACTGAGCATCATAGATGGAGTTTAGCAAGATGTTCTGTCAGTACATGAGTAAGAGCTATAGGTTGAGGCTCGGCTAGAGAAGAAAACACAAGAGATTAACGATAACAGAAGGTGTAAGAGTTGTATTTAAGACGAAGCCTGAGGGGAGAGTATGTAAACAGTCCATTCTGTGTAAATGTGTCTCTACCTCTTTCCTCTCTCTCTTCCTTGTATCTGACATTAAATGGCATCTCACTCTTCTGTTTCCAAGCTGCCAATTAGCTGTCTGAAGGTACTCCTCCTCCACATCCTCTTCCTTCTCCTCCTCCTCCTCCTCCTCCTCCTGCTCTCACTCATTTTCATCCACCCCCTCCCTGCTTTCATCATGGGCTAGTTTGTCTGAAAATCGACCAACAACCTTCACTATTTCACCAGCCAAGCACCACGTGTAGACTGTGTTTAAGAACAAAGAAGCTTTAAAAAGCAAAGGCCAGCAGAGTGTCCTAGTAGGTCAGACACTGGGAGCATCTACCAGCTCACAGTTGTTCTCTGAAATCTGACCTCTGACTTCTAGAAGAGAAATCACAAGATGTAATAAAGTGGTTGGTTAACTAGTTTTGTGGTTGGATTCTCTACAAGTCTGAACTGGCCCTCTCTGTTCAAGCTTATTTTGTGTCATGGCAAAAAGCAAAAATAGTAATATGTGCACATCTTTTTTTTTTTCTACTTGTTTGTTGCTTTCATGACGACCACTCTGACATCCTCACTGTTCAAATTTGATTATGAACAATATTCCCCTGTTCTGTTTGGGGCTTTAATGAAGCTGTTGATTGGATTTTTGCCTGATCTAATCCATGGAGAAAGAAGAACAATAACACCAGGATGTCATGGCAGCTTGAAAGTACACAATATGACATTTGCCAATCCCCAACAGTTCTACTGCAGTGAAACTGCATCGTGTTACTCTGCCTAGATCACAGAAGGGCTGCAGATTTAGACCCAGGAAATACGATTGGTAGATTTGACGTTATCCAAATGCATCTTTAAATCTCTAAACTGCAAAATATATTTGAAATGTCAGACAGTTTTCACCAGCGTTTTTATCTGAGAATTCAGGGGCTTCATTTTTTCATACTCTGTGTTAAGTCCTCCACTCTTCATGTCTTCATCTGTTCCCTTCATCCTTTAGTCCGTTGCAGCTTTCTGAGTGAGCAGCTGAGTTGTCTCCTCTTCATTTATCAGCTTTAAAAACTTGATTTGATATGTCCATTCATTTATTAGAGATTTCAGAAGTGCCAAGTACTTCAATTCTCAAATCACAGATCCATTAGTAATTCGGTCCAAGGTCATTGTGAAATTTTAAGATAACAGATAATCTTCATTATGTCAGCTGGTCTTGATTGCTGTTAAGAACTTAAACATGTTTTTCTGTAGCAGTCGTCACTTTACTTTGAAAATATCAAAAGGGACGTTTGCAGTCTCTGGGATGATCATTTGTCATAAACGGTTATTGTAGCGTTGACACTATAAGACTTGTGGGACAGAATTGTGAAAAATGTATTTGTTGGGTGAGTTTATGTTGACTCAGAGGTCGCTGAGCTAACTGATGTTTGAACTGGAGACTTTTATTGTTCCCACTGGAGTCTGCATAATTATAATGTCTACATCTGTCTCACTAGGAGGTACTCTGAGGTGTTTGGTGTAACTGTATCAGCCAAAGTGTTTGTTGGGTTTCTTCTTTGACCATCTTTTGTGCTGGTTATCATTCAGTTATCATTGAGGATTCTAAACTCGAGCTGGCTGCTAAAATAGTGAGAGTGAATGGTGTCTTAATAAGCAGCTGAAGAAATGCTTGTTTCCCTCCCCTTCATACACTGATGGTTCACTCATCAAGTCAACTTTTCTCCACTCATGTGTCCTCCTTTCTTCATTTGTCGTTACTGAGCTGGGTTATTTATGTAGCTTTTATTTTTTGGTTTGTTTGCAAAGAAAAAAAGCTTTTTGGAAAAGTTGCATCATTTTCTGCTTTGTCCATTCATTACTCAGCATTTTGTTTGTGTAGATAGTTATCAAGCCGTTTCTTTTACTGACCTGTTTGTGTGTGTATGTCTTGGTGTGCGTGTGTTTTTGTCTGTCTGTCTGTGTGTGTGTTAGGTTATTGACCCAGTAGCACCCAGGTACACGGCGCTGTCCGGCTCCTATGTGGTTCCTGTTTCTATCCCAGAGGCTGCAGAGGAGATGAAGGAAGTGGCTAAACACCCAAAGGTCAGAGCTCTCACTCTCTCTCTCTGTCACACAAACCTTTAATGATTTTATGTGGTAATAGCTTCCTGTTATTCAGAAGAACATAGAAACTTATAATTTAACCTTAGTTATAAGCCATGAAACACTCAACCTTTGTGTCCATGCAGAACGCAGAGGTGGGCATGAAGCAGGTTTGGTATGGACCTCGAGTTCTGGTTGAAGGAGCCGACGCTGAGACGTTCTCAGAGGGAGAGATGGTCACCTTCATCAACTGGGGCAACCTCACCATCACCAAGATCAACAAGTATGTAGGATCATTGCTCAGCTCATCTGTATTGTAGGGGAGAATCATGAAGCGTTGCATTTAAGTAATGATGTGCCCTGTCTCTTACTCTTCCCAACTGCTCAGAGGGGCCGATGGTAAGGTCGTGTCCATGGAGGCTCGCCTGAACCTGGAGAACAAGGACTTCAAGAAGACAACAAAGATCACGTGGCTGGCTGAGACGAACAGCGCCCCCCTGCTGCCAACCGTCTGCATCAATTACCAACCACTCATCTCTAAGGCTGTCATCACCAAGGACGATGACTTCAAAGACTATATTAACAAAAACAGCAAGGTCTGTTCTGTGATATGTGTGTTCCTAACCTCACAGTAAGTGTGACCTTCAAAAGTTATTTGTATATCTTTTGTAAAATGTGTCTCATTTTCGATCAGTTGGAGGAGAAGATGCTTGGAGATCCCTGTCTGAAGAACCTGAAGAAGGGTGACATCATCCAGCTGCAGAGACGAGGCTTCTACATCTGTGACCAGCAGTATGAGCCAGTCAGGTGAGCGAAAAGCACCTCCGGTTCATAAAGATCAACAAATACATACTTGGATCTGCCCTTCTTTCAATTATATTCTGTTTATATCCTATTGTTTATCTGTCTGTATGCAACCTCTGTTTACATGTCCAGTCCTAACAGCTGTAAGGAGAGTCCGTGCGTCCTGCTCTACATTCCTGATGGACACGTCAAGGAGATGCCGACTGCTGGATCCAAGGACAAGAGCAAGAGCCAAGCCTCCAACAACACGGTGAGTGCTTTAGAAGACAAACCCAATCCAAACGTTTTTAATTGTGTACTGACCTTCATCCGCAATTCTATTTGTAAAACAAACATATCAGTGTTTGATGAGTTTTATATGACCCAACATCAGCCAGCGCTCTGCCCTCATTTCAGGTCAGCTTGTTGATTGTCATTTCTCTGCAGTTGCTGGCCCCCTTTGTGCTACTAGGTTACTGAACACAAGTCTGTCACAGAGGCAGAAGATTAGATTAACAAAATGGATAGATTGGCTCTACTGATGTCTTAAAATCTGGAATCGAACTCTGTCTTTTCTCAGTCTTTAATCAAGGAATGTCTAAGAGGAACAGTGCAGTTACTTATTTGACGTCTGGTACCTGTAAATGTCTTGCTCGTCTTCTCAGTCACTAAATCTGTGTTACCTCTCACCCCAGCCTGCCGCCACCGCCAAGGCTGCTACCACCACCGCCAAGGCTGCTTCTACCTCTGCCCCAGCACCTGCCTCTACCTCATCCGGTGACTTGTTCTCAAATATTGTAGCACAAGGTGAAACTGTCCGCCAGCTCAAGACCGCTAAGGCTCCTAAAGATCAAGTTGACAAGGCAGTTCAGCAGCTGCTTTCTTTGAAGGTGCGTCAGCTGCAATGAAAGGAAACAAAGACTGTTAATGTTCCCAATTATTTTGAATTTCATTCTTTTTCTCTCTCTCTCTCTCTGCAGGCCCAGTTTAAGCAGGAGACAGGTATGGACTACAAACCAGGCATGTCTCCTCCCTCCTCCGCTCCTGCCCCGCCCAGCACACAAGCAGACTCCTCCTCCTGTCCACATGCCCGTGTGGCCCAGCAGGGCGAGCTGCTCAGGAAACTGAAAGCGGAGCAGGCACCTAAGGTACCTGGCCTTTTTTATTAATTTACTAACAATTTCCTTATCTGTTACCTGTTGGCACACATGTCCAGATCCATTTGTCCAATCATCCTGCATGTCCCAGTCATCCGTCCTTTCATTGATATTGAACTGCATGATTTGTCCAGTAATTCTCATCTCCTCATTTGTTATTCTTGTGAATTCTGGCACCCAAAGTCGTTGGTCTAGTCGTAAGCTGCTCATCTCCTAAATGATTTATCCAGTCACCCGTCCTATCCCCACGTCATCTGCATGCCAGTCAAGTTTATCCTTAACTACCCGTGACAATGAGCTGATATGTTGATGGTAACAGGACCAGATTGATGCAGCAGTGAAGCAGCTCCTCGCTCTCAAGGCCGAGTTTAAAAAACTGACTGGCCAGGATTACAAACCAGGAACGGCCCCTCCCATTTCCTCTTCCTCTGCTCCTTCCACGACCACTTCCTCCTCTTCCTCTTCCTCTTCCTCTCCTTCTGGCCTGTATGAACGTGTTTCACAACAGGGGGATGTTGTGAGGAAACTGAAGTCTGAAAAAGCCCCCAAGGTATTCTGCCAATAAATGCCCAAAGTTTAATTGTGAATAATGCTATAATGTTGCAAGCGGTGGTCAATTATCACTTATTACTAATACTTATTACTCATGACATTTGACTTTTATAAAAAAAAAATTCAAACAAATCGAGTACACATTTCTTAGATGACCTGCCTCGTTTAGTTTTTTGGTAGGGCTATGGGCACATTTTCAGTTATTTTGTACCTCAAACTGAAACTCTAATTTTTGTTTTTTGCTTTTTAGTGGCAACTTTTGTAAATATCTGCACCGTATGAGGCTACATAAAGAACATGGTGATTCTTGAAAGCCCTGAACTTGTTTTTTTCAATCTGTGTCTTAATTTTGAGTGATAGGATCCTTAATCAACATAGTGTGTTCTGCCAGGGTTGGAACAGTTTTGGTTGTTGCAGAAGTCATTGATCTATCCTAATCACAACAACCAGACAAACTGTGTGCCAAAGCCAACAAATGTCAAACTACAGTAACTTTTACCTTTCTTACTCCTCTGACCACTGTGGATGCTGCAGGACAATAAACAAAATCAGAAAGACTGGAATAATTTCAGGGTCACTTGCTCGTGCCTGAGGTGGGGATGCCTCTGTAATCTGTACCACTATAAGATGACTTGAAGTAACATGTTGAGACACCTACAACAGAAAGTGTTTCTGGTCTTACATGCTGATTTTAATTGTTGAACTGTAGGAAAATGCGGAGGACGTTTCTTAGTAGAACACATGAGAAATTGAATCCCAACTATGGTTTGATCAGGTGTTACACTGTTAACACCTGATCTAACCATATTTTGGGATTACTGAGGTGTTGATGTTACTAATTACAAAAGCATATTAAATACACAGTATAAACACTAACTAGATCTGTCACCCTAACATGAAGTCTAATCCCCTCCAGAAAGAGATGCACTCAGTACCAATAATGATGAAAAGCTGTGCAGTGAGCTTATATCCTTTAACAAGTGATTTCATCAGTGTCAAGATTTTCAGAACCTGCAATAATTTTTTTTCATCCAATGCTAATGTGCTGTTAAAACAGCGTTTATCCATTAGAGTGTTGCAAAAGTGGCTCTGAGTCACAGTGTCCTTTCTGTTCTCAGGACCAGGTGGATGCTGCAGTGAAACAGCTACTCGCCCTGAAGGCAGAGTATAAACAGATCACAGGTCAGGACTACAAGCCGGGAGCAGCCCCAGCCCAAGCTGCCCCAGCTCAGAAAGCCTCCGCCCCGGTCAAGAGTAGCCCCGCCCCAGTCAAGAGTAGCCCCGCCCCTGCTCCCGCCGGCCTCTATGAGCAGGTTGCTGAGCAGGGAGAGATGGTCCGGAAACTGAAGACTGAAAAGGCCCCAAAGGTGAGACCACAAATACAGATACTGCCTGAGTTTCCTGCTCTGAGTCTTAATATTGTTGTGGAGTCCTGCAGCTGTTCCTGCTGCCGCCACTGAATGGTTCTCTTCTTGCTGGCTGTTCATCAGGATCAGGTAGATGCTGCAGTGAAGCAGCTGTTGGCACTGAAGGCAGAGTATAAACAGCAGACTGGACAGGATTATAAACCAGGACAAGCGCCAAGCAGCCCTGCCAAGACCCAGTCCAAGTCTTCCACAGCCCAGTCCAGCTCTTCACCTCAGGCCCAGAAACTGTTCTCAGAGGTGGCCCAACAGGGAGAGCTGGTGAGGAAGTTAAAGTGCGAGAAGGCCCCCAAGGTAAGGGACTAATCACAGAGCGGAATTAAATACTGCTAGTGCTAGTACTGAAGGGGGAACAACAAACCTGCTGTTTCATTTCAGGACCAGGTGGATGAAGCTGTGAAGACTCTCCTGGACCTGAAGACCAAGTACAAGACGCTTACTGGAGAGGAATACAAACCAGTGGCCGCTGCCGGAGCCACTGGAGGAGAGGACAAAAACCGCAAGGACAGGGAGAACAAGTCCGAGAAACAAGGAGGAGGAGGGAAGAAGGGTAAAGGAGACAAAGCCAGCCAGGGCAAGGAGGCCTCAGGAGGAGCAGGTGGCTCTGGAGAGGGTCAAGGACCTAAGAAACAAACACGGTGAGAGACTGGAAACATGAAGGGGAGACGTGAAGAAGTAGATCCAGATGATGATTAAAGTCTGAGATGTTACCAGCCAGCACAATGTTTAGTGTAAATGGACTCAAGATTTCAGTTAAACTAATAATCCTCATAACAATTATACTGTTATCATGATTGAAATGATGTTGAGGAACAAACTTTTATTTTACTTTTTGCATCTGATGTAAATGTTTCCTCTGTAATTCTTTCTTTTAGTTTCTCTCTCAGACACATCATGACTTTCAAAACAATCACATTTCAGTTTTGTTTCGATATTTCTAACCATAGTGACTGGTGGAAATATTTCTCCCTCATTGCATATGAACATAATCAGATGTATGGAAAGGTCATCGGGCAGTTACTGTTTGTACCAGAAATGCTTTGGCTGAAATTGACTGGAATCGGATTTAAAATGTCTGAGCCAATAAAAAGCCCTACACTGAACGTCTGAAGCCCATTTGAGTTGCGTTGCGTCTAAGTCGTGTTTTCTTCGCGTGATGTATTGTTCCGTATGGAGATGTTGATAGTTTTATTCAAACAACTTGCTTTGAGATGTACGTTTTAGCTTTTAAAGAAATAGGGGAGCTTTGTAGCGACAGAGGCACATACTTGGATTTGTTTCTTGGACAATGAAGATGGATCACAAGCCTCTGCCACTGTAGCTTAACAGCTGGAGAGATTTTTCTTTTCACTTTATATTCAGATTTGGTGAGTTTTAAATGGTTGGTGTGTTTTTCATCTGCTTGATCAGTGCTTGTTGTCTGCTGTCAGCCTCGAGTATGGCACTTGATTGCTTTATGATATTGCTGCAATAATTAAAATAAATATACATCAATATTTATATGCTGCTCGCTTTTTTAATTATGAAAATAGTACAAATCCGGCTCACCAGCACCTGTAAATGCTTTCATTCCAGTCACCTGCTGAAGTCCAAATGGTCACGTTTTTTATATAAGATGCAAAAAGTACAATAAATACTTCTGTTCCTCAGATAAAGACTAATAATAATATCACCACAATAATGGCAATAGTGCCTTTGCCCTTCAGTTGCAGCTCGCTCTGTGTGTTGTTCGCTGTAGGAAACTGGTCTGCTGGCTTTATAGCTACTCGTGAGCTTTGAGTTGCATAGTTGGCTGGAGTGGAAATTGCTGTGTGCTTGTTAGTCCCAGTGCAGGTGCAAGTTTATTCACGAGTGCATTCAAACAATTCTAACTAATCAGGCATGCTCTGACATACCAGAGATTGTGGTGTGGCGTGCTGTGGCAGTATCCCAAGTGTCTTTGCTGCTGTATCCGGACAGCGTTTCATCACCACTGTCTTTTAATTTGACTAATTGTTCTTTCAGTGCGAACTTAATAAAACAATTTTGGTAGATTTTACTCCAATACAGTAAAAGTGACAGACTTTGGTTCCAAGATAAGATTTCCTCTTCTTAACAAATTAACAGTAGAATTATAATAATGTTGCATGTTTTGTGCCATAATCTGAAGGTTTGCATGACACTAACTTGTGTGTCCGTCTGGCAGGTTGGGTTTGGAGGCCAAGAAAGAGGAGAACCTGTCTGACTGGTACTCTCAGGTCAGTGACACTGGATTATAAATATCTTTTAGTCCAACTAAAGCTTTTTCTACTTCTAGGAAAGCCAATAAAATCACTGCACAAGTCTATTTTTTTCTGAAGATTCCTGTCCTATATTGTTGCCCCTCCAGGTCATTACTAAAGCAGAAATGATTGAGTACTATGACGTCAGTGGCTGCTATGTGCTGCGGCCCTGGTCATTCGCCATCTGGGAGTCCATTAAAGAATTCTTCGACCGGGAGATTAAGAAACTTGGTGTGGAGAACTGCTACTTCCCCATGTTCGTCTCTCAGGCCGCCCTGGAGAAGGAGAAGTCCCACATTGAAGACTTTGCTCCTGAGGTACGAGCTCCACATTTTTACGACACTCCATACATGGATAAAATAACCTATGGAGCGCTGAAGCATGTGTTACAGCAGTTTGGGAAATAAAAAAAACAATACAAAAAATGACCAGCGGGATACTTCAGTTAGCATTTCTTGTTGATGTCATCTTCGTCAGGTTGCTTGGGTAACGCGGTCAGGAAAGACTGAGCTGGCTGAGCCCATTGCTGTCAGACCCACCAGTGAGACAGGTGTGAACACAGCTCTTCAATCTAGACCAAACTACAGTCACATAGACACCTAACATCATACAATATCTGAACATCTTCTAAACATTTCTCTCGTTTAATGTGATTGTGTTGTTTTGTGATGTTTGGTCTGTTTGCTTTTGCTCCAGTGATGTACCCCGCCTACGCTAAATGGGTCCAGTCCCACAGAGACCTGCCAATCAAACTCAACCAGTGGTGTAATGTTGTGGTCAGTATCCTCCTCCACTCACATCTACATCATCTTCATCCACAGTTTCTGTTTTTTACTTCGTCGGTAGTCTTTACTTCTACTGACTGGCACCCTTTTTCCCTCACCTCTTTCTCCTTCCTGTTCCTCCCTCCAGAGATGGGAGTTTAAACACCCCCAGCCCTTCCTGAGGACAAGAGAGTTTCTGTGGCAGGAGGGGCACACAGCCTTTGCCACCAAGGAGGAGGCAGCTGAGGAGGTAACAGCCAAGGATATATCAAGCACTCATTCATTGTCGATTCACAGTAGCAAAACAAGTGTTCAACCTCAACCCGTATTGTACAAATCACTAAATACATTCTTTGTATAATGTATTTGTAGGTGCTTCAGATCCTGGATCTGTACGCCAGAGTGTACGAAGAACTGATGGCGATCCCCGTGGTTAAGGGGAGGAAGACGGAGAAGGAGAAGTTTGCAGGAGGAGATTACACCACTACTGTGGAGGCGTTTGTCTCTGCAAGCGGCCGAGCCATTCAGGTATACTGGAGTACCTCACTTGATACACTCATACATTCACATGGAGATCAGCAGGATATTATGTTTCATTTGTAAATCTCAGCACTGGTTTTGATGAAACTTGGATCACAAATGATGAGCCATATTGATTTGAGTCGGTATTTGACAGCAAAGTTTCCAAGAAATAAAACAAAAAACATGAAGTCATCTTGCCCTTGGCGTTGCTTTGTGTTTCTCAGGGTGCCACGTCCCATCATCTTGGTCAGAACTTCTCCAAGATGTTTGAGATCGTGTTTGAGGATCCAAAGAAGCCTGGTGAGAAACAGCATGCCTTCCAGAACTCCTGGGGAATCACAACCAGGACCATTGGTGTCCTCACCATGGTGCACGGAGACAACATGGGGCTTGTGCTGCCTCCCAGGGTGGCCTGCCTGCAGGTAAACACACACACACACACTCTCTCTTACAGACGTGTAGATAGTGGTCAATGACATGTCCATCAATCACAAGACATCTGCTTTCTGTTCTATTCTTTTATTATTGTTTTAATTAAAAAAACTTAAAAAAAAGCTTGAACTTAAAGTAATTCAGATTTCTCTTTGCTCTTCCAGGTTGTCATCATCCCATGTGGAGTCACTGCCTCCCTGCCAGAGCAGGAGAAGGAGGCACTGCTGATCCAGTGCTCCAAATACCAGAGCAGGCTGCTGGATGCTGGCATCAGGGTGAAGACTGACCTTCGAGACAACTACTCCCCGGGCTGGAAGTTCAACCACTGGGAACTCAAGGTCAGAAATGATATGATGATGACAGAAGTGGTTGTGGTGGTTGGTGAAGTGCTTTACCTGAAAGCATAAATGGAAGAAATATTGAGATGACAATAAGGGTCAATAATGAGTTGTAAAAGAAAAACTGAAAGCGTTGACAATAAAGTTGTTTGTCTGTGTCTCGTCCAGGGTGTTCCTATCCGCCTGGAAGTGGGTCCTAAAGATATGCAGCAGCGTCAGTGTGTTGCAGTGAGGAGAGACACGGGCGCAAAGTTGACAGTTCCAGAAGCTGAGGTGGAGAAGAGGCTGGTCGACATGTTGGAGGACATCCAGAACAGCCTGTTCAAGAAGTAAGCAAGTACACACCAGGGTTAGACTGACATTGTACATAGCTTATTGCACCGTGACATACGAGTGACAGAAAAGGTATGTTGTTGTTAGAGTATATAGAAAAAAGTACTGTTGAAACCAGGCAAAAAGAATAAGTTATTGCAGGTTTAAAATCATGCAGTCCAGACCAGCTGGGGGGAAAGTTATGTTGATAATTACGTACACAGACTGTCAAAGATCCTACTGTAAATGAGAGCACAGTCGCGTTCATATGATTGAATGATGAATATTGATTTTAAGTGCGTTATCTGTTGATCAGAGCTTCAGATGACTTGAAAACGAACATGCTGGCTGTGGACACAATGGAACAGTTCCAGAAAGAGTTGGACCAGGGCAAGGTGAGCAACATAACCCACACAGAGCAACACATTTCATTATCTGTCCTCACGTGAATAAATGATTGATAATACATTTGTCCTGCTTGACAGATTGTCCAGATCCCGTTCTGTGGAGGAATTCAGTGCGAGGAATGGATCAAGAAAACCACTGCCAAGTACGTGCGACAGGTCACTCAATGGGATGATAGTTAGTGCTTTGATAGAGCAAATAAGATGTTGTACTTCCCAAATTTGATGCAGACTAGGTTCTTAAGTATTAGTTATTCTTGCCCAGTTTTCCCTGATTTTGCATTGAGTGCTGTGATTTCAGTGAGTAAAGACATTGCTGTGCTTTTGCCCCTGTAGGGACCAGGACCTGGAGCCTGGAGCTCCGTCCATGGGAGCCAAGAGCCTCTGTATCCCCTTCTCTCCCCTGAAGACGCTGCAGCCTGGTCAGATGTGTGTCAGTGGCAAAGAGCCGGCTCAGTACTACACCCTGTTCGGACGCAGTTACTAAAGACCTGCCCTGCTAGAGCACGAGGATGAACATAGTAGTGAAAAAGGGCTTCAGTACATTTTCTCATCTATTTCTTGTTGTCTGATCTGTTGTGGGTGTCTAGGTTAATATGGTTGTGGAGGTGAATGGACTGTGGGAATTGGAATATGTTTTTTTTTTCTAACATACGTTAACATTGTTATAATACATCTAAAGAAAGTTGAGGTGAAAGAAACCATTTTCTTCTTCCGTTACTTTTATATTCCGTTAAAATGAAAATGTTTGTGGCGCTGCTTGCTTTGTGAAGGCCATGTCAAAAGAACACTGACTCTCCAGCAGTGCGTTGTATTAGGATGTGAAATGCCACCAGAAACCAGGCAAGTATTACATCTTTGCCATGTCTGGCAGGTAATGAGTCATCACAGAGTCCTTTCATGGAAAGTAAAAAGGTAAAAGCAGCTGGTTCTAACATGGAAACCACTTCTTAATTAAAACATTTATTTACCCCATACTTAACACTTTGAAGGAAAGAAAAAATCAGATTTACATATTGTTAGTTAAACTTTCTGTCAGTTATGAATTTAGTTGGTTTGGGCCTTTTTGAAATCTGGACAACTTCCAAAAAAGCAAATATCAATAAAAGTATAGAGGATGAAGTACTCCTTGCCTGCTGGTAGTCCCGTCTCTGGCAGCCAAACTGTCTCAGGAACTCTGCAGGTCCTTAAGGCTTGTGGTTGGTATGTTATTGTCAGCCCTCCTCTCTGTATTATTGGTGGCTCGTGGTTCACAGCTTAATAAGAATTCCTGGGAGCCAACTGTTGATGGCGTTGATGAGCTGTGTATGCTTAATAGCCTGTAATATAGCCTTCTGTCACTTCTCCCCCATTAAAGAACTCTCCAACTTGTCTATAATAAAGTCATTTCCATGGCCAACTGTCCTGTGTTGTTTCTGATCTAAATCAAGATGTGTGGAGAAACTAAAACTGCAACTGGACAATTGTTAGCCAGTTTTGATTATAACATTATCGAAAAAGAATATGCATTACATCTGTATGACTAATAAGGCTTTCAATGTACATGTGGCATTGGAATTAAAATATTTGATACCCTTTAACACATAGTATTGACACACATTTACCAAACCACACTGTGTCATACTGAACATTGTGATATGACTTAATGGTGTTTTTGTACCAGGTCTAACTAAAAAAACTAGTTACAGTGTGGTGCATTAGGCCAAATCCCTTAGTTACATAATATTGAACCAAGTATTTCCAACAGGAAAAAAAGGGCTGCCTGTCTCAATTTTCAAAATAAAACTTTGGGTGTGTGGCTGATTAACTTGCACTCCAGTTTAAGTGCAGTGCAAAAACATCTTTTCCCAACACGTCCTCGTATGCAATCGCTTCTGAAAACAGATTCTTTGAGGTGGATACATGTGAAAATTACAGCCTGAAAACAGGAAGAAGCAGATAAAATGATGGTGGTCCTTTCCATTAAGTCTTAATTATATAGACGTGGATGAAAGATGTTGAATCTTAATCTGCAATTTATGCCCGACCGTTGGTGTCAAGATAATTTCCCCATCAGGCTTACATTTTTAGATTTTAACCCACAGTGTACCATTCACAGCAGTGGCAGTTCTAGACCAGTTTTAATAGGGGGGCAGGTTGGGGCTGGCTCTTTGTTAGAGGGGCACATACAGCCCGGGAAAAAAAGACAAATCATTTTTTCAGACAAGGGATAAATGGGACTTAAAACAGTGTTGACAATTTCAGCATCTTTAATTGGGTAGTAAGCTGCTGAGACACTTTATTTCCACCTTTTCCTTCATTACAAAATCATTGCAAGAAATCTGTCATTGTGTTGTTGATGCAGACTCCCTGTCGGGGGGGCCACGGGGGGGTCCGGACTCAGAGTTACAGTACATCCTAAATGATGCTGGATGGTAGTGGCAGCCTTATGAAAGCGTTTTGATCAGCCACCATAGAAAATGAAGCGTCCTCATGGTGGTAGGCTGATTAGATGCATTTCTGTTTATCTTACTGTTCGCTGTTATGATCATCTGTAATGGATTTATTCATGGCAGTATCTTATTACCTATTCTTGCTGTTGATATATTTTTCCAAATGGATCGTTAAAGCTTAATGAAATGTAATCCAGTAATTAATAACCACGCTTTTTTAGAAATAATTATGCAACATCAAATCAGTCTTAATAGTAAAGGTGGTTGTCCACCAGTGTTGTCTTGTAATAGTTGCGCTCAAAATATTGTTCTCGATGCGCCTTTATTTTGAAAAGACCAGCACCGGAAGTGTCTCCATGTAAGACTCCCTCAGTTCGGTCCCACTCCCTGTCAGTCCACCCGGCCGAGTCACGCTCCCGCTTTACAACGTCTGTGAGCAACAATGAGCGATAAGGGTCTGTCAGACGAGGCAGTCGCGGCAGCTTGTAAAGATGGATGCCCGACGACAAAGGTAAGGCGAATAATGTGGCTGCTGAACTTGAACTAAACTGTTAGCATACATTGTTAATCCTAACAGGCCACCGTCCCGCAGGCAGGTCCACAAGCTGTGCGTCCATTATCCAGACAAATAAGTGATTCGTTTATGTTTAACCACCATACACTTGATATTTGAGATAATTATGTTACCACACTCGCTTGTGGCGAGTGTGGTAACATAATTATCTCAAATATCAAGTGTATGGTGGTTTTTATTATTAGCAGTTGCTGTTAGCTAGCCAACTCTCAGTCCAACTTTCTGGTGTGGAAATAAACTCAGTCCAAACTTGGTGCAGTGAACGCCTACGTAGAGGAAATAACGTGAGAAGTGTAGGTAAGTTAGCGTCAGGTATGTAGGCGCGGTCACACCTGGATATACTCTGCGGCGAGACTGGAAGAGGCTGATGTGAGCAGTGGTGCATGCACAAGCTGCTGGAGCTAACATGTCCAGCTGGCTAACACAAGCATAGACCTACACAACATTCCTACTGTAAGACTGCTGTGTGTGTAAATATATACATGCATGTGCTGAGTAATACATTGTTTTATAATAGTGGATATAGACATCTGTCCAACCTGTCTTGCAGCAGGGTTTCTGCTGTTTGCCTACACAAAGTTTTCCACATTCTCACAGATAATGACTGAAGGCCTCTTTAACTTTTGAGGCTCTGCCAGAAGTCATGGATGTACTTACCAGATGGCAAAAATGGGTTATGCTGCATCAGAGTGAATGTCTGTGGATGTGCGATATATTTTATTAGAGTCTGACAATCCTATATATTCACTATATTGTCCAATATGAAAACATTTTGTTTTTACATAAGTAATGCAGCAAAAAAGATGTGTGGGGTCTTTTAAATAATTAAATTCCAAGTAAAATTGATGGTTTCAATGTTCTGATGGACACTAAAGTTTATTGTTAAACCGCGCAATATTCTGCCTTGTTATCCAATGTTTGATAAACATATCGTGGTTATGAAGGATTGTTGCAAAACATGTGTTTGGCCCCTTTAATCCAGTATTAGTCGGGCTCAAATTATTGCACAGTTAAAACCTGGCATGTTTGGAGGAAGGGCACAGGAAAGGGGAACCAGCAGTAGCCACAGAGATAAGTGCCAATTGTGAAACACGCAGACAGACACACACACACACACACACACACACACACACACACACACAGCAGTAGTTCTGTAGTGGTTCTACAGAATATCAGGGGACTGTTCCACCAGATCTGCAACATGCAAACTGCATTTATAAATGACACTTCTGCTCCTCCACATCTCAGATGCAAATACTGCACTCTTATGTCAATGGCATTTGTGTGACAGCGTAATTCTTACATTTCAGATAACAGTTTGTCATACCCTATCCGTCCATGCATGTCCAAATTTGTTAATTTTTTAAAGATAAATACAGTGTTTATAACCACTTGGATTAGCTGGGAAATGCATTGACTACAGACGTAATGTTCTCACAGGACAGCAAAGGTACAAACATGATGATCTTAAAGAATACACAATGAAGATAAAACTACTAGCAGTATCAAAAATACTTTAAATGAGCTCCAAATAAGTAAAATGTAACATATACAATAATGCAGTAATAATAAGGACACCTTACAAGAAACACTTAACACAACGACAGCACATCAAATCGTATAAATCAGGTAACACTGATGTGGATTGACACAGAAAAGTACTCTTTCTTTTCAAACTTTTAAGTATGTTTAGTTGGTCTTGAATGCAGGACTTCATCGTGTAGTGGAGAATTTTCAATGGTATTAGTATGTTTTGCTTAAATACAGGCTCTGAATACTTTTACTGCACTACCATTTGCTCTCTGTGTGTTCATAGTGCTCACAAATGCCTTGTGAAATTGGCCGTAGTTGTAGCAGTAATCCATTTAGGACATTATCAGGCTTTTGTGCTGGTGTGGCACGTTGAACGTAAATCTAACTCATTTAAACATGCTGATGTGTTTTTGTCTAATAGCACTGACTGATGTGTATCTCACACAGATGTGGTGATCATTGAGTTACCTGCTCCTAGTCACACACAGGTGCAGTTAGGCTGAAATCACTTTTCACGCGTGAGTGCCAGGATACATATTTGCCACATATTTTCTTCTGTTGGTACAGCCAGCAGAGAAAAATATAGTTATTATGTCCTGCAAACAGATGTGTTGTGAAGACATCTGTGGGCCATCTAACACAAGAATAATACGCTACTTTATTCTGCAAGGCTCAACGTCATATATTTTCACATTACATCTCAAGTGGGGATCTGGTGACTGTGGCTCACCTACAAGTGAACCAAATGTTAACTTACTGTGGTGCCACACATCCTGATTCCTACTTTGAGCCACTAGAATTGTTGTTTCTTCTCTTGGATATGTAGTTTTTGTGATTGCTTCCTAGTGCTGCTGACCACTTGGTGTGTATGTGTGTGTTTATATAAAGCTTTGTTATTGGGTTTCTGTGTTGCAGGATTTCATGATGCAGCAGACTATGCTGCGGGTTAAAGATCCTGTTAAATCCTTGGATTTCTACACCAGAATCCTCGGCATGACGTGAGTATGAAAGTGGGCATGATTTCATTCAACTCTTAATTGTTGATTATTTCTACGTCCATTTCTAAATAGTGACACAGTGAGTCTTTGGCATTTTTAGTTGTTTTTGGCTGTGTTTGTTGTTGAGACCGTTTCCCACACATCAGCTGGATTTGTTGACTCAAGTGAAGTTTTCTCCCCACTGTGCAAAATCTTCCAGGCTCCTGCAAAAGTTTGACTTCCCCTCCATGCGTTTCTCTCTCTTCTTCTTGGGCTATGAGGACAAGAAGGAGATTCCTACTGATGTGAAGGAAAAGACGGCCTGGACCTTTTCCAGAAGAGCCACCATCGAGCTGACACAGTAAGAATCTGTGTCCTTGAGTTAGTCTGGTCACTTTAGACAGAAAATGACTTCACTTACTTTTCCTTCTTCCACCATCGTAATCTAAAATATTTCTGGTCTCAACAATTCTACAGTTGGTAACTGGAGAATCTACAATCTATAATGGGAAAATATGATCTGATCTCTCTAAACAGTGTTGTTGATTTATTCCTCTTTCCATCTGCATTCCCTCTCGTCCCTCCTGTCTGACAGTAACTGGGGCTCAGAGTCTGATGAGAGCCAGTCTTACCACAATGGAAACTCAGACCCACGTGGCTTTGGTAAGCTAGCTTTCTTGTTTTACAAGAAAGGTGCACCAACCCACTTTGTTTCAGTCCTGATGCCTGCCAGCTAGGCGTGGAGCCATGTGATGGTAACCTGTGAACATTGTAGGTCGCTAAAGGACTATGACATTTAAGTCCAAGTTTTAATGTTACCATGTTTCTAATAAACATTATTTTGCTTAGTGTCAAGCCCTGAATAGGGTTAGCATCCTCGCCTTCAAGCTCCGCTGGTGTTAGCAGCAGGGAGATGTAATAAGATCAGACTAAGACATCTGGAGCGGGATGTGGATCCTCTGACATCAGTTCTGATATCTGATGACTCATTTAAGTCAGAATCAGAACCTGATACCAACATTTTATTGGATCGATCGTATCTGTAATTTTAGAATAGAGATTTGCAAGTTGAATATTTTGTTGTTTCAAAAGAAACGATTGTCTTGTTTGAGGGCATACAGTGTGTGATGGCACTGAGCTGAAATACAGCAACACACCAATTAAACATGACTTGGTTTAACATGAACCAGTTCCTCTAACATTTATTCCCTCCTCATAGATACTGCAGTTTAACTTTTAAAGGACCAGTGTGTAGGATTTATAGAGAATCTTTTGGCAGAAATGGAATATGATATTCATTATCATTACCTGCGAATGAGCATTTTATATCTACAGAGGGAGTCCAAAATGGACAAACCAAACACATGTTTCTGAGAGGGCCCTTCATGTTATTCATGTTGTTCAGTTGTCCAGTTGGTTGCAATCTGCAACTTCAGAGCTAGATGCTGCTAAATCCAAGATGCTGGACCTTTAGCTGTCATGCACCACGTTTTGCGAGTATATACTGAATACTTCTGATCTACGATCTGAAGATATGTGCATTTATGTGTTTGTTTGTATCAGGTCACAAGAGCAAACTGTGGTTATGTGTAACCACCGTAGTGTGGATTTATAGTCAAAGGTCTGTGTTTGTCCTCCTGACATCTGACAGGACATATTGGAATTGCAGTTCCTGACGTCTACGAAGCCTGCAAACTGTTTGAAGAGCAGGGAGTCACGTTTGTCAAGAAGCCCGATGATGGTAAGATGTGAATATTGAGGGTCAGAGAAGGGTTAAAAAGATCAAACTCAACAGACTTTGTAGAACATTTTGTCTAAAATTACTTTTCTCAGTTGACTTATACACAACACTCAAAATGGAAATGTTTAGAATTATTACAGTTTTAACAATTCCTTCTCCTCCCTCACTTCTCTTTTTTTCTTCCTTCAGGTAAAATGAAAGGCTTGGCCTTCATTCAGGACCCCGATGGTTACTGGATTGAGATCCTGAGTCCTAACAACATGGTGTCCATTACCTCCTAAAGAACTCTGACAACATGCTACCTGCTGCACTGCATACAGGCCAGACCTGCTGTCGCTTCACTGGGAGAGCAGAACTTCGGGGTTTAGAGAAGAATTTAGCAACGTCTGCTGGATAACTGAGGGTAAATGGAGCGGGAACACTTGTGCCGTGGCAATCAGTACGCCCTGCTATGGGCCGGACTAATATTGGACACTTGATGAGCAAATAGATTAGATACCTGAGTTCTTGAGTTCAAAGTGTGTCTGTTGAGTTTGTCCACCATCATCAAGTTGTATGTCTAAAAAAAAGTGATGCTAAAATAAAGCGGTATTACTGTGTAATAAATGTGAAAGCCACCGTTCAAATGGCCTGGATTTGTGATTTCTTAAAAGTTTTGAGTGACAATGTAACGAATAATCAAGGTCAAGACATGTGGTGGGAAAGTCCATCTCAAATATGATCACAGCAAGAAAAATAAGGTGACCTGGGAGTTTCCTGCAGTTCAGCCAAGTTTAAAATTTCAGTGTTTCAAACTAACTGTTTCCACTATTTACATCAGTCTGAAGGAGACCGTTCTGGTTTGATTAGTAAAGGCAGAAAAAAGGAGAAATTTAACTAAAAATAAATGTTGAAATAGTTATTTTTTTGTTGTAAATGTCTTGGTGTTTGAGACAGTTGTCATCAATTGTACAATGTCATGAAATCAATTTGAAATTTACCACAAGCTATGATCGGTGCTGCTAAATGAGCAGGGAAGTGTTTACAGTGTCCCAATCACACTTTTGTGTGTGGGCTCAACTTTGATACATTTTCAAACTAAAACAATAAAATGAGTTGGTGACATCTAAACATCATGGAAAGGAATTTTGATCAAGGAAGGTTAAATCTATTTAATAAGATAAGAATGTTAGGTTTTCTAAACGGAATAACTGATTTTGACGAGACTGCAGTAAATGAAAGTTACTTCTCATGAAGCTTGTAGGTTAATAAAACGTTTCAAACTGTTCTTGACTGACTGATACGTCATTTAAACTTTGCATCATATCACAGTGGCATCTACCTGTTTTGCCTACAGTTGTCCCACAGGTTTCAGTGGTTATGTTGGCCCGCATGTGATAACATCTATATATTTACTACGACAAGAAACATTTTTGGAGAATGGAAATACAGCATGAAGTTTAATAATTTTAGCAGAAGAACCATGTGATGACTTCATAGCATTTCTATATACCAACCTGATGGCTTCCTGTGAAATGAGACACGTGACTGTTATCATTGACCTACTTACAAACACCTGACAGGTGTTACTGATCACATTAATGACTGTGATGTATAATTCTCCCAGTGAACCGTGGCGGTGTGACAGAGAGCCGCGATTCATCATATCAGTGAGAGTCTTTGGTGTTTAGCTCCAAAATAACAGATAGAAATGACATTACGATGGAGACGAATCTTGCAAATAGATCAAATAAATACAAATATATAAACTGGCGTACGAATGAATGTTGGAACAAGCAGCAAGAATGCGCTGTCAGTAATGATATTCAATGTTGAGTCAAGGTTTCAGAAAAATGAAGCAGTTCAAACAAAGTCAGTGAGTCGTTGTAAGTGTATGATACTATAAGACAAGAACTGTGTTAAAATATGTTTGAATGAGTTAATCAAAGTGAAGTCCATCTGTGTTAGAAAATAAGTCGATACATCCAATGTAAAGTTTGTCTGGTCTTCATTCGTTAAAGCTGTCAAAGAGTAAAAGCCTGTTTTTACAGTTTGACACTGGTCCATGTTCAAGTCCTCCTCAGCCACTGAAACAGATACACATTGTGTTTTGATCCTGTACCTGTCAAAGACAAAGCCGGGCCGGTCCAAACCGGCACTGATGCTTCTCTGTTTCACTGTTTGGCTGTTTGATGGTATGAAACCCTGTCAGCATACAGTGAAACATGGGACTGTTCACTGTGGAGTGAGGCAGATCTTGAATGCATACAGGTAACACAATGTCAGGTAATTAAAACAAGTAAGACAAATCATTTTCTCTTTTACATTTTAAAGAAAAGCTTTTCTACCAGCCAATTTCCACTCTGCACTCACTCAGTTAATTCAGCTGATCTCCTGCTACAACTGAAGGCTGGAGTAATAAAGACAAAGTTCAGACATGTGTACATTAAATGTGTTGTCTTTCATGAGGTTGAATTGTCATAAAATTATGTTTCCTATCTATCTATCTATCTATCTATCTATCTATCTATCTATCTATCTATCTATCTATCTATCTATCTATCTATCTATCTATCTATCTATCTATCTATCTATCTATCTATCTATCTGTCTGTCTGTCTGTCTGTCTGTAACTTGTATTTATCTTGAGTTTAGCAAGGAACAAAGACCGCAGGCAAACTTTTTGAGGAGCTTTTACCCCTGTCTAAACCTTTCATCCCCGCTGGGGGGAGCTAAAGATAAGAGGAAGGAGACGCAACTCCACTTTCCAACTTGTATTTGTCATCGTTATTTATAATTTAATGATAGTTGAGTATGTGTGAATTTGTATGACTTATTCTAATTTACCGTCATTGTTATTGATGTTTCCCATACGGGAATTACTTTGCCACACGTCACCTGTTGTGTATCTTCTAAACTTCCGTAACTCCGACTGATCCTCGGTGCCGCCGTGCATTGCTGGAGGTAAGTTATGTGGAGAAGTGCTGCTGCGCTATTTTATTGTTTTCTTTGGAAATTTAACCTTTTATGTTGTAAACTCTACTACGTTACCCAGCTGTTTTGTGCTGTTTTGACCATTAATATAAGTTTAATATAAGTCTAACTTTCTGGCCACCATTTGTAACGCAGCAGACCGCCTCAGAGACCGTAGCATACATTTCTTAGTGTAAACTCAGTTATTTTGTCTGTTTAGGAACAGAGGTGCAGATAAGGAACAGAAGGCAATTAATGTGCATTACTGTCTTTTGCTGCAAGTCATTGGGTCGTCTCCTGTCATGCAGCTTAGTGGATGAAACTTACTTCTCATCAGAACATGAAGATCTTCATTCTCTTGCTTCTCTCCAGCCACTCTGCATTTTCAGGTAAGATAACTTTCCTTGTATTACTTACTGAAGGCAGTTTCTGAAACACAGACGAGTTCACCATTAAACTAGAGACCTGAAGATGGAGGGAAGCTATCTTTATATTTCAGATCAACGAGCCTGCCCGGTTCAGGGTTCAGATGATATGAAAATGAATTAGGATGTGCCTTTATAGTCCTGTAATAACTTTGATTTGTGTTTAACTTTGCAACAAGCACAGATCCAAGTCTATTGTAAGAACATATTGTAGTCCTAAAGCCTGTATTACTGTGCTGCTGTGTTACTGGAGACTGTGTGTTGTAAGTATGAGGTAAACACAGGGGACAGGGCAATTCAGCAGCCTTCAAAACTTAAAATAATGCCACAACATTTTTAGGCTTTTCATCATGAAATAACAATGTCTACAATCGAAAATGACACCGTCTCATTACAGTAACTATGGATGTCCCAATCCTATCAAGTTATCGGAAATCCTCGAGACAGCGACATGGCCAGAAATATTACAGAGAGGGTAATTCAATTAATCGCTGTGGATAACCAGCTCATCTCCGTGGGAGAGAATCAGGGGTTTCTTTGCCATCTAGAGTTGTTTAATCCCCGGTTTGTCCTACCATCTCGTATTACATTATATTGACTCCACTTTCGAGTTACAACGTGCAGGTGTTCTGCGCACTAGTTTGGTGGGTCTCATACAGCAGAGCATGTACAACAGACAATCGATGAGGTGCTGAACGAGTTTGAAATAGACGAGCAACGCGTCCACGTCATTTTACATGACAACATAGGGAATATGTAAAAAGCAGTGGATGATATGGGGGTACCAAGCGTGGGCTGCGTCTCTCACACTTCAGCTGCTGTAACGAGGGTCTGCTGTCACAGTGCAGCGTCACACACTCACCTGCTAACACAAGGAAGGTGGAGGCCAATGTTGTAATAGCATATGCAGAATAAGAAAGAGCCGTATGAAAGTATATACTTTGTCTTAACAAAATAAAATAAAAACTTGTTAAGGAATGCAGGTACTTTGTTTCTTAATGCAGCTGTATTATCCAGGAAAATATTAGTTCGGGCTAAGTATCAGATCAGGACTCGGTATCTGCAGATGCTCAATATTAAAGGTCTCGGATCGGATCGGGGTAAAAAAAACAAACCTGATCGGGACATCCCTTATAGTAACAGTATAATATAAATATACTGCAGCCACAAAGTGTAAAGTCCAAACACCAAAATGCTTCTCAGTAGTTGGTGGGCCGTACTGTACCCTGTAATGATAGAATAGGTACAAGATACGTTAGATGAGAAGATACATGCTGTAGATGGCAGGACAAGTGTTGCCAGGACATAATGTTTATGATGAATGTGGTGATGATCTGTGTATTTATACTGAATGTATAAACCTCTTCTGTCCTGCAGTGAAACACTCCCTGAAGTATTTCTACACCACATCCTCTGGACTCTCAGACTTCCCAGAGTTTTTTGCAGCTGCAGTGGTTGATGACAATTTGTTGGGCTACTGCGACAACCAAAAATTGATAGTTGATCCAAAAAACGAGTGGATGAAAAAGTTATTGACAGATGATCCTCACCACTTGGACCAATACCGTTGGGATTGTTCTGAGGGGGACCCAAGTTATATCAAAGCCACAATCAGTAGTTTGATGCAGCGCTTCAACCAAAGTGGAGGTACAGTATGTGCTGCGTTATATTTCACTTTTACTTCATGAAATATTCTTTGTAATAATAAAAAATAATTTTGTAAGATTTGTATCAGAAATATTTGGAATTGATTTTATCAGCCCCCCTGGGCTGACAGAAAGTTTTCATCATGCACAGTGTGAAAAAAAACTGAATACTTTATTGACTGGTACTGCTTCAGGGTATGACTGGACCACAGAACATCTAATTGGTGTGCATTTAAACATGAGGCTCCAAGAACTTTTAAGGGTTAAGCTTCTCACAGGAGAGCAAGAAGGAATCAAACAACTCAGAATAATACGGTGTGGTGGAGGCAGGTATGCATTATAAATACTGGCTGCATAAACATAATTTTAAATATATAAACAATACTTCATCTGGATGCATGTACGCATAAATTAAAGGATACAACAACAACAAATCAGGAACTAATTGGCAGAATAAGTTCAATCAAACTAACATGTGGCAGCTTGGCCTCACACAGAGACACATACAGGACACACCCAGCATATATGTCCCCCTTACTAAACTCGTTCCCTGCACACAGGTAGGTGAATCTCTTCACCAGTCAAAGCCTCACGTAACTGATGCTCGACTTGACATTTTTTAACACACAGAATATAACTATTATAGTACAGAACTAGAGAAAACTGTTTCTGTGTTAGTCACTATAATAGTTTGGACTCAAACTAGGGACGCTGCATCACTGTTCATTGTTGGCATCCTGAACCTTAAAGTGATGCGGTGAGGTGTTTCTGTCTCTGTCTCTGTTTCAGGTGTCCACATTTTACAGAAGATGGATGGCTGTGAGTGGGATGATGAGACCGGAGAGGTTGTTGGTTTTAATCACTTTGGTTATGATGGAGAAGACTTCATATCAATCGACCTGAATACAGAGACATGGATCACTCCAAAACCACAGGCTGTCATCACCAAACTGAAATGGGATGCTGAGAAATATAGAGTGAAAGAGAGCAAGTATTACCTGACAGTGATTTTCCCTGAGAGGCTGAAGAAGTATGTGGCCTATGGGAGGAGCTTTCTGCTGAGAACAGGTAGAATCACCTGACCTGATGCTGTTTAATGGACACAATCATGTTCATACAGTCTGTCATTAGACACTGACATTTTGGCTGTTCTGAATTGTTTTTCCATCGATGCTCAGACTGAGATAGCCAATGTACACTTCTTGAGTTCAGTAAGTTTGCTGTCTCAATGTTTGAAAATAGAAATAGTTTCATTGGACTCTCTCCAGAGCTTCCCTCAGTGTCTCTCCTCCAGAAGACTCCCTCCTCTCCAGTCAGCTGCCTCGCTACAGGTTTCTACCCTCACAGAGCCTCACTCGCCTGGAGGAAAGATGGAGAGGAGCTTCATGAGGAGGTGGACCACGGAGAGATCCTCTCCAACCACGATGGAACCTTCCAGATGAGCGTTGACCTGAACCTTTCATCAGTCACACCTGAAGACTGGACGAGGTACGACTGTGTGTTTCAGCTCTCTGGTGTGAAGGAGGACATCATCACCAAGCTGGAGGAAGATCGGATCAGAACCAACTGGGGTAAGAGTGAGATCAGAGGGAGCTGAAGAGGAGTGCATGGGAATTCATGTTGGAAAAAGACAAAACAGTAATAATAATTCATTATTTTATTCAACAGTGAAGCCAGTTTCCTGGACCTTCCCCATCACTGCTGCAGTGGTTGTTCTTGCTCTCATTCTCATCAGTGCTGCTGGATTCAACATTTACAAAAGGAAGAAAGGTGAGAGAGAAAAAGGAAAGATTTCAGTACTTTGATTTCAGTCTTTCAGTAGATTCTTTTTTCCGTTCAGGTTGCAAAATTAAAACAAGCATCAGAGAAAGTGCTACAGTCAGCACTAAATAGACTGAGTATAAACAGAAACTCAGTTTGAGTGAGTAGAGGAGAGGAATAAAGTGATTAAAGATAATTGACATTTATAACTATAACTGAAATGATTTGTCTTGTTTTGATTTCAGCCATTAGCTCTCCATCTTGTAAGTAAGACTTACTTTGGTTCTATGATGTGACTCACTTTATGTTCACATTATTGTGCAGATGAACCTTTTCAACATGCTTCTGTATTTATTGTTTATAAAAATTCAATACAGGATGTTTGTTTCTGACCTGCAGCTCCTGAGAACAGCGCCGAGCTGACTGAGCAGCTGAATCCAGAGACCTGAATGACCTGAAACACACACAGTCACTAAAAGACAGTTGAAGATTAACAGTGAAGTTATATAAAAAAGGAATGATTGAAAAAGTGTAACTGTTCCATGTTCTATTGCTGTGATTGATTGTTTTATTGAGTGTCGTTTTCTTCCTCTAATGACGTACAGCTGAGTTGATGCTGGAGACAGTAATGTAAGATAGTTTGATTTTGGGACTTCTAATACCAGATTTGTTGGTTTGCTGTCAGTTGTCTGTGTAGAGTAAATGGAAGTACTGAACCATTCTGGGTTCTTTCTGTTAGAGATAGTTTGTTTTTACGCTGTTGTTAATGATCAGTTTAAGCTAAAAAGAGATGCCCATCCAACTGCTTCCTTCAACCCGTATGAAATAATCAGACAGGTGACATCGGGCTTCTTCAACTACTTTTTAGAAGGACTGCATTTGAAAGAAATGTTGTGCTGATGGGCCGGACTTTTACTTTACCTGTGTCTCACCTGCTCTAAATTTGATTGTGTTAAAACATGCACTTTTTAAAATTGTTTGTCATTGTTTATTTGTTTTCACAATTGAGAGAAAAAAACCAATGCACCCATGTTTTAATCTTAGAGGTACTGTAGGTTGACTTTCAACAGAAAAAACTAGCTCATGGGCTAATTAGCCTCCAAACAAAATGATCAAATGGCTGGAATGACTTGTTAAAGGGCCACATCTGACCAACAGGGCACCAGTTGAATATTTCTGGGCTACATGTTTGTCTACCCACTGCTAAAGCTTTAAGCAAGCTAGTTGCACAAAAATGGCAAAGAAGGAGCAGCCAGAATTTCCCAGCGCTAACATGCAACGTAACAATATGTTTGTTGTTTACATTCATCTAACTATAGAGGACTTCTGTCTGGATGCAGGCCAGGCTATATGTTGGCATAGCATCATCTACTTCATACTCAGCGGGTAGATGTTGAGGGATGAAGGAAGTGCAGAGTCAATTTAGCTGAAATCTGGACAAATGACATATTCAATATCAATACATTTTTAATGAACAGCAAACGTCACTCTGTGCAGCAGCTGGGGATGTGGATCCAGATCTATGGCTTCATGATTCTACAGACTTATCTGATCTTTCTCAGGTGATCTCATGTGAAAGCAGATGTAAAAAGATGAGAGACAACTTCCTGGAGTAACACATTGCAGAAAGAAAAAGAAACCAAGCAGACAGCTAACACTACAGGGTTAGAATGTTTGTTGTTGCTTAGTCACACCGTCAGCTGCTCAGGATGCCTCTCTCATTGGTTGTTGAGGTCTGGCTCGGTACAGATTATAACTTGTGACCATCACACATGTTTGATCTTATCGGCGCGACCCTGATGAGTCTGTCAGCAGCAACTACTTTTGATGATTTAGGTGGAGACAGGTTGAACCAGATAGACAGCAGTGGTGTTTGGACTTCTCAGTGGGCCGTGAGATTAGCCTGAAGTTTCCAGTTGGGCCAGGCATTGTAGTTTAGACTGAGCAGTTACAGTTTACATATAAGACCTTGTCATAGTGCAGTTTCTGCTGTTTGTTTGGCTGAGTGAAGAATTTCTCTTCTGATCTGATCAACCCAGGTGAGGAAGGAGATTCAGGAGACGTGATGCCTTACTTTGAAGTATTCGATGCTCGACAGCTCAACAGTACATGTAGTAACAGTGTAATTCTGTGCCAGTTCTACCGAACACTTCCCTGTCTTTGATCATTTAACCTGTTGCAGAGTATTCTGGAGATGTGCCTACCATCTCTTAACCATCTCTGTCTCTCTTCCTTCCACCATGTAACAGAGCAGCCTGGAGTCCGACTGAGGTATTATGTCTTGTTTCATGTTCATCTGATGGGTGCAGTTGTCCTGTTTTCATGCCTTTTGTTTCAGTTGGTTTAGTTTGTTTCTCTGTGTTAGGGTACAGAGTTAGTCCCCGGCTCTGACAGCCCTGGTGGGTTGGTGGCTGCCCTGCTTTTGTTTATTTTCTCTGGCCCATCAGTTTGTTTGTTTTTTTGTGATTTTCCATTTCTTCGGTTGTTGTACATTTAATAAATCTTCCTTTAACTGCAACTTGTCTTGTTTTTTTACGTTAGACCTCTTTTGTGTACTTTCTGTAACACATGTTGCATGTGTAACATATGCAACATGACTTAATGATGCAGGAAGAATGAGGAAGTGAGAACAATTTGACAAAAGTGTGCACATTGTCTGTTAATGAAGTATATTTTTTACATATATGTAAAAAAATAAAAAAGATCAGGTTGTGATTTTATAATACTGGTGATGAAATCAAAACCCAGATCTATAGATTTTTTTAAAGCACTTAAGTTGTCTCAACATGACTTTTAGAAATATGTCTGCTTTATTTTATTGTTAGAATTCAAATGATTGTAATCAATGTTGATTAATGCTGTTTCTCTACATGCGTTTGTCTCTTAATTAAGATCATTACATTTAAATATTAAGTATCTCAGTCATTTGAGTTATTGACATTGAGTTAATTGACAGTTATCTTATAATTGCTAATATGTTATTCTACTTCACACTCAGCAGTTTGACGACTGAAGGAAGAACAATGTCAAATCTGCTAATTTGCGACATGTACAACATGAATACATTTTGACTAAACAGAATTATATTAGTAAGAACAAGAACTTTCACCTCATAATAGAATAAAACCAGGGTTGAAGTGATATCACTAGCAACATGCCAGACTCCCTTACAAATCGAGTGATTTTAAGAGTTGTTGCATCATGAGGAGAAACTTCACAAACTCTGTGAAACAGTTGTGGCAAATTTTAAACCCTTTGTGCCTTCTTGTAAATTCTGCATTAAGTACAATACAATAAGATGTTTCTTTCCTTGTAAAAAGTGTCATCATCGCGGTAAAAGCCTGTTACTTTGGAGACTGAAAAAAGTGGAGAAAGTTGCCAAACCCCCTTTAAATAACCTCAGTTTTGAAACTGTATACATTCTGTGATACTCTGTACCCAGCACATTCTTAAATATTTGTGCCTACTTGTTTATTCGGCAGAAGTTATACATTGTTTGTGTACATTGTGTAAAAAACATTGTATTCTTTTGTTCTAATGAGCACCGGTCACTCAAGCTGGAACATATGATGAGCCAACAGTGACAACGGGCTCAACTACACCAATAAGCCACATTAAAATTTCGTGTCAGCGATTTTTTGATATTGCCGTTAAATGGTTTGATAAAGTAAATGCAAGATTTTGGATATAACAATTAAAAAAAAATAATTAATAACCTCACAAGCGAGCCTGTGAATATGATACTAGCTTTTGGGTCATGTTGGCCTGCATGTGATAATATCAATATATTTACTACGACAAGAACATTTGTTGAAGTTTAATAATTTTAGCAGAAGAACCATGTGATGACTTCATAGCATTTCTATATACCAACCTGACGGCTTCTTGTGAAATGAGACGTGACTATTGTTATTGAACTACTTACAAACACTTTCTAATAATTTTTCACTGCAGACATTTTGAGCTGTCTGACACCTGACAGGTGTTACTGATCACATTAATGACTGTGATGTATAATTCTCCCAGTGAACCGTGGCGGTGTGACAGAGAGCCATGATTCATCATATCAGTGAGAGTCTTTGGTGTTTAGCTCCAAAATAACAAATAGAAATGACATTACAATAGAGAAGAATCTTGCAAACAGATCAAATAAATACAAATGTATAAAATTAAAAAACGATGAAAAAATTTATCACAATAACATCAGAACCAGTTATGACTTCCACAAGATGTTAATGTCTGTTTGCATACTGTGAGCAATTAAATGTCATCCATCAAAACCTTGTACCATGAAAAAGAGGTTCACTGTGTAAGACAGGGAAGGACTGTTTGAGAAAATCAGATTGAAAAGTTAAGATGAACATAAATGGTTTAATAGGCTAACTATGTCTCAATGTCATGTGTTGCTACCTTCTAACTTGTGAGATCATGTCACTGTAACAATGCTCATGCTTTAAATAACGTCTCTAAAATATCCTACTCCAGGAATCTTAAACCAGTTTGTCTGGAGGTGTTTCCTCCTGCAAACTCACATTAACTCTTAATGTTGTGGAGAAATTATCATAATTTCTTTGTCCAAACTATTTTGAGAATTCTTCAGTAACCATAATGAAAGATTGTTTACTTCCTCTAAACAGATTTTGGAAAGGTTAAAGGGACACTGTGTAGTTTTATAGAAGAAATTAAAACTCAGACTTTTAATATTTACTATATTATTATATTACTATATTGAATATATTAACTATCACAACAATAGGGAAAAACAACAAGATAGCAATCAGTCATTTTGCATTAGCTTTATTACAGATCATGTTCTGTTGTCTGAACATCTGAACTAACATGGTGAGAGAAGCAACAATCTTCAGCAGTGATGTCACAGGTTGTAGCAGCTTTAGAAAAGCATCAGCATCATTATCAGCATCCGTAGAGCAGGTTGATCCTCATGATGTCCCAGTAGGACATGCCCTGCCTCTGGCCGATCTGCACGTTGGCGTTGGGGATGGGGGTGATGGAGTCCCTGCCGTGCTGGATGGAGAAGGCTGTTCTTCCATAGTGCATGATGGAGGAGTAGTCGTAGGGGGTGTTGAGGTTGTTGGTGTTCTTCTTGTAGAAGTTGTAGGCCATGTTGGGGTCGATGTTCTGCCAGTTGATCCTGACGTAGTAGTCGCGGTCGCTCCTGGTCTGTTCGTGCTGGAAGCCCAGAGCGTGGTTGATCTCGTGCTGGATGATGCCGTGGTAGAGGCAGCCCTGCTTGTTGAGAGAGAGCACCTGTCTGCCTCCAGTTCTGCCCAGAGCGGAGAAACATCCGCCTCTGTTCTCCACGCTGATGTAGTCGTACTCGTTCTGACGGGGGACGAAGCGGATGCAGGTGCTGCTGTGGAAGGCCTTCATTCCTCTGTCGATCTTCTGCCTCTCCCAGCTGGTGAACGCACCGCTCATGGTGAAGGGGATCATCACGTAGCCGTTGGAAGCTTTCCTCCACAGGCAGCTCTGGGACCAGCACGTCATGGCGTTTCTGGTCTTGGGAGCCAGCAGGTCTCCTTCCAGCAGCATCTCATCGGTGGCGTTGTTGGAGGTCAGAATCCTGCTGGTGATGTCCATGGTGTCTGGGACTTCTTCTTCTTCTTCTCCTTGGCCTCCTTCCTCCTGGAGAGGATGTGCCTGACAGAGGCCGAGCAGGAGCAGCAGCAGCAGGCTGGCAGAGGGAGTCATCTTCAGGGTCGGTCTGGAGGCTGTGGAGCTTCAGAGGAGAGCTGCTGTGGAGAGACTCTGTGAAGCTTGATGTGGGACTCACTTCAGTCCAGGCTCTTTATACTCTCCTCTACAGGTGTGTCTGCAGGAGGATTATGGGTTGGGGTCCTCACTGCTAGGCCTAAATAAACCTCTGAGGGGAGGACTCCACTGACAAACCTACTTTTTAAACAGTGTTTGTTATCTCTGGTCATTAGATGGATGAACACAGCTTCTGTCAAGATAAACACATTACAAGGTCTTCAGCTGACAAGACGTCACATCATCTCTGTCAAACTAACCTCAATTCAAACAGAATGATATCATTGTCTCTTTGACAGCTCCTCTTGTTGTTCCATGCCATTTATTTTTGTGTATAATTAAATAGATGCAAACAAATACATGAACAGATAAATATGTTGTGAACAGATACAAACACCATCTGAATACTTGCAGTAATATTTGCTTTTTTCCCCACTGATCTGTTACCGGGTCGATGAAGTTTGCTACAAACTTAGATTGGAATGTGTGGAATGAAAAAGGTCATATCTCTGGTTGGACTGTATTGATTTCGATCAATTGTTTTTAAACTGTCCATAATGAACACAACATTGTTATTGGAGTGCAGTGCAAATCAGTGGTCTACCTTTCAAACCTGCCGTCTACATTACCCATGATGCCACTCAGTGACATCACTGGAGGTCATTTATCAGATCACATGAAGCTTCCTCTGGAGCCACGAAAGGCTTTATTATACTACTGTTTCCACATACGCAGTAGTATTCCCCTAAACACACTTTAAAGTGTAAAATTGTTGGAGTCACCCTTTGAGTAGTGTAATATATGGTGAGGTTTGCTTATTGGCTTTCTTAGCCAAGATGATAAAAATTAAGTTATAGCTAGCAGCTGGTTAGCCTAGCTTAGCCTAAGGACTGGAATGAGTGGAAAACAGCTAACCTGGCTCTGTCTCATGGTAACATGATGAGCCTACCAGCACCTCCAATGTTCTCAAATACTGCTGTGGAGGACTCAGCTGATCAGGTGCCTTCGGTCCATGGAGCTAGTTCTTGATCCACTTTTCTCTTGGTGGCCTGTGAACCTGGGGATACTGATTCTTGTACAGGACAGGGAAAAAATATTTAATTGAAACAATTTTAATAAAAGCTGGTTGGTGAAATGGACGAGCATCTTACCATAATAGTAGGCATGTTGAAGAAGAAGGAAATATTCTTGCATAGTTAGATAAAACATTGATACCACTCTGAAGCTAACCCCAGCAGCCAGTTAGCTTAGCTTAGCACAAAGACTGGAAACAAACTGAACAGCCAGCAAGGCTCTGTTTTAAGGTGATCCATACAAAGACAAAAGTGTATAAAAATGTCTTGTTGGGGTTTTACAGGGGGTTATGTACTATTTTTTGGTTCGGGCACAGTTACTTCCTGGAGGCTTGTAGTCGCTGCAAGGTTGCCAGGTGTTCAATAGTCCAGCTCATAAACTCAGACAAAAGTACAACTTTTTTTTGTACAAATTAAAATAAATGAGATAAAACAACATAGTATAAACTAGGCTTACCAGGTGCTGGTTGTACATTAACTAGACAGACATACACAATGATTTAAACTACAAATAATTTTGTCAGTTGTCTGTGTAGAGTAAATGGAAGTACTGAACCATTCTGGGTTCTTTCTGTTACAGATAGTTTGTTTTTATGCTGTTGTTAATGATCAGTTTAAGCTAAAAAGAGATGTCCATCCAACTGCTTCCCTCAACCCGTATGAAATAATCAGACAGGCGACATCGGGCTTCTTCAACTACTTTTTAGAAGGACTGCATTTGAAAGAAATGTTGTGCTGATGGGCCGGACTTTTACTTTACCTGTGTCTCACCTGCTCTAAATGTAATTGTGTTAAAACATGCACTTTTTAAAATTGTTTGTCATTGTTTATTTGTTTTCACAATTGAGAAAAAAACCAATGCACCCATGTTTTAATCTTAGAGGTACTGTAGGTTGACTTTCAACAGAAAAAACTAGCTCATGGGCTAATTAGCCTCCAAACAAAATGATCAAATGGCTGGAATGACTTGTTAAAGGGCCACATCTGGCCAACAGGCCACCAGTTGAATATTTCTGGGCTACATGTTTGTCTACCCACTGCTAAAGCTTTAAGCAAATGTATAAAATTAAAAAACGATGAAAAAATTTATCACAATAACATCAGAACCAGTTATGACTTCCACAAGATGTTAATGTCTGTTTGCATACTGTGAGCAATTAAATGTCATCCATCAAAACCTTGTACCATGAAAAAGAGGTTCACTGTGTAAGACAGGGAAGGACTGTTTGAGAAAATAAGATTGTAAAGTTAAGATCAACATAAATTTAATAGGCTAACTATGTCTCAATGTCATGTGTTGCTACCTTCTAACTTGTGACATCATGTCACTGTAACCATGCTCATGCTTTAAATAACGTCTCTAAAATATCCTACTCCAGGAATCTTAAACCAGTTTGTCTGGAGGTGTTTCCTCCTGCAAACTCACATTAACTCTTAATGTTGTGGAGAAATTATCATAATTTCTTTGTCCAAACTATTTTGAGAATTCTTCAGTAACCATAATGAAAGATTGTTTACTTCCTCTAAACAGATTTTGGAAAGGTTAAAGGGACACTGTGTAGTTTTATAGAAGAAATTAAAACTCAGACTTTTAATATTTACTATATTATTATATTACTATATTGAATATATTAACTATCACAACAATAGGGAAAAACAACAAGATAGCAATCAGTAATTTTGCATTAGCTTTATTACAGATCATGTTCTGTTGTCTGAACATCTGAACTAACATGGTGAGAGAAGCAACAATCTTCAGCAGTGATGTCACAGGTTATAGCTGCTTTAAAAAGCATCAGCATCATTTTCAGCATCCGTAGAGCAGGTTGATCCTCATGATGTCCCAGTAGGACATGCCCTGCCTCTGGCCGATCTGCACGTTGGCGTTGGGGATGGGGGTGATGGAGTCCCTGCCGTGCTGGATGGAGAAGGCTGTTCTTCCATAGTGCATGATGGAGGAGTAGTCGTAGGGGGTGTTGAGGTTGTTGGTGTTCTTCTTGTAGAAGTTGTAGGCCATGTTGGGGTCGATGTTCTGCCAGTTGATCCTGACGTAGTAGTCGCGGTCGCTCCTGGTCTGTTCGTGCTGGAAGCCCAGAGCGTGGTTGATCTCGTGCTGGATGATGCCGTGGTAGAGGCAGCCCTGCTTGTTGAGAGAGAGCACCTGTCTGCCTCCAGTTCTGCCCAGAGCGGAGAAACATCCGCCTCTGTTCTCCACGCTGATGTAGTCGTACTCGTTCTGACGGGGGACGAAGCGGATGCAGGTGCTGCTGTGGAAGGCCTTCATTCCTCTGTCGATCTTCTGCCTCTCCCAGCTGGTGAACGCACCGCTCATGGTGAAGGGGATCATCACGTAGCCGTTGGAAGCTTTCCTCCACAGGCAGCTCTGGGACCAGCACGTCATGGCGTTTCTGGTCTTGGGAGCCAGCAGGTCTCCTTCCAGCAGCATCTCATCGGTGGCGTTGTTGGAGGTCAGAATCCTGCTGGTGATGTCCATGGTGTCTGGGACTTCTTCTTCTTCTTCTTCTCCTTGGCCTCCTTCCTCCTGGAGAGGATGTGCCTGACAGAGGCCGAGCAGGAGCAGCAGCAGCAGGCTGGCAGAGGGAGTCATCTTCAGGGTCGGTCTGGAGGCTGTGGAGCTTCAGAGGAGAGCTGCTGTGGAGAGACTCTGTGAAGCTTGATGTGGGACTCACTTCAGTCCAGGCTCTTTATACTCTCCTCTACAGGTGTGTCTGCAGGAGGATTATGGGTTGGGGTCCTCACTGCTAGGCCTAAATAAACCTCTGAGGGGAGGACTCCACTGACAAAACTACTTTTTAAACAGTGTTTGTTATCTCTGGTCATTAGATGGATGAACACAGCTTCTGTCAAGATAAACACATTACAAGGTCTTCAGCCAACAAGACGTCACATCATCTCTGTCAAACTAACCTTAATTCAAACAGAATGATATCATTGTCTCTTTGACAGCTCCTCTTGTATTTCCATGTCATTTATTTTTGTGTATAATTAAATAGATATAAAGAAATACATGATCAGATAAATATGCCAGCAGGGCTCTGTATTAAAGTAATCCATACAAAAACAAAAGTGTATAAAAATGTCTTGTTGGGGTTTTACAGGGGTTATGTACAATTTTTTGATCCGGGCACAGTCACTTCCTGGAGGCTTGTAGTCGCTGTAAGGTTGCCAGGTGTTCAATAGTCCAGCTCATAAACTCAGACAAAACTACAACTTGTAATTAATTTTTTACACTGTTTTTTTGTACAAATGAAATAAACTAGATAAAACAACATAGTATAAACAGGTGCTGGTTGTACATTCTCTAGACAGACATACAAAATGATTTAAACTACAAATAATTTTGTCAACAAAGCATTGAGTGATATAGCACACTTTTTCAACTTTGAACATCTTGGCAGGCATCTCAGAGTCAGACCTGCCTTTTCTCTCTGTGGCTGGTTGGCCCATGTTCCTTAAATCTTCCTTCCATACATGTGTGGCTGATATGGTCACCCCCTCCTCATAAATCTGACTGGTCTTTGCCAGGCTGTGGACTTGAAACAGCACAAAATAAACGTAGGATTGGATAAACACTGCTTCATTTGTACTGAAATTACAAGAAAGATAAAGATGCTTGTGTCTCTGTAGGCCGTATGGTCAAAGGTCAGTTCTGTGTTCACGTTTTTAGACCCCAGGCCACTAAACCATGCTGTGCTCAGGCACCATCTGAAACACATACTACTGCAAACTGAAAGCTTGTAATACAAGAACAAAAACAGTAATGAGTTAATAGAAAATTAAAAATGAACAATGTTCACTTATAGAGATCAAGAAGTAGATAATTCAAGGGAAAATAATTCAGAGTAAGACATCCAATACATCAATAGTACAAAACACTTAAATCATTTGTTTTTGATACAGTAGAAGCATTGACAGGGTTGACTTTTTAAAAAACCAAGTACTTCCATAAAGTTCTGATTCTCCATCCATCCACTTTCAACCGCTTATCCGAAGTCGGGTCGTGGGGGCAGCAGCTTCAGCAGCGAGCCCCAGACTTCCCTTTCCCCGGCCATGTCGGCTAACCCTGACTGGGGAATCCCCAGGCGCTCGCAGGCCAGAGAAGAGATATAATCCCTCCACCTGGTCCTGGGTCTACCCCTAGGTCTCCTCCCAGTTGGACGTGCCAGGAACACCTCCCTAGGAAGGCGGCCTGGTGGCATCCTCATCAGATGCCCGAACCATCTCAACTGGCTCCTTTGCACGCAGAGGAGCAGCGGCTCTACTCCGAGTCCCTCCCGGATGGCTGAGCTTCTCACCCTTTCTCTGAGGGAGACCCCAGCCACCCTGCGGAGAAAACCCATTTCGGCCGCTTGTACCCGCAATCTCGTTCTTTCGGTCATGACCCATCGCTCATGACCATAGGTGAGGGTAGGGAACGAAGACTGACCGGTAGATCGAGAGCTTTGCCTTCTGGCTCAGCTCCCTTTTCGTCACAACCAGTGCGGTAAAGCGCATGCAACACCTGCAACCACTGCCCCGACTCTCCGATCAATCTCCTGCCCATCATCCCCTCACTCGTGAACAAAACCCTGAGGTACTTGAACTCCTTCACTTGGGGCAAGGACTCATTCCCCACCTGGAGTAGGCAATCCACCGGTTTCCTACTGAGAACCATGGCCTCAGATTTAGAGGTGCTGATCCTCATCCCTGCCGCTTCACACTCAGCTGCGAACTGATCCAGTGAGCGTTGTAGATCTAATGCCGATGGTGCCATCACATCATCTGCAAAAAGCAGTGATGCGATCTTAAGGTCACCAACCTGTAACCCCTCCATACCACGACTGTGCCTCGAAATCCTGTCCATGTAAATCACAAACAGGATTGGGGACAAGGCACAGCCCTGGTGGAGGCCAACACCCACTTGGAACAAGTCCGACTTACTTCTGAGTACACGCACGCAGCTCTCGCTTTGAGAATATAGGGATTGGATGGCCCTGAGAAGGGATTCTTTTGAGGCATAATTATTAATCAGAAAAAGCTATGTATTAAGCTGTCTCTAATTATTTAATAATTATCCCTCAAAAGAATAAGACAGAAGATGAAAGTTTTATCAGGAAAACAGAGCTACGTATATGTTATAAACAGCATGTTAAACATGTTTATTTTGGCACTCCACATGTTCATCTAAATACATACTTGTACTTTGCATAAACGTCTATTTTTTCCTGCTGAATGTCTTCATTGATGACATGGCCCATCACTGTGAATAAAGGGAAAGTCTGAGTAAAACAAAATCCTGATTTTAGTACTGTTGAAATTGCAAGTTTAACATGATTTTGAGTACAACAGCATGTTGATTTTGAATCAGGGCAAACAGAAAAGATCCGAGATTCGTTAAATCAACGTTGTTAGGGTGAAGTTAACTCGCAAACAGGTAAAATCAGCTAAGTACGTACCTCTGTTGATCTCTCCGTGATAACGTTGAAAAGTTGGAGAGAGAGACACAGACACGCCAGCTGGTGCCTGCTGTGGGGATGCTGTGGGGATGCTGTGGGGATGCTGTGGAGATGCTGTGGGGATGCTGTGGGGATGATGGGCATCAGGTGGCAGCGGTCGCTTTGATTCATCTGGAAATTTAGAAGACTACAACATTTTTAGCTCACCTGTGCTTTTGATCAGATATGATAATTAATCAACTAACATACAACTATATACATAGCCTAAAACCCTGCCTTACCCTGGGATCCTTCAATGGGAGGCTGCAGTAGCAGTCTGCTACCCTCAGGCGGATTGAGACTGACCAACTCCCTGAGACAAAACACATTTTCAGGTCGACTGATCCTGAAACTTTTACAAAGCATTCACATGCAGCTACATCTGCAGTATTGATATCAGTGTACATGACATGTAAATGAACACTCAGATCAGCTGTAGTCAGTCACTTCAGTTGATCCTCAGTGTCAAGTCACTTTTAATAAACCAAACTCAGTGTTTTTATTTTATTCTATTTTTTTTTCAGAAATGGAATGAATCACCATGTGGAGTAGACATTAAAGAAATTGATCACCTGGATGGACGATGTTGCATTCGGGTACACCTGGCAGACTCTGGTCACCATTATAGCCCCATAATACTCCACCCAAGTAGACCAGCTTGTTGGAGTAAACGTGTCATGAGGGAAAATAAAGAAGTTGAAGACACTCTCAAACAAAACTTAATCTCAAGTGTTGCTATTTTCTTCTTGCGTCATATAATCTCAATCCTGTCAAAAGTCAGCTTGATGACAAGGAAGAATGGCCTGCAGTAAAGAAACGTGGTCAGTCACATGTTCAGGAGAGAAATGCCATTTACCATGTATGATGAATAAAGTATGATATATAATTTAGCACTTATATGGCGAACCTGCATGTCCTCCTGCATTGACCTCCTTCTGAGCTATCAGCTTCTCAGAGAAAGAGGTGAAGACTGGATGGATTCCAGGTCCAACACAAAGAGCATCAATATCAGCACCTGTCACAACAGCACAGATTCATCTGACACGTTTGAAGGTGTAAATGTGCTCTGAATACCAGCTCCACCATGTACTGTCAGAGGAGCTAACCCTCCACATATACCAACCTGCTGTGATCCATTATCTGATGAAGTGCATGTGTTCCAGTCATGAGCCACAGCGAAACAGTCCTGACATGCTCCCACAGGTGAGGAAAGAAAAATGCACCTTTAGAGTGAACTCCCAGATGATAAGAGCCAAATGGATACATTATTACATTATATACCTTATACTGTAAACAAGACAAAATGATGTCTTACCATGATTTCACAGGTTTCTGTCAGCCACTCTTTACAGAGTGACTCTAGCCATTTGATGACATTTTCTTACATAGTCTCATCCTCTTATGGTCTACTACCTGCATTAACTTCCACTCCAAGCTGTATTAATGACAGCATCATAATTCATAGTTCAGCCTCTTCAGGCAGACGATGGATGGATGGATAGAGAGGTGTGACTGTGTTTCCTGGCAGGTGAGTTGTTGATGACACTAATTGTACTGATAATATGCGATGTGACCTCTCTCATATTCAAATATCCCCCTGAGTAATTTACTTTGACACTAGAGGGCACTCTTATCCAAATAAAATGAAACTAAGGGAACATTCAGTCACCTCATGTTGCAGAGATCTCAACATGGTTAATAATCACTCATGATTTCCACAAGAAGCACCAGAGTTTACAAGCAGACAAGCTTTGGCACTCTGAAGGAATAAATACCATTATTTATCCACACATTTGTTAAAGCCTACATCAAAATATAAAGTCGCTAATGTGTTTGACAAATATTTTGCAGAAAAAAAAGTTAATTACTACATTCAAGTCCTTAAAATGGCACCTACTCCTCCCCTCCCCCATTAAATGTTACAGAAGATATGATAATGCAAATATTTATTTTATTTCACAAGTTAGTTCACAAGTTACTGCTTGGCACAAAATGTCTCACTTTTAAGTCCATTCTCAGTGTTTGTGGACTGGTGGCTTCACATTTTCACATCATTTACCGGCTGTAGTTCAGGGGGTGGAGCGGGTCATCTAGTGATCGGATGGTCGGTGGTTCAAATCCCCGCCCCCCCTGGCTGAGCTGAGCTGCATGTCAAAGTGACCTTGACCCAAATTGCTCCTGATGGTGATGGTGCTGATGGTCTGAATGCCATAAGTGTTGTAAGGCGCTCTGTGTGGTCAGTAGACTGGAAAAGTGCTATATAAATGCAAGTTTACCATTCACCATGATACTTATGGATGCTGGACATAGGAAACTTTTTGTTTTGTTTTATACATGTTCTTGTGAATGTAAAAAATACTGAAGGTTACAAAAGTTCAGGTCTGCACCAACAGAAACTCCTCTGTCCCACACAGAGACATCTGCTAGTTCAACTAACATAATATGTCACACAGAACAGCACATATTGTATTCTGACAGGAGGCACTGTCTTTTATCAGGGCACCATGCAAAGATGAGTCACTTCCCAAGTCTCATAAATGGATCGATATTGCTGCTGGTTTTAAATGCCGCTGGAGTGAAAACTTTGGGCTGCACCACCTTTATTCAGTCAGCCATGTGTTGCAAACTTTTTGTGATGTCACAAAGAGAATTTACTCTCAGCAATGAAATGTGAGGAAAGTTTCTAGTGTCAAACATTCTGCATAATGAACATCAAACATTAACAAGAGGAAAAACATTTTTGGATATATCATAAAATTAAAATCATTTCTAAGGCTGATTGTAGGAGGATGAATTGAAAAGTCTCACAGTCTGAGGAAAAAGCAGCTCAGTAGTCTGGTGGTGCGGCTTTAAAACAAAGTTTACTTTGTTTCACCAGCGTCATGTTACAGTTCTTAATCTTACATAGCAACAAATAGATATATAACCTCATTGTCATGCATCCTAAAAACAGCTGTGTGTTTATATAAGAAATATAAGATAAAAAAAATTATTTCACAAACTTACATTTTTTTATTTGTAGCTGCTTTAGCATTTGCATGCTATCATCATCATCATCATCATCATCATCCTCGTCATCATCATCACTGTGAGCATGTCAGCGGGCTAATGTCAACATTTCATTTAGATTATACTGTGTTTTCTTGACAGATTTGTGCATCCCTGTAAATTATTATTATTGTTGGATAATTAAACATTTGTCCTGACATGGTATTTCATAATCATTCACTAAATACCCAAAAATACTATTTCACTATGTGCTATCAAAGAATTGTGTTGACTACGTACACGATAATCTTTAATAATAGTCCAATGACATAGCTGTCATTTCTCAAAGTTCCCTATTTCCATGATAAAGACAATACAATATGATATGTCTGTAACTTTCTTTTTCCTATTTGTAAGCATGGTTATCACTAAGTTGATTACTAAATTGAGATTTGTCTGCCTGTGGATTAGCTGTGGTTAGGAGAGTCTGTGTCTGTGAGTGTCTGTGCATGTATAAGTCCTGTAATGTGTTTCACTGTATTGTGTGTTTCATTTTGTGGAAGGACCCCCTCGAAAATGAGATGATTCATCTCAAGGGGCTATCCTGAATAATAAATACAAATACAAAAATATATTCCACCATGATTCTTTTCACATGTTGAAATAAAATGGGCATAATGTAGCAATATGTCATATTATAGCCTAATTACTGAAGACAGCGGAAGGCGGAACTCTGAGGTTCACTGAAATGAAAAAGCCTCTTTTTGTGGATGCCATTAACCATCTGCTGTGCACCTATTAGCTCTCTTCGCTTGCCGTGGAACGATGCTAGTGGTTTCAGACAGGTGAATGATTCAGAGGCACATAACCAGCTGTGCCTAGGAGCTCAAAATAATTGTACTTAAGCCTAGATTTAGCTGACGGTAGAGTAATAAAAAGTGACTTATGTCCACTGAGAATCCAGAAACAGCAACATCATTATTATTTCAGTCTGTCTTTCCTCTATTGGGAGGATATTTGAATCCGTGCCACCTTAAGAATCCAAAGCCCTCCTCAGTAATGTCATGACTGACTTGATGATATAATGTTTTGGATGACTAAACGACTAAGTGACGAGGTGAAACATCCATTTTATCATTTTGTTCTGGGTATGGGTGAGCCTGAGATGACTCGGTGTGTCCGAGTTATCCCTTCATATTCCCAGAGAGAGAAGACAGCAGCCAACAAGCTTTGGCACTCTGAGGGAACCGAGACAGGGCTAAAAATATTTCAAAGGGTTTTCTAATTCATAAAGCTCAACCACTTCCATTAGTGTCCCATCTACAGAGTAAAAGTACAAATAGATACTTAAATCTATAACTGTAATAAAGTGTAAATGTTTCCTCGTTCATTATTATGTTTGGATCCATATGTTACAGTTAGATGATAAGTTAGTACACAAGTTCCTGTCAGAGAAGTCAGTCTGTGTCTCCTGGTTGAAAGAACAGCCACAGAAATGAAAGTGAATTGACAATTAAATCAGAATATATCTGCTGTCTATTATGGAATCTCCTCGCTTTTTATATCATTCAAAAAACATTCCAGGTATTTTGTTTTTTCACTCTCAATAGTTGCCCTATACTGTGACAGCTTCAGTCAGAACTACAAGAGATGTCTGTAATCTGTGGCCTCAGTTTCCTGCGGTCTAATCAGTATTACCCAGTCAGTATAAGAAGTTAATTAATGAATGCATTTCATGAATTTCATTATCATGAGTCTCATATTAGTAAGTGTCGCTTGCAAACATACATTCCTTTTTATTATCTAGAGAAGGTATTGTCATGTCTGAGAAACATCAGCAGTCCTGAGCCACATGTCTTTAGAGCGAGGAGCAGGAACCATTATACCAGCAGAGTGTTTCCTATCACTACATTCGCACTGTTATTTTAAGTTACTGAGAGAGTTTGTAGTGAGGGTTTCCAACGTTTGGCTGCTGAAGTGCACCTGATGGAAGTCATTCAGGCTGAAAACAAATGTGTTCAGAGATGCCTTTGATGCATTTGAGGAAAAAAGCAGATACAACGCAGGAGAACATTTGAGAAAAAGAGCAGTGTGTTCAAAACCGTGAGAGGTTTTCCTGTAACAGATCATAGATCTTTGTTTTTCATTACAGTGTTTTCTGATCAGTACACACTTTCAAGTAATGAAAATGATCACCGTCATTAAAATGTCATTGTTCAGGTGAGAATTGGCCAGTATCTTGATTTATGTAATTGTTCTTTGATTGGGCAGAACAAAAACAACCTTTTATAGCTTTAAATACAGGTACCAAGAAAGGGCGAGAGCATCTGTGCTCACAAACTAAAGGTTTCTTGCAGGTCTGCCATATTTCATCATGTGTAAAGAATACATTTGTTGTTGTGTTGAGCTTTTACGGTAGAAGTCATTCTCCACTGAAATGCCACACTGATTCACAGGACTAAGGTTAAGAGCCTCAAAGACAACTCTTGACAACTGTGAGAATGCAGTTACACTTTACCTCAATGAAACATCATCTCATGAAAAGTCATTAGGGCATTTTGTAAGCTCAGACATATTTGTGACTGGGTGGAGCAACCATGCTTATTAGTGTCTCCCAGTTTTGCAACACAAGGCTGACTGAATAAAAGTGGTGCAGCCCAAAGTTTTCACTCCAGCAGCATCTTTTACCAGCAGCAATATCGATCCATTTATGAGACTTGGGAAGTGACTCATCTTTGCATGGTGCCCTGGTAGAAGACAGTGCCTCCTGTCAGAATACAATATGTGCTGTTCTGTGTGACATATTATGTTAGTTGAACTAGCAGATGTCTCTGTGTGGGACAGAGGAGTTTCTGATGGTGCAGACGTGATCTTTTGTAACCTTCAGTGTGTTTTACACTCACAAGAACATGTATAAAACCATAAAGGAAAACAAAAAAGTTATGCAGTATGATGGTAAATGGACTTGCATTTATATAGCACTTTTCCAGTCTAATGATTTTTCATTATCATTATAGGTTAACTGCACTCTTTTTCCTCCATCACAGGCTTTGTGCTAGATTTGATTGATACTCGCACCCCAAACCACCCCATTAGCACGTATCACTCTCTGTGTCTGCTGCCAGCGAAAAGCTACACAATGGTGAACACTTGAGGATTCTTCCCTTTGTTCTGGGTATGGGTGAGCCTGAGATGACTCGGTGTGTCCGGCTACCTTCAGTAATTAGGTTATAATATGCCCATTTTATTTCAACATGTGAAATGAATCATGGTGGAATATATTGTCTTGATCATGAAAATAGGGAACTTTGAGAAATGACAGCTATGTCATTGGACTATTATTAAAGATTATTGTGTACGTAGTCGAAACAATTCTTTGATAGCACATAGTGAAATAGTATTTTTTGGTATTTAGTGAATGATTATGAAATACCATGTCAGGACAAATGTTTAATTATCCAACAATAATAATAATTTACAGGGATGAACAAATCTATAAAGAAAAAAGAGTATAATTTAAATGAAATGTTGACATTAGCCAGCTAACATGCTCACAATGATGATGATGTTGATGATAGCATGCAAATGCTAAAGCAGCTACAAATAACATTTTTTAAATTTGTGAAATACATTTTTGATCTTATATTTCTTATATAAACACACAGCTGTTTTTAGGATGCATGGCAATGAGGTTATATATCTATTTGTTGCTATGTAAGATTAAGAACTGTAACATGACGCTGGTGAAACAAAGTAAACTTTGTTTTAAAGCCGCACCACCAGACTACTGAGCTGCTTTTTCCTCAGACTGTTCTTCTATAATCAGCCTTAAAAATGATTTTAGTGTTATGATATATCCAAAAATGTTTTTTTCCTCTTGTTAAAACGAAACTCTCGCCAAAAAGCAACCAAGGCTTTATTTGGGATTGAATATGAGTCAAACCTTCATGTGAAAGCATAATTACGACGAAAGAGGCACTTTTAAGATTTACCGTAGTTTCGGTTTTGGGCACGTTAATTTTGAATGGGAGTGCATGGGGCAGGACATGCTAGTAGTTCAAAAACCTTCTTTTTCATAAACTCTGTGTACACAAACAATGTTCTCAATGCTCTTGTTCATGAGTAGAGACCCTGGTGATGCTACGAGCAAAGTTTCATGTTGTGTCGAGCCTTCTTAGTGTTCTAAAAATAGCGATTTTGATGCTAGCATGTCCTGCCCCATGCACTCCCGTTCAAAATTAACGTGCCCAAAACCGAAACTACGGTAAATCTTAAAAGTGCCTCTTTCGTCGTAATTATGCTTTCACACGAAGGTTTGACTCATATTCAATCCCAAATAAAGCCTTGGTTGCTTTTCGGCGAGAGTTTCGCTTTAATGTTTGATGTTCATTGTGCAGAATGATGTTTGACACTTGAAACTTTCCTCACATTTCATTGCTGAGAGTGTAAATTATCTTTGTTTGCAAACACAAGGCTGACTGAATAAAGGTGGTGCAGCCCAAAGTTTTCACTCCAGCGGCATCTAAAACCAGCAGCAATATCGATCCATTTATGAGACTTGGGAAGTGACTCATCTTTGCATGGTGCTCTGGTAGAAGACAGTGCCTCCTGTCAGAATACAATATGTGCTGTTCTGTGTGACATATTATGATAGTTGAACTAGCAGATGTCTTTGTGTGGGACAGAGGAGTTTCTGATGGTGCAGACGTGATCTTTTGTAACCTTCAGTATGTTTTACATTCACAAGAACATGTATAAAACCATGAAGGAAAAACAAAAAAGTTATGCAGTATGATGGTAAATGGACTTGCATTTATATAGCACTTTTCCAGTCTAATAATTTTTCATGATTGTATTCCTCTCAGACGTGGCAGTGGTGTGTTTTTTTTCTCTGTCTACGTTCATCATCATTATGGGTTAACTGCACTCTCTTTCCTCCATCACAGCTTTTGTGCTATTTTTAATTGATACCCCCACCCCAAACCATCCCATTAGCACTTATCACTCCCTGTGTCTGCTGCCAGCAAAAAGCTACACAATGGTGAACACTTGAGGATTCTTCCCTGTTATGTCCCAGCTGCAGATAAGCCTGCTGACTGTGACTCATGTTGAAAAGTGTGTGTCAATTATCTTTCTGTCATTGTACATCCAGCTGGAAATTGGAATGAAGCATGAGGTGATTTCTTCCTGCCTGGAAGAATATATATTATAATTGGAAAAATAAGGTAACAAGCATTTCATGTGTGAGTTATAGAAGCAGGTTACTTCAGGTCAGCCTACTATACAAACTAGCAAGTGGTTGTAAGTGTCGTTAGAAGTCGAAGCATGCAATGCTCTCAACAGTCAGTATGATTGTAATTTGGATTTTGGGTTAAATGCTTGTCAAATGCTGTTCTGCTGTGCTCCATGTCATATTAACGTGGGGAATCTGACAAATTGTTCTTCATTGATTAACTACTATAAAGACAATGGATAGTTTAATCTGGAGGGACATCAGGCCATATTTCAAGGTAGAAACAACATACTCGATAACCTGTTAGCAGCTAATGTTATCATCCAATCCCTTCCTAGCTAACACTGCTGCTGTTTGACAGTGTTACATGGTGGGAAAGGCGTATAATTATCAACTCATTGGACAGGTTTACTTAAGCCTGGCAATGAAAAGCACTGGAGGTAATCATGCTGTAATGTTGGCTCAGCAATGGTTGAATGCTAACGGTAGCTAAAGTGTTATCAAATATGTAATTTTACCCCTGAAATATGGTCTTTCAGCTTGAAACCTGGAACACAGCAGTACTACATTTGAGCTTCTCACCTCTGGCTGCTGTGGTTATTTGGTCTATTTGATATGACAAAAGGGTGTCACTATGAGAAAATATAAAATAATGTATAGCTTTGTATTTTGAGCGTCATTGAAGGTAATTTACCTTATTGTTGTATGTGCTCTGGATGAAGACAGGCCAATATCAACAAATCCTTACTGAAACATATTTCACATCCTGTGGTTGTGACTGCAGGTACTTCCTGCTGCTGATTCTCTGTATATAATCAGCCGCTGCCATTTTCCTCTGACGTAACACTCAGGGATCCCATCTTTAGCTCCAATCCCATAAACACAAGGAATCTGAAAAATTGTCATTGGGGCATATTTCAAGGTAAAACAACATATTTGATAACCCACAAGCTTCTGTTAGACACCAGCTAACATTTGCATTCAACCACTTCCTGTCTGGCATTACTGTTTGATAATGCTTCATAATACGATAGGAAAGGGATAAATTAATTCTAAAATATTACTGCACATCTTAGACACATTTATTTAAGCCTGAAGGTGAAATGCATGCAATCTAATTAATCTACAATGCGGCTGAAGGAAGTGGCTGAATGCTAATAGCTAGCAGGTTATCAAATATGTTGCTTTGACTTGTCACTCCAGATGTCCAATATTCATTTCTTCACTTTGCTTCTAGTTCAAGCCGTCACATTTGCTCCAGCAAGAATGTAGCCTACACTGTTTGAGCACCGCAGAGATCATCTTAGCAGCCTATTATTTACAACAAGTTACATTATGGTTGCTTCTGTGGCTTTTTCTGTCATTTTGTAGGTTTAAAAAGAGGTAACTGTGTATTCATTAATTGTGTCATGACTATTGTGTGAACTGTGATTTTAGCTAAGCTGATGACAGCACACTCAATCCCTTGTGAGGGGAGCTTTACTGCCACAAGCTGTTGATTTGTCCAGTCACAATATGATTTGATTTATCACCTCTCACGGGCTACACATTCCACTGTCCACTCAAGATCATTTATAATACTGTCAAAAAAATTAGACACGAGCTAAATGCTCATATCAGCATGCTAAGATGCTAACTGGCCTTGTCTTTTATTAAGTGGCTTGTTCAAAGCCAGAGGTACTTGATACTTATTGTATCTGACTCTGAGAGGAGTCACATTACACACAAACTTTCTGTATTAGGAAATGAAGGATCATCAGTGACCTATTTTGAAGGAGAGTGCTATTCTGGATATTTTTAGCATGCAGTCCATTGGGAAATCCATATTTCACTACTCTTCAGGCCTGACTGCCCATCAGAAACAGCCCAGACGGCTAGCAGGTATACCTGCAATGTACCTGTCCAGTGTGTTCTAGTCACACAACCACTGAACAAATGCAATAATGCACAACACACAGAGCCACAGAGAGCTTTCAAAGGATGTATTAACTTTGACTACAGGCTTTAAACCTTGTTTGGTCTCGATTCTTGTCTAAATCTATGTAATTTGTTGTCATGCACGTAAAGATATTCTAGTAATCTCACTGAATGTTGCAGTCAGACTCATGTCTTATCTTACAGAATATTCTTTACTTGTGTTCCTTTTTATTTGTTTCCCAAAATGTTACATGTACATCTTACAATGCAACTTAGCCGCAGAGTGACATCAATGTAAAAATAAAAAAGGCGGGGAAAGAAAGCGGTAGACCTGTAACCACACTTTAATGTGTAAAATTGTTGCAATAATCCTTTAGGACTTATGTCCATGCACTTCATATTAAACAGTCCATTGCTCAGTGTTGAATCTTCAGTCCTTCCACAGATGGAGGAGGGCAAAGTGTCAGATGGATGATATTGTTATGAGCTATATGAGCACATATGTTATGTATACACAGGGCCAGATGCTTTGTATCACTACACACACATGAACGCCGCCTCAACACACTCACACATACACACCCTCACCAGCTCACACCAAATACACACACACATTATCATACATGCCCACGACTCTGAACTAGACACCTTTATCCTCCCTGAACCCGTTTCTCCTGTGAGCCCAACTCTTCCCAGCCTGTGGCGTGTCTCAGCTGTGGCTTCACAGTGTGTGTTTGTCTGATCCGTGGGGGCTCATTTAAAGAGAAGAGGTGGCTAAGACCCCGCTTAGGCAGGCTTACTTATCTGTCTTTGAGTTGCCAGTTTTTGGGTGGCCCTCCAACCAGGTGGAAACCTCTCTCGAGGAAATCTGGAAGCTGTCTCGGCCAGTGGGAACCTCTCAGCCTGCACCTCCTCTGGACATGCTGGCCTGCCAGTTGGATGCCTCATTACCTGGAGGCTGTTATGCATCAGCCCACTCCATTTGTAAGCACACACATCCTCAAACACATAACTCACAGCAGCATCACTACACACATCTTACCTATTGTCCACCTACACACAGCCCTGTACAGGTATGTCCACTATATTCAGTTATAAGGCTCTACTGTTAAATTTCCCTGAACATCATCCCAACATACTCTTTTGTGACCTCTGTTGTTGTTATTTTCTTTTCTTTCTTTCTTTTCATTTCATGTTTTATATCTCATTCTGTTCTTTTCTCTCTTTTCTGTGTGTTTTGCATACATTATGTCTTTCCATTGTGACGTTCCTCCTGACCGGTCATATCATCAATTTTCATAAAACTGTAGTTTAGAGCAAATCAGCTCAGTCAAGGTTGACTCTGCCCTACACGGTAACAAACTGCTGTAAGGGAACAGCCACACTGTGACAGTAACATACATTTTCCATTAAAAAAGTATGTTCCTGTAGAAAACAATGCATTCTGGGCAATATTTTTGGGTTGCTTGCCATTTCCCATAAAATACTGTAATATACCATAAGTACCAATGCATTCTGGGAGTGATGTTAGAATCAACAGCAAAAAGGCCGAGCCAATATGTAACGCTACTGTATAGACACGTCACAACACGTTTTATTTGTCTGGTGATGTTTGCTTACTTATTTTACTATAGTTAAACTGTGATTGATCAGCTTCATGTGATACTATTAACTTGCCATGCGGGGACTGGCCAGCTACAGCTTTTTCATAATTATTTTGGTTTTTGTTTGTTCAGTGTTGTTATTGTTTGACTTGATGTGCTGATGTTAGCCTACAGAGAGAGTTAGCCAACTTTAACCACACAATAAGGCTGCTTGAACTGCTTAGCTCTTTGATTTCATGTTTGCAGTGCATGTTTGCATTAACAAGAAAAAGTGGATATTTATGATGTAGCAGCAGAAAAACCTGTGTGTATGTGCAGTAAACATGAAGGGACCATGTTCTCTTGTCCCAGGACGCTCAGGACAGGAGTGCGGTTGTATATATATGTTCTGTTTTGCCTTTTGATATCATGTCTATAAAACAGTCAGCAAATTCTGACACTAAATCAGTTATTTTAATTTTTATGTCAAGGTGAGTTTTTTTTTTTATTATTTATTTTTATTTTATATTTTATAAATGTTTAGTTCGGCTCCATTGTACATTGTATCTCTATGGCAGATGTCTCCAAAACTGAGCGAACCAGTTACGCTAAAACGGTTGAATTTCTTTTATTATTTTTGTTGTTAACCAATTAAGTATTGCTGTTGGTGCTAATGTTTAAATAAAGGTTACATAATTGATATTAGTCCTTTATTGTACACTTTTTTTCATTGATGTCTTTTAATTAACTAACTCATTCAGTATATATTAACATTTCTAATCGAGGTTACAGTGAAGACAGCGCTTAATTCATAGCAATTTGCCTTCAGCCAGTAATGTGCTCTATTTTCAAAGAAGACTACTGCATGGTATTGTATTTGGGATTATGGCGAGATTCCATTGCTAATGGAAAAAAAATATATATTGCGACTACCCTGCATAAGTATACTGTGAATTCATAAAGCACTAAACTGTGTTTTAGTTTAATGTAAAAATCAAGAAAATAGAGCAATGAACTGTAATTCAGTACATTGTTTTATTACAGTAGCCTACTGTGAAGTAGATCAGTAGAACAGTAGGGGAAAAACTGGCAACCCTGCTGCCGGTTTTTTACTGTTAATCTACAGGACAATCATTTACAGTGAGCCAGTAGAATGAAACGTTATAGTTCAGTTCAGTTCATTGCAGTGGAACTGCCTCTTAAGGCCCAGCTACTGTGATTACAAGAGTCAGTTACTGTGATTACAAGAGTCAGACATGGCAGCTGTTGAAACTACTGTGTTTTATCACATGTTGAATCTGCAAAAATAATCATAAAATAAGATCACATCGAACGTTTTTTGGAGGAATCTGATCTTTGTTCAACAGCTGTGATGGGTAATGGCTCATAAACAATGGGACTACATGTTGGAGCTTTGTATCCTTATATTAGATCCTCAATGAATACATTTGTGCTATCTGAGGTAAAATTGGCTTATCACAAGATCTTTGGCTCTTTTTACAGCAAGATAACTGATTTATTGAATGATAATTCCCATCTGGGCCACATGCAGGTCATCATTACAAATGCTGTGTGATTTATTTCCACTTGCAAACTTTCCAAACTTGAAAAATTGCCATGTCTGAATTACATATACTAATAAGACTTTTCCTCTGGTGCCACTATGAGGTTTACTTGTATTGGTTTGAGTGAAATGTCAGACAACTGTTGTCAGATAATATTGATTTTGTCTGATAATTTTGCTGTCTGTTTGTGATGCTTACAGCAGATTTCCATTTCCGTTACCAGGAGGGCAAAATATGGATCCCCCCACATCTCATGGGACCTCCTTCAATCCACACTCATTTGATGAAGCGACTTGGAGGTGGAGCTTTAATTAGTCCAGTTTAACTAGCTTAGCAGACTTGTCTTAAAGTTGTGTGGTGTTGTTATGTTCTCATTTAAATTTTGCATCAGTAGGATATTTCAAAAATAGCAGCACGTCATAGCTACATCCACTTGCTTTAAAAAACAAAAGATGTCGGCAGATTTCCAGACATCTCAAATATTCATTTAAATGCATTCATTTCGATACGTGTTCTATCATGGAATGCCCATTTATAATATCCATAGCGCTTGTATAAGCAGCAGAATTGCTTTTTTTTATGAGAAACTAATAGGTTAAGCACTCTGTTTGTCTTGGGCTACACAAGCCTGCAGGTGCAGTAATAATATGTGTTGCTTGTGGAAGGGAATGGATTTCAGCAACATCACAGCAAAGCCATGAATGATAATACAACTTAGCCTCAATACAACAGCACAATTACGGTGGATTACCCTGGAAATGAGTCTAATGTCTGCGGAGCCGGGAAGGTCGCGGCCTGTTTGGACCGAAGCCTAGAGTCCAACATCTGCATGAACCAGCGGCCGGCACCAGTCAGCTGCTCCATCACTTTGAACATCCACGCTGCGGATAATCCATCGCCGTAGGCTAAATAGAAGAGAATGTGAGGAAACAACACAAACAATCACAATGTACCTTTGTTTAGCAGATCAGATACCCACCTGTTTTACACAGTTTGTGTTGTTTATATGGAACAACAGATTCCTCTCACATGAAGGACTCATTTGAATTTCTAAAGAGAGTCGGTACCAAAGACAGAAACTGGTTGCATCCCATTTCTTTTTATCTTTGAAATACAGTTTATCAATAATATGTATTCGAGTCAGCAGAAAAGCATAGATAGATAGATAATCATGATGGATAGATACGTTTTTGAATGAATAAACTTCTCCCTAATTGTATGGCAGGTAATGGAAATTGCCTTCCCTGTTTAAGGGTTTTTCCTGTGTTTAACGAGAATACATTAAACATGTCAACACTGTTATCAGGTAGAGTAAAAACCAATCTGTGATATAGGTTCTAAATGATTTGTTTATGACTACTTTATCTCGTGTTTTGGTGCTCAGGTACTACTTTCTGTGGATCTGAGTGGACTGAACAGATGCTTTTCTCTCTTCTGTTATCACCTGATGCCTCATCATTGTGTTAAAACAATCATCCTGTGACAGATGAGCTTAGCGGTGCACGTCACAGCCTACCTGGTGTGAATCCAAGTGAATCCAACCTTCCCCACAATGTCACCCAGACTCAGCCTCATTTCCGTCCCTCTTCATTTTCTAGAGGAGCGAAGGAGAAATAGAACATTTTCAAATAAGCATTTCATTCATTTAGTGGATTTAATTCATTTCATAATTGCAGTTGCAGTTATCTTCATGTGATTAACAAACAAACAACTAAGCTTGTGGGTGACAAGTCACCTGAGGTTTTAAAATGTGGGTCAGCCATGAATTTGTGATCATATTAACAACTTGACTTACATGTCATTTCTATAAACTCTGTAAAATGAAACGTTAACATCACCATAACTTTTGCATCGGCATAATGTCTACATATTTTTGTATTTTCCCCCCTTTTTTTCCCTTAAGTGCTTTTACGGGAAGAATACAGATGAGTTAGTTTGTCACTTCATATAAAAAGCTCCGATTATGAGAGTGTAGTGATGTGGTAAAAATCAGGTCTGCAGGATGTTTTCATTCATACTTACAGAATATTGTTTACATAATGTATTGTGCAGCTGAAACATGTGGTGAACTCTGTATACATAACAGAAGTAGTACTAGTAGTATAACACTAGTGGTATAATCTTTTATAAGTAAATAATGTAATCTTCTATAATAAATCCTAATTTATGAGAAGATTGATACCACTCTCATGTCTGTGCAGTAAATATGAACGCATCGCCCAAGTAATAAAACAGGTGAGTGACACAATGAGATTTATACCCATGCAAAAAGCGGTCAATATCACTGGTGAAAAGAGGGGGAAATTATTGTTATCTATAAATCTAAAAGAAGAATATGAATAATAAGAATCTGGGTTGTTACTTGCTGTTACATACTAGACTTGAACAAGTCACTCACAGCTGGAGGTGCTGAGCTGGACAATGACGTCATGATCAATGGTCACGTTTTTTGTATTCACTTGTAATTAATCGTTCTGAACAATAATATACAACAATTTGTGAACATTTTGTACTGAAGTAGACGGCAGTTTTGAACACAACATACTACAGGCCAAAGCAGCCATCAACAGCAGCAAGGAGATGAGGAGGAAGAGGAATTCCCCAGACTCCCTTTTAAAACTTCAAAATGTTCTGAGTTTTTGAGATAGGAAAAACTCAACAAACGTTTTAAGTGCATTTCTGACAAATTATTACTTATTTGGGCCTTCTTGTAAATTCGGCATATGTTTTTGCCTCGTTTTAGGTGGAGCAGCAGCCCACTCATCACACCTATTCCCCCATCCATGGCTGCAGGTACAGTTTCCTGAGCAGTATGATGGTGAACTCAGAGAGAGTCAACAAAACAAGATTAAGTGGAGCTACTTTTATTTAATCACACAGCAGATTGCAACCAGGAGCTGGAATGGGACCAGGTTATTCTTACACGCGTTTGTTTGTTTGTTTGTTTGTTTAGGTATATTACTGCAAATACAAGCTGCTCTGACGAGGGAAACAAAATCATCAGAGCACGTCAGAAGAAAAGAAAAGAAAAGAAAAGAAAAGAAAAGAAAAGAAAAGAGATCTATGAGATGTGATAGTTCCGCTCATTTCTAAGTATCATCACATAACCTTGCCAGACATAATTACTGCAGTTAGTGAGAGCAGGTTTGCTTTGGTCTCGATGAAAATGATGGTAATAGGGTCTGCTATGGAGTCTCATTACATTTACACTGGCAGGATTAAAATGAGAAACTTTGCCGGCGCTCACGGCTCGCTGAACTGACGCTCCTGGGATGCGGAGCAGAAGCCGCGCCCACAGAGCGCCTGACGCACGCAGCGGACAGAGTACAAAGCGCGTCTAAAAAACTCCAGAGGGGACACAGAAGCACAACTGCGAGGCGAGACTGGAGACTCTTCACACTCACAGACAGACACTCAGTCTGATCTCATCATGCGGAGTCCAGCAGGGAGATGGAGCCGCGGCTGGGGACTTCCATAAAGAGGATTTCACTTTGTTTTGTCAGCATCTGATGTGGGAAATACATCAGTCCCACCTACACGGACGTAGAGGTGAGTTTGTTGCACCTATTTCTTTTAAGCGACGAATTAATTTTTTGTCCTATTGCCATAGAAAAACATCAAGAGAAAGAGCCAATGCAGGCATGCACTAAAAGTCTTGAGATGATATAATAAAAAACACTATAAACGAGTATTTCAGGTCCATTCATGTCCAACATGATTGCGATTCACGATATTCTCCTGATAATTGTCAAAATACTCCCTAATACTTTAAAATAAAAACTCTCATTTTACTCAAACGTACTGAAATCATTTTCACCTTACATTTAGCAGGAAGCTAAATTTTTATTTTATATTTATATTTTTTTCTGACCACAGCCAGGACACTCGCCTTCTGTTGGAAAAACAACGAGTCAAAGAATCTTACATTATTAATCATCATTCATAAGTTCTTCTTGCAAAAGTAAAGGATTAAAAGATGGTGGCTACAGCATCTCACTGTCGTTTTGCAGTCCAATATATCCACTTGTACATGCTTGAGTGGGGAGTATAATGTGCAGCCTTCAGCAGGGTGACAGGTTGAGGGATTAGAAATACATCAAGAAACCAATACGACTGTATGTCAGTGTGAGTGTTTTTTCAAGTCATTTATTAAAATTCCTCACAATCAACTTATTGTAAGTTCTTTCATCAAGATGAAATCGTTCCGTCCCCACTGTTAACTTTATCTTTACATTTAATAAGTAGCCCCAGTCAGTCAGGATGAGTCTCACCACAGAAGAGAAACTGGAGGATAATCTGTTTAAAGCATTTCCATCTTGTTCCATCAGATGAGAGAATACTGTCATTAGAGTGCAGGTACCATGGCTGTTGTCAGGTGTTTCTCTGTTCTCTGGAGACCTCCTGCCATAATGTGGTTTGTTAGAGGTAATCATAGTACCTCTCCACATCACTGAGCATCAGAGAGACGTGTCCTCCACAGCAGGCTGCTCCGTCTCTGTCAGACTCATAACTCACTGTTTCCTCTTATGCAAATCTGTGCAGATGTTACAAATTTTGCAACAGCTGCATTCATAAGGTTTATGTATGTTTTTTGCCTCGTCTACCTTCGGCACCACCAGCCTCCATGTAGCTGAACAATGCTGACTCCTCGGTGAGGGTCAGAAAATGAACGCCTCCTCCTGCTGTGATCCTCCGGTCAGCATGTATCAGCAGAGCTCAGGATTTGACCTCAACGCCAGCTGTGACTGGCCGGCTCCTCACTGTAACTGGACATCAGCGGACGGAGCGCCGCAGCTGCCTACCTTTTCCACAGCAGCCAAAGTCAGAGTGATCATCACCTTCACCCTGTGTGGCATCTCCACTCTCTGCAATCTGGCTGTGCTGTGGGCCGCCAACGGCCACAAGCGCAAATCCCACGTCCGAGTGCTGATAATCAACCTGACTGCGGCCGATCTCTTGGTGACCTTCATAGTGATGCCCGTGGACGCAGTGTGGAACATCACAGTTCAGTGGCTGGCCGGCGACCTGGCCTGCAGGTTCCTGATGTTCCTCAAGCTCCAGGCCATGTACTCGTGTGCCTTTGTCACGGTGGTGATCAGTTTGGACAGACAGTCGGCTATCCTGGACCCTCTGGCCATCAGCATGGCTCGCAGAAGGAACAGGGTTATGCTGACGGTGGCGTGGACCATGAGCATCTTGTTCTCAATCCCTCAGGTAAGGCCGGGTGACTTTGGTTTGACTGGTGCATTGGGCTCAATAAAACACACAGAGGGAAGTGATTCAGAGAGGAGTGCTGGATTATATTGTGTGAACTGTTCTCTCTGTCGTGTAAGGCTTTCTCTCATACAAACCTAAACCTAAGACCTCTCTTCCATGATCCATACAGTATTAATGTGAGCAGGCCTTAATATCTGGGAACAGATGATTGGAAATATCCACACACATTATATCCATCTCACAAAGCTGTTCGTCTGGAGAACTGCAGATGCAAGAGGGAATTCAAATCTGGCTTTACACTCACTTGAATTAAATTCTCATACATGATTCGTCATTATCTCTGGCCACAGGTCTCTGTGTATTTACATAAAACGTGGCAATTTGTTGAGGCTTTGATGCACGAAAACCTGCTATGTGATTTAGGGGGGCACAAGATCTCAGTGTTTGGATTAGTGGCTCTATCATTATGCAACACATGGATGGGAATTTTTAATCCCGGCACTATAGATGCTTCACCATTACCATTGAGCAGGGGCGAAAATAGAGAACTATTAATAGGGTGACGAGAGGGCTGCATGGAGACTTTAAGATGTGGCAGACATGTGGGTAACACTTCAGTTTAGTTCCTTGTAATAAGCATTAATTAATAGGTATCACATAATAAGTATAAGACTAAGTATTTAATAACAAGGCCGTGAACATGTTTATTTGTAGCTCACCCGATTAAGAGCATATCCCTTGATTCCTTGCTGCAGAAGCTTGGACCCTAGTGAGTCATCGTTCTCACTTGAGATCCGGTGGCTGCAAAAAGCATATTTAACTGTTAATAACTGCCTGGAAATTCCTGGAAATGTATGCAAACTGATCTTATAATGTCTATCCAAGTCCAACCCAAAGTAAATTCAAATATTTGTTGAACCATTTGGAGAACATGTATGGATTTGGGCTCTTTTGAAACGTTATAAGCTGAATTTTTGTCCGATGCAGTGTAAGTGCTTCTGACATTAATCTGTTGGAGTTTGAACACACTTAATTATTTGTTAGATATTTTTCTCACCTACATTTTTTAATGTAATGATAAGCCTGCAAATGACCTGTAACTGCCCTTATTAGCTAAAACAGGGCAATGGGACCACATCATGTAGTCTTACATGGTCCAAGTTCAAATAAGATACAATATCACTGAAAATGAACATATAACACGTTTCTTTGCCTCATGACATCATAATAACCCCGCTTGAGGAGCAAAAACTCATTGTAGTTCTTTATTTACGTATTAACACTAATTTTATTCCTATAATTTTCAAGTTCAGGGCTTTTAAAATTGATATTAGATATCGCTGGATTTGAAATCTCACTGGCGAGATGATGCATCAGTCATCGAGAGGCTGGCGTTTAAGTGGCTCAGGAGAGAGGAGGAGAAAGAGCGTGTGGGTCAGTAGTTTACATGATCTCTATTTGGCAGTTATGGGCTCTAGGGCAAAGAAAATCAAAGGAGCTGTCAATCAAATGGCTTCCATCTCAGGATCTCTGGCTACAGGGGCGGTTCTTGGGGGGGGGCCAACAGGGGCCAGTGCCCCTGTAACTCCGAGTCTGGACCCCCCTGTGGCCCCCCTGACAGGGAGTCTGCATCAACAATACAATGACAGATTTCTTGCAATGATTTTGTTCTGAAGGGAAAGGCAGAACTGAAGTGTCTCAGCAGTTTACTACCCAATCAAAATTGCTGAAATTGTAAACAGTGTTTTGTCTAAATGAGGGATTTATCCTTTTTCCAGATTGTATGTGCCCCCTAACAAAAAAGCCGGCCCCAACCTGGCCCCCCTATTAAAACTGGTCTAGAACCGCCACTGTCTGGCTAAGAGGCATTAATGGCCTCTGCTGTGAAGAACTTTCTTTTTACAGATGTAAACATACATCTTGTCTCCATTTCTGCATGGAATACTGTGATTTGAACTAAATATGTATCGCTTAACCCAAAATGGGCTATAACAGACCATTGAATTATATACTATATACACATTATAATATACTATATCACTTATATTTTGTGAAGCGTGCATCGTGTGTGTTGCCAACAATCCAACACAGCCAGTGTTTATCCTGTGATGCAGGCTGAACGGCAAAAATCCTTTTTTTGAGCTTCAATTTGAAAATGTGGTGAAATGCTGAAGTACGAAGCTACGAATGAACTGTAAGTGCTGGTTAAAGTGGCCATTGTTTTGGTCTTGGACAGTTTTTGTGCTTTTTAAAGTGGGTGCTGTTGTATGACGTATCTTGTGTCGTGTCGTGATCAGTCTCAGACAGGTTGGTAGCTGCAGAGACACTCACAAGCACGCGTGATTAGCTAAGACTAAACAAAACACACTTCAACAAAACAACTGTGTCCCTATCTGTCCTCGGCAAGTCTGTGATTCTACTAGTGGAGGTTGGCAACCCTCCACACACATTCAGCAGTAGTTGTGTGCAGTCTGGACTGGACGAGGCAGCGCAGACAGCTGCCAGGGCCAGGAGAGAGGAGAGCCGCCGCCTGCTGCAGGGACAGCTAACGGCAGCTGGCTTGGTCGGTCTGTTACCAACCGTGTGTCCAATTATTACTTGTGGAGCGGGGAGCACAATCCCTTCTTACACCCACTTGTTCTTGGACATTGGACATTTGATTGGCAGCAGATTCAACCAACAGAAGGCTTTACAGCTGCAGTTGGACCTCAGTTTTATCTGACTGGTTAAGTTTCTGAGTGGATTTAAACCATCCTATTTGTTAATTCATGAACGTTTTAAGTCGTATATTTGTGAAGCTATGTTTTAACTTTCAATGTTAAAAGAAAAACAGGCCTAGGATGAGGAACCAATTTGTTTGGTGAGTGTATCACTATCCCTGGTAATGTGTTTGGGTGGAGATGGTAAAGTGTAAACTGCTAATGTTAGCCTGTTTTATGTTCTACGTCATCCTAAAACATTATATAGCATGACGTGCTCCATGGCCTTGGTAGATAATGTCGGTAACCTTTGTTTGGACAGTTGCTGTTCCCTGTCATGGTTTAGTAAACTGTTAGGTGTTGAGAAACCGTTCTGACCTTTACGTCTTTACTTTTTTCTGGAAAGGATACATCACTCATTAGCATTAAACATTGACATTTGGGAGTAAATTATATGACCAACATGAATGTAATCCGCAGGGATATCTGCTGGCAATAAAAAGCTATCCTAATGCTATTTTATCATTAATTTTTTTGTCTTTAATTCCACAGATGTTCATTTTCCATAATGTGACCATCACCTATCCAGCCAACTTTACTCAGTGCACCACTAGGGGGAGCTTTGTCACTCACTGGCAGGAAACAGCATACAACATGTTCACGTTCTCCTGCCTCTTCCTCCTGCCGCTGGTTATTATGATTATCTGCTACACCAGGATCTTCATCCAGATCTCCAAACGGATGACAAAAAAGAACTGTAAGTTGTCCGCTGAGCCCGGATCTTGGATGGTCAGAGCATACAGCAGATGTGTGCATCAGAAAATGATATCAGTTGAGTCATGTTGTAAAGGTCCCATATTGTTGAAAGTGAGATTTACTCACTTTGTGTTTTTGATTATTAAGCAAATCTAGGTTTAACAGAACTACATGATGGCATTGATACGCTCAGTCCACTGAGACATTCTTAAAACCTGTTTTCAGAAACCGTGCCTACAAATGAGCCATCTGGACTTTTGTTATGGAAGTTAAATCATGTCATTAATCAAGAGCATAGATTTTCAGTTTGAGAGCATGATTTCATTCCTTTTCAGTGACACAGCTCTTTCGCGTGCTCAGATTTTTTCTCCTCATGCTCACATTTTGTTCTTGCATTTAAATTTCTTCTGCTCTCTTTCAAAATGTCAGCTTGAACTCAAAAATCACATGCCCATGTTCACATTTCTCCTTCTTGCACACAAAAATTTCGCTCGCATTCAAATGTGCCCTCTGCGCGCTCAGATCTAAAGTGCACGCGCTCAGAACACACACCTGCTCACAGGTCAAGTTCTGCTATCATCTCTCCTCTGCTCACGGATTTTTCTTGTGTATCAACACTGTCAACCAATAGAAGGCCGGCTACTGTTGACCAATCAGATTACACCCGCTTCTTTGCGCTCTTTCTACCGGGTTTATCTACTTCCGCCCTCCAGGCTGTTAAATGTGGTGGTTGCCTTTATTTTTTGACGACCTTTGGAATAAAATATCAGTTAATCAATACACCAGCGCCCGTGCTTTTCATTACAGTAGCTACATCAACATAAAGTAGAACAATAGCTGCTGTACTTTCGCCATATTAGCCAGCTGCCCAGGCAGCGGGATATGTCTTATATAGTATAAATACTGCAGCGTGGTTATGATCGGGACGATAGTACATCAAAATCTATGCTCTTGATTAATGACAGGATTTAACTTCCATATTTTGTGAGCTTGTGATGTCACAACTGTACAGTCCCCGACCTCAGCCTTGGAAATACTGTCATGTCACCATTTTCCGGGAGAAAACCTTAAAAACAATTATGAACCTGAAAATGAGCATAATGTGGGACCTTTAAAACAAAAGCTAAAAGAGTGTTAAGTAATGACTTTTCATGTCCATGTCTTTCTTTCTTCAGCGTCCTCAGATGAGCCACATCTCCGCTGCTCAAAGAACAACATCCCCAAAGCCAGAATGAGAACTCTGAAAATGAGCATCGTCATAGTGATCAGCTTCATAGTCTGCTGGACTCCGTACTACCTGCTGGGTTTGTGGTACTGGTTCTTCCCAGACGACCTGGAGGGTAAAGTCTCTCACTCCCTCACCCACATCCTGTTCATCTTTGGACTTTTCAACGCCTGCTTGGATCCCATCATCTACGGCCTGTTCACCATTCGCTTCCGCAAGGGTCGTAGGAGCTGCTACCAAAAAGCCACAGTGATGTCGGACCAGGAAACTAACACCGCAGTGATAACAGCGTCTTTGAAATGTACTGTCACTGCTTTGCCCTCTAAAAGAGGGATGACCACTGGTGAAAAGGACAACAACAAGGCTGAGCCAAAATCCTCTGACAGCAGGTGTATGACTGTGTTCAGTCGAGGAGAAGGAAGACAGACTTTCCATTTCAGCGCTGAGAGCACAATATGAAGAGAAAACAGAGTAGGAACTGGAAGATAAAGCAGCTGACTGGTGAAACCATCTTACCTTTTTTCAGTGTTATCTGTATACTGGACTAGTTCGTTTCGCAATCACGCCACATGTGCATGCACTGAGAGAAAAGATAATGACAACAGAACATTTTCATCAGCTAGCTGTGTAAATGTGTGTGTGGTGCTTGAGGCTGTTCGTCTTGTTTAAGGGTTATATAACCGTGTTCTGAACATAGTAAACATGTTTGGAGCTGTTTAATGGTTTCTGTGTTGTGTAACTGGCTCCCAAGTCCGCCATATACAACATACATCAACCAGGGTCTGGAAAAAGCTTCAGGACTGAATGAAAAGTGGATTGTCAGCTTACACAGCAGTACTTGACCACACGGCCTACAGCTCTATTAGAGAGACTCACTTGACTGTTACTATCTTTTCATCTATTTGCAACAAATTGAGTTTGAGGGAAGACTGATGACCCACATATCCACCATGTCTTTCAGGAAGCAATCATGTATGAAATGCACTTGAGGTAAAAAAGATTAAAACAGAATAATGAAGAGAATTCAGTATCAGTGCACACACTTTATCGTGAAATAATCAGTGTCGCGCTGCGAATCTGAATCATATAAGAAAAACCCAGATTAAATCTAATCCAGTGTCACTCCAAGTTTTTATATGTGATTTGCTTCTTTTCATTGTTGGGAAAGGACAGATGTTATATATAGCATTAAAGGAGCAATTTGTAATATAAGGCTACATATTTTTCAAAACCACTGCCCCGCCTGTGGCTCGCTCACCAAACAGCCAACACAGCAAAGCAAACAGCCTCAATGTACGGCGTGTCACGTCATACATCGTCGGAAAGCTTCGATGATTGTGATTAAATTCAAGCAAACCATTCCGAGATCAAACCACATCAGCGAGCTTCAATCACTAGATAATCAAACAAGCAAACAAACTAGCATGTATTTTGCACGTTTTGCCAACTCAACAATAACATGTGTGGGTGTTTCAGTTGTGCATCAAAATCCAACAAAAAACAAAACAAAACAATAACTTAAAGCAATTTTAAGTCCTGAAAGCAGTATTCCAGTATTAAATGGTCACAAAATTGATTAAAAACTGCGATCGTGGATGTTTTTCTGTTAGAACACACCTCTCATTACAGAGCAGACGCCATTATCGCACTACAACAGCCCATGAGTGATCGTGTAGACAAGAGACCCACTCTCTCTTCTTTTTCCTCTCCCATGTAGCCAATGAGATCTCAAATCTAGTGTTTTAAAGGCAAAAAATTGGAAATAGTGCAGGTTCATGTAGTTTAAGTAGTTTTATGTGTTTTGCTCTTCCTACAGGCTGTTTTTTTTCCACCTAAACACTTGTTTCTGACTATTTTCTATGCATTAAGTTAGTGTAAATAATTAAATAAAGGATGATAATACATGTTTACCCTGTTACCAATTGTTTTTTCCAGCTAAGAGGGGCAATAACAGATCAACTGCGGGCTTAATATTGCATTAGAAAAGTTAATAATTCAGTGTTTTCATCTCGTATAGTCTAATCTTGGAAGCACTGACAGAGAACCTGACAACTTGGGAAAGAATTCAGCTTTTAACTTTTAACTTAAAAACCATGCTGCTATTCCAGATGATTCAACAAGAGCTCTGAGTTTCCTACTGGCTCGACTTGGATAAGCATTTTAGGATCATTTTACATACATTTCAAGGGAAAAAAAATTAAAACAACAGAATGTAAAGAAACAACAGTGGTAAGGATATATCAAAGATTTGATGCTGGTGTCTCTAGTTTACTCCTGCAGATAAGTAACAATCCAATTGAAGTCTCCAGCTAGGATCAGGTGGCTCAGACAGCTTAATCATATAAAATTCAGTTACCAGAGCTCTGAATAGACACACTGGGGATGAAATGCTGTGACTATGCAAAAGATCAAAGCATGTTATGCTACCGCTACTCCACAAAATGGATGACTCAGAGGCACAAAGAGGACACAACCAGAACACTGTTGTGGTCAGATTATCTTTATGCAAAAAAAAAAAGATGAAAAAAAAACAAACCCTTAATGGTTCAACAATTAGCATTTTGGGTAGCTTTCATAAAGGGTGAATGAACATATGTCAAAAGTGTCCATCTCTTCTCTTTACTGCTTTCTGATGGCAGGAAACCAAACAGTGACCATGCTTTGGTGTTTTGACTCACTGACTGGATGGTGATCTCATGCCATCAGTGGCAAAGAGCCAGAGCTGATCAAACCTCTGCACAGAGACCCTTTTTGAAAGATGTTGTATATCTCAATGTATGGAGCAAAGAGAGCCATGGATTAGGGATAGGTAAAGCATTCATCAAAAAAAGATCACAGTAAAGCTTACTGTTGGAGATATATAAGGGATTATGCCCGACGAGGAGCATTAACCCTGTGTGTCAGATGGTTCTGGCATCCATTAACATATGACAATGGACGCCTCAAAGGGTGTTATCCCACTGATACCATGGTCACTTGCCAAAAAAACCCATTTTGACCAATATTTGTATAACTTTTGCAATCAAATTATAACTTATTTCAAAAGCAATAACTCAGTTTCCCTGGCAACACCTGAATATATGACTAATGGCTGGAACAATCATTACAATCCCATAATGTTCTTATGTAATGGAAACATTGTGCACTACTCCAATAATACGACGGACATTAGATACGACTTAACAACTAGATAAACTGGTCCATTCAGCTTATTGAACCCCTCGGCTCAGCCTTAAACCAGAAAGCTAACGTTATGCTAGCAAGATTCATAGTCAATAACACTGCGTTCCGTCGACAAACAGTTGATATAATTTCACAGCATGTTAACAACAAGCCAAGCTAACAACCATGGCACTGTCCCCAAATAAATACACATTATCATGAACAAATGACTGGCTGGCTGCAGTTACTCATTTTAATATGAACAGTTTAAACAGTTTTTTTTTTTAACAGTTTAGACACTTAAATAACCCACTTCATAATTTACTACACGACTGAGTGAAAGCTTCTTTTTGCAGCTTGTGTGTGAGGTGCCACCCTGTGGCGTTCAGAGGATGTAGCACTGACGGACTACAGTCTGTGTTGTAAATAAGATAAAGCTATTCAGATTATTTTAATCTATATATAAATGTCATATATCGAAAGTAAACTGACACCCTCCAGTCAAACAGAATCGGGTAGTCAACAGTTAGCATAAAGCATTACATTTTATCAGCGGTGCGGTGTGCGAGCTGCTGTCATTAGCCATGACAAATATAGTAAGTTTTACAAGGGTGTGTGACTTATTGAACAAAATAGTATAGATAACTCATCCCAATGGTTCTCCTCTCTATCTGCTTTGGTTTAAACATACAACAAGGAACTTTTAACTGGTTATGAAACATCCTCAGTTTAATGTTGATGCCTGGATATGATCTCCATAAGCAAACAACACCATCAACCAGAAAAGTGGCCATTTCAAAAGAGTTTTTACAGTTATTTTCTATGCCTGTCACTAGGTCGGATTCAGACTCATCAGATAGGGATGTAACGGTATGAAAATTTCACACCGCGGTAATAGTGACTAAAATTATCACGGTTATCGGTATACTGCGGTATTTTCTAAAATGTCTTCAAAATGTTGGAAAAAAACTCTGATAAATTGAAATAATTTCATCAAGATTTATATTTAAATATATTTATTATATATCAAAATAGTCCAAATCCAAAATCTTAACAAAACACTGCAAAATCAACATTAAATAATTATAAAAGAATGTATCAAAACTGTGCAAAATAGGTCATTGGCTTTCTGTGATGAGGGCACATAAGCAGCCTGTTTTTGAAACGTGTCCTTTAATGTCTGCGTTTCAGAGGTAGAATGAGATGTAGTGGCAGCAGCACTCGATTGGCCAGCAGACCCTCTCTGTGAAAAAAATGAATAGAAAATGTCATTATTAATTATTACTGTCACTGGTACTTAATACTAAGGGTGCAACCAACAGATCACAAAACTCACAATTTAGATCATATCACTTTCGTGAGGAACAGGTTGGATCATTTTTTTTAGATCAAAACAAAAAGGATTATTGTTGTTAAATGAATTATGAATACTCTATTTTGGCTCTTATTTCTATCTAGACACTTGTTATATTCACTATTTTATATTATTCTTTATATATAGTCTATTTTACAAATAATCCACAAGTGTTATATATTTCTGATATTACTTATATTGGCTGTCTGTCCCTCTGTTGTCAGTGGACTCGGTCAGTCTGATTGGTCAGATGCTGCTGAGCCACAGGTAGACGCTGCTCAGGTGAACGGAGCTGAGATGAAAGTCATCTCAGTCAGTTTGTGTTCACTAACTCAGTCCACCCAGTACGTGTTTGTGTCAAATCCTCCTCACTGCAACAGCAAATTAGACAGAGACAACTCGACACACACATACATCATGCACACAAGCTTGAGGTTAGCTTACCTTGCATTCGCTGAACAGTTGCAGGTGATGGTCGTAAAGTGAAAGTAAGTATATTGGATGTGTTGCTGCCCCTCGCAGTCCTGTGAGGACCGCTACTTTCACGTCCTCCCTCCGCCATGTCTTCTTCACTACATAACAAGCGCACGTTGTGTTTTCCACACCGTGGTGACCGACCGCGGCGGTTACCATGGTAATAAAAACTTAAACGGTAACCTTCACCGTCGGGAATTTTACCCTGGTTTACCGTGACACCGGTAACCGGTGTCAGACAAGTCACAATTCAAACTTTTTATAACTGCTCTGCATGGTGAAATGGTATAGAGATCTACAACAAAGTTTGAGTTGGGGCTCACACTTCTTTTGTTCAAATGGGCCAGAATAAACAATGAAAGTTCTTTGTAGCTGCTTTAAATAGTTTAATACTTTTGAGAATGCCTCTGTTAACTGTCTTGACTAGAGTTATCTGAATAAATTGAAATCACATGTGTACTGGAAAGCCATTAGCCGGTTATTTCAATCTCACAAACTATAATCAGATAGATTATATCCATTTTGTTTAATCCTTACAACACAGAGATTTAAAAATGTTTCACTTAAGCTGCGGCAGTTAGTGTAGCTAAACAAATTGAAATCCAGTATGGAGTGGTGTGGTTATGTAATATTGCTGTTTGTGTACAGATTGAATAATTGGTGAGCTTTACAGGTGGTGACAACAGGCTGTTGTGATCGCGAGTGTCAACTACTCCTTTTACATAATTGAGCATTTATAATGATAAATAATAGTCATTACATAAAGTAGTATAAGCAGCGGCAATGTCATTAAGCCATGAGATATTATAGATCTTAATCTCATTATGGTTTGCTAGAGTTGATTTTGTTGTTTGTAACTCTCTGTATGAAGACCTCTTTTTGTACGTGTTTAATTGGATTGTAAGCTCAAAAGATTTTATCACTGACGTTTTCATCAAGAAGCCATGGTTTGTGAATCGTCAGGAGACCGGGAAGCTACTGCAGCTTGTTGTTCTATTACCAGAACAGTCATCACATCTGGTCAAGGGCAATGATGCTCCTCTGGCCTGACAACAAATGACTGAACATTCATCGGCGTAATGAAAGAATAAAACCTCACAAACAGCTGTAGGCACCCATGACAAAACTGTTGTTACAAAGCTGAGGTTGGTACTCTTGTAGAAACCACCAAGAGAAAGCTGAAGATTGAAAGTATCAAACTGAAAAAAATCTCTCTCCAGAGCCACTTATCTTAAACACATGACTGCACACTGCCTGACTACGCCAGCCATGTAGCTCTCGCTCACCAGCAGATATGTTAGTGTCTAGTTCGATCAGTTCAATAATAAGTCTAATAAATACCTCAATAAAGAACTCTGTTAAAATGCCACAATCATATAAACACCAGCAAAACAGCCATCATGACTGTACCTTCGTCTACCTGGTGCAGCAGTTACTCTTAACTGCTGTGACTGTGTGTTTTGTGCTAACTGGGCTAGCTTAGCTTGAGGGCTGTGTGATTTGTGCTAATTGGTTAGCATCTGAATGACACTGCCAAGGTGTCGTAGTAGTTCATTGAGAGAACTTAACAAAGAAGATGGTTATTGTTAGTACTCACCACTTCCCATTACAGTATGTTAGTACTGGGAAATGTTTGCTTACTTTGTTGCAACTCTTGTGCCACTAGCTCGCTAAAAGCTTTAGCTATAGCCTATATTCACCGAGCACTGTGGAAGACTCCGGTCATATGCAATAGTGGCAGAGTGCATAGGGAGACAGGTAGCTAGCCTGTCCAATGTTTTCATTCTGACATTTTTTCTTTTACATAAAAAATGCTTTTACAATAACTTACCGTCACCTGTTGGGATCCATGTCAGCGATGTTGGAGTTGTGCTCAGTGAGAAGTGTGCGATTGATGATCGTTTATTGTTGCAGTAGAACAAGTTATTGCTCACATTGTTTTGGACTTGCTCAATATAATGTTCTCATCTCTTCTCAGCTGGAGAAGGCCAACTCATTCACTGCTCACTGCTGCTTCATAGGCCTGTCCGCTCCTATTATGTCTCCTCAACGAAGAGGGGAGAGCATCATCTGATGAGCGCTTCATCACACAGGCCTCCTTTCAACATTTATTCCGGTGGTATACCTCTCCACAAAACAGATGTACGTACCTGCAGCTTCCTACAGAGCAGCTGCTGATAACAGGAGAAATGCATGTTTTGCCTCAGTGAAGTTGCCAAATCAATGCACTGATCTACATGATATCCAGACAGATGTACTGAATATGTACAGTACAGCCACGTGAGAACAGTTCAGTGTATCTGACGGGTGCTTTCCTTTCACAATTCATTTAGAATCATGCTGCTTTCAACTATGCTGGTCTGGGTAATTCAGCCTCTGGTGAAATCATCACTGCTCATTCACTTTTCTCACATTATGTCAGCAGGGTCACATGATGTTTGAAATAGGCCTATTATTAGCCTGAATACATTCGCTTGCCTACAGAAGCTTAGCTGGGGTAGAGCCAGAGTCTTGTTATCGGAAGGTTGCTGGTTGCCGGAAGTGTCCTTGGGCAAGATACTGAACCCCAAAGCCACCATCAGAGTATGAATGTATGTATGAATTACTGTTAGTTGCTTTGGACAAAAAGCGTCTGCTAAATGGAAATCGCTTTTCTTAAACTTCGTCAGCGACTGTGACTTTGTTTGATTCAAGTCTTGTCTGTCACTGTTAGTTGGTGGTCCAGTTGAACACAAAGTCCAATAGGAGCACCTGTATTTGTAACACAACACAGGGAGGACTTGAATTCTCTGTACCTACTTATCCACGCAGGCCTATTGTTGTAAGCATTTTACGCTGACTGTTCAATCTGTCAAGCTGAAGGAAATGTGTTATTTGTGCCGAAGCGCTCTGAGCCCAGTGGGGTTATTTGGGGTTATTTTTAGCAGCTGGCAAATGCGTGTACTGTAGTTTCTTTTCTGGGATTGTATGTGTGGACAAGAAAACATCACCTTGAATTACCTGTCAGTAGCTTTAAATTCAGAGGAAGGAGTCAACAGAAATCTTTCTGACTGGTGCCAGTACCCCGTTTTCCCCAAAGCATAAAATCTCACTTTGGAACCAAATTTGCTTTTTAAAGGTCAGTTTCAGATAAAGGCAGATTTGAGGTTTGGTGCTTGCTGCAATTCAACCAATTTACTCCACAGACTAATATAATTGTCTCTGTCAAACAGTGGTGCTGATAAAGTGCAGAGATAGCTGATAGTCATTAAGGTCACAGTATAAGCCCAGGCCTCCTTTTCCTGATGCAGGGAGCTACAATCATTCCTAACGGGCTTTGTCATGTCAAAGTGGCATTTAACACATCCAATGTGACCTTTTTTAATATGTCAACACGATCAGGAAACTCAACTACACCCCTGCTGTTCTGCTGCAGAGTCAACAAGTAAAGCCAGACTACAGTTATTTTGTAAAAATCTTACTGTTAAATGTTATACTAAAATTCATATCGGCAGTGTTTCAAAATGTGCATTCAGAAAAGTTTAATTGTTTTTGGCAGCAACACACCTTTATTTCACTTCTGAGCTGTGATTTCTTGCAGCTCTTCCTCACACATATACAGGGAGATGTGGTTCTCCAGGATCAGCCTTATGGTTTGAAAACTTCTCCTCTATAGAAATCCATTTTTGTCCAAAAACTGAAAATTAAACCAACCAAACCAACTATTTGACCAACGACCCATAAGACATTCCCACACAGAGTCTAAAAGCCTGCATCTCCCCCTCCAGTTAGTTAGAACTGAAGAGGTGAAACTTATTCAAGAAACTGAAACAAGTCCAGTTGCCTACGATGCAGATTTACCACAAGAACCTTCATCAACAAAATGACTGTTTTGTATCCTTCATGCTTCACAGACATCACTGAGTCATTTACATATACATAAACACATAGCACATTTTTACATTTCGATAAGTAGAATTTAAGCAGCACCAACAAGATGGTGATGATAATCGGGTCCTCATCTTCATATTATAGTCAACATCTGGGAAACACTGTTTACCCACTTATGACCGAGCATCAATGAAGTGAACATACTCCACCTGCCCTGTCGCCTCGGACACTCGGTCCTCCTGTCTGTGCTGTGCAACCTCTTGGTCAGGGATGAATTTGTCTTTCCTTTTCCTGCGACCACACATTAGCCAGGAGCAGCTAAAAATCCAAGAAAGATTAGCAGAGCTCTTATCCTGGATCTTTCCCCTCTCCTCCCTGCGGCGGTCCAGCTGGTCAGGACGGATGGTTGAAAGGTGCCGTGGGCAGTGATCATCTCAAAGTCAACTGCTTTTAATTCAAACCAACGCTTTCTTCCCCAGTGCTGTTATTTCTGCCATAGGTACTACGTGTTGAAGCGACAAAGCCGAGACAAAACACCAGTTAAAAAACAGAAATGTGTCAAAATGTAAAAGCTACCTGCTGCTACATCTGCAGGTGCAGCTGTTGCCATCAAACCTGTTTTAAAAAGTCTAACAAATGCACCGATTCGTTTTCTACTTACATAACTTTTGCAAAGAAAAACCAACAATGTACCCCTGTTTATAGAAACTATTTTGCATATAAAAGACAAGTATTCATCTGTGATGCCTTTTTAGAGATGTATGTTTTCAGTAGGAATGAGAGCTGAATCGTAAGATATACTTATTCCTGATTGATCGCTGTTAAAGGAAAACAGATATGAAGGACAAATACACTGCAATGAAACATCCATCTTAACTAAACATTTAGTTTGAGACTCAAAATAACACCATTTTGATAAATGGTTTTCTTCAGGAGTTCAAAATGAAAGGATGCGTGACTGTGACTGTTTGTTATCCCAATCTCTCCTCTGCAGAACACAAGAAATGTTTTCCATAATCCTTCGACTCGAAAAAACAAAAAGTAATCATTGGCCCTGATTAGGCTGTGCACTGTTATCTGACTGAAGCTGGGGTCCCAGCCCTTAACATATTTTCGAGTGATTGCAGAAAATCACAAGAGTGCTTTGGATTTATTTAATCTTGTGTCTCTTCTGTGAAGAGCTAAGGCACAAATCCTTCCACATTTTTTCCTGTTAAACTTATGTGTGAAATGTTGTCATGAACTGTATGAATTTTTAAATTATGGTTTAAAATTATTCAAATATTCTGTCTTAGGTCACAGTGACCTTTGACCTTTGATGTACAGACTGGTGTAAGGATGTATGGGCAGACATATGGACTAAGAAAAACAAAATGCCCTTAGTTGTCACTCATTTAAGAAACGAGGTAATAAATGCTTCTGCTTATTTTGATTAACTGGCATTACTGCCTGCTACTGGACTGAATGAGGAACAGTAGGTTGGCAGTAAGAGAAAACTGAATTCTTTGCTAAATCCTTTAAAAATCTTTATTGAAGTGTATCTAACTTACGTGTAAAGAATGCAGAACATTTATCAACGGGACACAACATAAGAACCTATGATGAAGATATTTTACTGCCTTTTCTGTCTGAATTTGTGTCCGTGTAAAATTTAGCAATACCCTGAATGATCAAATGACAACAACAAGTCTGAAGTCCACATCAGGACAAAGTGCAACACTTTTATATGTGTGTAAAAAACGTATTTAAATCTCTTTCCTATACAATTGCGTGATGAATAAATGTTTTTTAACCTTTTCATTGTTAGCAGCAAAATAACCAGCTAAGTCTAACGACCAGTTATTGATGGTGGTTATCATAAAGCGGTACCATGATCCACTGTGATAATCATACAAAATATTGAATGTCACTTATTTTTTGTAACAAAGATATATGAGTCACTCCAGGGGCGATTCTAGAGTCTGAGCTTTGGGGGTGTTGAGCGCCCAATGAGCCCCACTGCCACAGCCCACCCTTTTTTCACACAAAACAAAAAATAAGTCTATTGAAACGTAACTTTACCATTTTAACATTGGTTCAACTAAATCCAACTTTTCCAAGACTTTTGTCTTTTTTTGGAGACCTTTCCAGAACACCAGCTTTATTGTGACAGTTCACACAGAGGTGGTCTCTATGTTGCACTCCTGACTCCCTCTGTCTTTTTTTCACTAGTCGATTCCCTCTCATCCATTATGGACTCTCTCTGTTCTTCTCCTCCTCCTTTGATATGAAAAAATGTCCTGTAAAATAATATGTTACAAAAAGTAAATGTAATATGGGCTACTTAATGCCAATAAGTGAGTATAGGAGTATGAGTAGTTACTCTTTTGCTTGCCACTATTCACTATATGTCAATTTATCGTTGTTGTTTTCTAAGCTGGTTCTTCCTGCCTGCTCTCCCCTTCTCCTTCACCATCTCCATCTTTCTCTCTTTCCCTTGGCACTGACAATCATACACAAATACATTGTAGGCAGGAGAGTTGAGGTCAGTTTGTCATGTCACAAAAATGTTACGGAGACCATTTGCAGATTGTAAGGATGTGATCAAAAGGCACACAGAGGTGTGTCATTTTAAATATCTTTATTATTATTATTATTATTTTTAATCACACATTCCTTTCACAAGAGAAGCTGTATTCTCCATTGCGGGTTTGAAATAAAAAGATAATAAAATAAAAATAAAAGCAGGGGACCACTGCCTACATGAGTAATCAGATACAACATACAGATCGCTGGTTTACATTATCTGTTCCTTTAGCTTAACACTTTCAGAAGAAAAAAACAAAACAAAAAACAAGACAGAGGTCATTATGGACTGTTCCTATATATATGTAGACCTGCTGTGTGTGTGAGTCTGTGTGTGTGTGTGTGTGTGTGAGTGTGTGTGTGTGTGTGTGTGTGTGTGTGTGTAGTATGTACTACACACACACACACACACACACACACACACACACACAGCAGGTCTACATATATATAGTAGATCTGCTGTGTGTGTGAGTGTGTGTGTGTGTGTGTGTGTAGTAGGTGTACTACTACACCTGCATGAATGTGATTATTATTATTATTCCAAAGCCTGTTTCAGGTTAAATCCTCTGTAAAACATAAATGAAAACAGCAAAACAAAAACCTTTATCTTTCTTTTATTGTCTAGTCTGATAGTCACAACTGAAAAATAACAGATATAAATCTAGGAATAAATAACAATTCATTTAAAAAGGCTCAGTGAGTGTTTTCACACATACTGGTGGTGTACAGTGATTTGTCGTTTGTTTTTCAGCTCGTACACACGTTTGTTTTCACTCTGGTCCAAACGCCACCACCGGCAGGGCTTCATGTTTCCATGACGACTGACCAGAAAAGACGCGCGTGACGTCATGTTTATGTGACTCCTGATTGTTGCACTATTTTGAGACCTGATCTCAGGGTGGTGTTGGTGCCACAGAAGATATTGAGCATATCAGGGTTACTAGGTCAAAATATTCTGCTCCTCTGCCACGACGCTGAGCGAAAAAGGATTATGGACATGCGACTATCCATTTTTGTCTTCTTCTTGCTGTGTTCGTTTTTTTCTTCTACTGTCTATTTGTATACAGTGCGCAAGCATGTTGCATGCTCTGTCTCTTGTCTCAGTTTTTGGTGAATTTCAAGTGCCACCTATAGGCCTACAATATGAACTACAGCGTGTTGAGTCATTTTCAATGGAACCATATGGATATGTAAATCCAAATCGTCGATGTGCTGGCAATTGTTTGATTGAGCTGATCACAGCAGTCAGTCCATCACTTCATCCATGGATTTCAAGATGAGCAACTGGACAGCCGCTGAGATCCAGGAGATGCTAGCGTCTCCTTGGTCTCTGTAGCTGTCTTGTTGTCTGCTTGTTGTATTAGCGCCAAGCTACTAACAGTCGCTACTTTCAAATTAAAAGCCCCCCCGCTAAGAACCCAGTTCTAAACTCCAATGGGGTGCAATGCAGTCTTGAGGCAGCTAACAGGAAGCTAGCACTTAGCAATTATTGCTGTGTCTCAGTTCAGGGTCTGCATCCTCTGAAGGACCCGGCCTTTGTGGTCTTTGAAGGCGAGTCCTTCAGAGAGACCTTGTTAACCATGTCAGCTGTTGTTTAATGGGACGGTCTAGCCCAGGCATGTCCAAACTATTCCACAAAGGGCCGGTGTGGCTGCAGGTTTTTGTTCCAACCAGTCAAGAGCACACAGTTTGACCAATCAACTTTCTGAAGACTGAGATCAGTTGATTAAATGAGTCAGGTCTGGTGTGCTGCTGCTTGGTTGGAACAAACACCTGCAGCCACACCGGCCCTTTGTGGAATAGTTTGGACATGCCTGGTCTAGCCTTTGGAGCATTTCCAGGTTGCTTCACCAGATGTTTTACCCTTACGTCATGATTTCTGTTGCCCAGGCCCGCGAAAGTGACGATCTATGCCCCATGATGTCGCCATTTTCTCTCTTTTTCGAGCGCAAAGAATCTTGGGATATGGGAGGCCATGAAGGATAGTAGGGGTACAGCCTCCAAAAAGATGTAAAAGAAGGCCGCATTTATGGGCTGCATTTGGAGGAGCCTCCTAACTGGGACAGCCTTCGTGTGGTGTTGTGACGTAATTTGCCTTCAAATGTGGCCTTCAGGATGCAGACCCTGAATTGAGACACAGCCAGCGTATGACTGACACTGGTATCCCGGGGCTAAATGTTCTTCTGACGCATATGTTGCATGTCACTGTTCACGGCCAACTTCGTGCTACATGTCACGTCACATGTTTACGCCTACCCCAGTGGCGGCTTTTTGGAAAAGAAGGAATATTACAGGTGGTGTCCTCCGTTTTAGATGGACAAGGCATCAGTAGCCTGCGTGTTGGCAAAAATGTTAATTTACAGCTTAAAATTTGTCTCGGCCTGTATTTTAAAAAAAAAAAAAGAAAAAAAAAATCAGTTTTTTTTTGCTTTAATCGCTGTATTGCATAGTCAAAGACACAATAACTGCCTGGTGCTAAAAGGCAATTCATTTTATTTAGCGGAATTAAATGATGTTAACGTAAAGATTTAGTGATTATTTGTATGCTACATTTGGAGCACCACAATATGAAGCTCTGCCTTTCAGCACTCTCCAAGACGTCCAGCTTCTACAGTTTTCCCTGACTCCACCCATGTTAACACATAAACTAACCGCAAATTACTAATCATGTCAAACTTGCCTGTGTCCCCAGATTTTCATGCTGAGAAAGATCAAGAGCCTCAACCTTGACAAACACAACATTGTCAAGTTCATTGATTGTTTTCAGACCAAATCTGGCAATGCATTTGTGTTTGAGTCATTGGATATAAGCCTTGATGACTTCATGGAGAAGAGAAATGATGCCCCTATGCTTCTGAGTGACATCAGAACCATCATCCAACAGGTATGAACACAGCACCATCAGATGGAGAGCAAAGCACTGAACACTCAGTTTCAGGCTTTTGTAGATTCTTACCGACCTTGTTCTTTCAGATGGCCACAGCATTTGATGCACTGAAGGAGAACCAGATAATCCACACTGATGTCAAACTGGACAACATAATGATGGTGAATCACCAACAACGGCCCTTTGAAGTCAAGCTGATAGACTTCGGTCTGGCCATTTCCACACTCTGCAACCACGAACTTTAAGGTATGGCACACTATTTGTATTATTATACTGGAGTGAGTTGGTAGTTTATTGTTTTTACCACGAAGAAGCAGCTGTAACATGTTATTTGCATGTGCTCACTTTTAAAAATATAACATTGTAAACATCCTGTAATGTTTCTCTTCCACATTCAGGTCTCCAGAAATTATTTTGAGCGGGAAGTTTTCTGAGGCCATTGATATGTGGACCCTGGGCTGTGCCATGTTCGAGATGATCTGCGGCCACGAACCATTCTCAGGAGATACTGCTTATGAAATGGTAAGTCATCTACTATAGTCAGACAATTTGTCAAATACTTCACAAAGACTTCACTTTTGCTCTAATTAGTGCTCCATGTATGTCCAACATGTATAATGAGTGTGTGAAGAGGGAATCAAAAAGATATTCAAGGACAATAGGGAATGAAAAACAGTCTTGTTCTTTTGTTCAAACAGATGGAAATGTCCTAAATTAACTTTGAGAATGACTGAAGGAATTTATTGAAAGTTTAGTGGTGCAAAGTACTTTGTACCTTAGCTACATCGGAGGTCTTAGCATTGACATGTTGTCACAAAGAGATCAGAAGCTTTCCAGGATTAACTGCCCTGCTCGGCCTCTGATTGGCTTACCCTTTTATTCTTACCCAACCTAACAGGCCATAAAGATACGGGCGGGTCATACTTGAGATAAATATTTTGCTTCCTCTTGCAGATTTTGATGTGATTCTCTGTTTAATCTATAGGTGCTGAGCATTGTTGAACTCCTGGGTCAGCCAGATGCAGATTTTCTTGCTGGCTGTCAGCGTACTAGGCTTTTCTTCAAATCTCTTGGCTACAGAAAGTGGAGGATCAAGGTACCACAATGAACCTTCTCTGACCTTTACAGAACTTATTTAATCTTTTATTAGTATATTTTCTTGCTGACATGTTAACATTTCAAAACACTCAACAGTTGATCATTCAGATTGATTTTGAGGAACGTACAAACACTTGATCCTTCTTTTAGACTCCCTCTGAATATTCTAAAGTTTGCAAGACAAGAGCCAGAAAGAAACACAAGTTCAAGTCTCTGGATGATATGAAAGCAGTAAGTATGAAGTTCATTGTCACAATGGTCAGTTGTTTTTTCATGATCTTGAGGATGAGTTGACTGATGGTGAAATTGACCAATGTGTCCTTAACTAGAAGCATCTGGAAGAAAATAACCCGACTGAGGCTGTAGAGAGAGAGCAGTGTATCGAGCTCCTGAAGGCTATGCTGACAGTTCATCCAAGCAGGAGGATCACTCCTCGTCAAGTCCTCACCCATCCATTCATCACAAAAGACTACCCAAAGTAAGTGTTCTACAACAAGATCCAAGAGGAAATTTACATTATTCTTTCAGATGCAATGACAATAACAGGATAATTCTGTGTGTGTGTGTGATTTCATTTTTAGTGTCCAGACTCATGTGCTCAAGACATCAAGAAGTGAGGACTGTGAATGTGAGCCTTCTGCTGCTCCTCTGAAGGATGAAGACAGCAGTACCATCCAACCAGACGGCTGCACTCCACCCCCTGGAATTCTGCCATCAGGTGTGATCCTGGTTCAGCCTGTGACCACTGAGAACACAACTCTGCTGGAAGATCAGGAGAGTGCAGTTAGTGAGCCTCCTACAACTCCTCTGGAGGATGAAGACAGCAGTACCATCCAACCAGACGGCTGCACTCCACCCCCTGAAATCCTCCCATCAGGTGTGATCCTGGTTCAGCCTGTGACCACTGAGAACACAACTCTGCTGGAAGATCAGGAGAGTGCAGTTAGTGAGCCTCCTACAACTCCTCTGGAGGATGAAGACAGCAGTACCATCCAACCAGACGGCTGCACTCCACCCCCTGAAATCCTCCCATCAGGTGTGATCCTGGTTCAGCCTGTGACCACTGAGAACACAACTCTGCTGGAAGATCAGGAGAGTGCAGTTAGTGAGCCTCCTACAACTCCTCTGAAGGATGAAGACAGCAGGACCATCCAACCAGACGGCTGCACTCAGTCTCCTGAAATTCTCCCATCAGGTGTGATCCTGGTTCAGCCTGTGACCACTGAGAAGACAACCTCACTGGAAGATCAGGAGAGTGCAGTTAGTGAGCCTCCTATCGCTCCCCTGAAGGATGAAGACAGCAGTACCATCCAACCAGACGGCTGCACTCCATCCCCTGAAATCCTCCCATCGGGCCTGATCCTGGCTCGACCTGTGACAGCCGAGAACACAACTCTGCTGGAAGATCAGGAGATTCCATCTAGGTAGGTGATGAAAAATATTATCACAATCTGTTGCCTTTATCTTTCATTCACTTCCAAATCAAATCCACATGATAGCTAGATCAAGATCTTTATTGCAGGAGGTAGTTAATGATTGTACCGATTTGGTCCTAAAAAGCCACCAGAATCAACAAAACTGAAAAGTGCCACGTGGCAGCTTTAAGATGCAATGACATTTACACGAATAACCTTTTTTTGTGTGTTTGTAGTTTTCAGTCTGTGCTGAACAAGACATCAGAGTCCTCAGTGAGCGATGCTGACGATAAGACAAAGTTATCTGAGGCTTCAACCACATGTGGTAAGTAACAGTCAACTCTACTTATGTCTCAATTGTTGTGCACTTTGATATAAGGCTGAGATATTTAATGTCCTTTGATTTTTAGAAGACACCGGGACAAAGAAGAAGGGGAAGAAGAAGAATGGCTTCCGACGTGTTCTCTCTTGGTTGAGGAAGAGGTTCAGCTGCCGTGTTTCCCCCAGGGAAGTGTTAAGTAATATTCTGTGTAGGGTTTCTTTAGCATCGCTTTCTGGGCTTCTGGGGAGTTTTCCAATCAAAATTGTCATGGTCTGCATGTTCTTCCCTTCAGGTTTTCTCCGGGTGCTCCGGTTTTTCCAACAAACATGAAATGTGTTTTGAAAAAAAAATATGCAGGTCATTTTGGGACAGATCTGATTGCAGACAATCACACATGTCAGTATTTGCTTGGAAAATCCCCAGATAGCCTGAATGCCCTCTAACAGAAATACTGCACATTTCCTGCAGTTAGTGAGCTGAAAGGTAGGTGAGATATCTTCCTCTGGTCATGACACACATTTCTCAGATGAGAAATTAGTTCAACCCACCAGAAATAATTGCAGATCTGAGAGGAAGTTTAAAGACAATAACAGGATATTTCTGTGTGTTATTTCATGTTTAGTGTCTGTCCTGACGACATCAAGACATCGAGAAGTTAAGACTCCAATTCTTCATGGCAGGATGTTGAATGATATACTACTTCTGCTCCTCTGGAGGATGAAGACAGCAGTATCATCCAACCAGACGACCGCCCTCCATCTCCAGAAAAGACTTTCAGCTGCCGTTTTTCCTGCGTTGATGAGGACCAGGGATGTGTTAAGTAATGTTCTGTGTAGGGTTTCTTGAGCATCGCTTTCTAGGCTTCTGGGGAGTTTTCCAATCAAAATTGTCATGGTCTGCATGTTCTTCCCTTCTGGTTTTCTCCGGGTGCTCCGGTTCTTCCAACAAACATGAAATGTGTTTTGAAAAAAATATGCAGGTCATTCTGGGACAGATCTGATTGCAGACAATCACACATGTCAATACTTGCTTGGAAAACCCCCCGTATTGCCTGAATGCCCTCTAACAGAAATACAGCACATTCCCTGCAGTCATGAGCTGACAGTAGGTGAGATATCTTCCTCTGGTCATGACACACATTTCTCAGACGAGAATGTGACGGGGTCCGTTTTTAGGGTTGCATGTGTTGTCACTTTGTTCATTTTAATTGTGATTTAATGTTATATTGCATGTTGTGTTTTGTGTTTTTTACAGAGTTTTGATTTTCATTTGGTTTTTACGAACTGACCCTGAACTCACCCAGCAGACAATCAATGTAACGAGCCACAGGTGGTGGCCAGTGCAGGTGTGACTCTTTTTTTTTCAGAGACAGAGACGGATAGAGACTGAGAGCGTTGGAGAGGAGAGGACGCCAGGATGGCGGGCACCGGGAACGCCGGGGTGGGTGCTGTGATACCGAGGATGCCAACATCAGGACGGCGGGCGCTGAGAATGGTGAGTGCTGGGCACGCTGGGGACATTGGTCACCAAGGATGCCAGAACGCTAGGAGGGCGGGCGCCTGGAACGCCCATTTCTGCATACCGTTTTTGCAAATTCGCGAAATCTCGCAAATCTACTATTTCAAACTCGTCCCAGGCGATTTCACCAATTTGCAACAAACTTTGCACACAGCATCTGTGGACACTCCTGAAAAAAGAGTTATTAAAGGAATTTTGATATTCCAAACAATACTCAAATTATGAAATAACAAATTCCTGTCATTTGAGGGTACCTGAAACAAACTGTAAATACTGCTCTAAATATACAAAAATATAACTGCCACACTTTGATTTTTGCTCCCATTTCTCTCACAAGTTGAAGCAAACAATTTTATAAAGATTTTCTTTTTTATGAACACAAAATAATTACTTCTTTCAGATTTTGAGCACACATTTGTTAAAATCCAATAAGCGGTCCACCTGACAGGTGTGGTAAATCAACACGCTGATTGAACAGAACTCAGACACAGGTCCTGGTGAGCAGCATGGGAAGCTGGTGATATTTCCTCTGGTTATGAAATTCATCCTTGAGTTAGAAAAGAAACTTTTCATTGAAGATGTCAAGACAAACATAAGAAAATGACCCTGTTTGTGTCTGTGATTTGGAGTAAGGCTTAGATCTTTAATGTCTTTTGATTTACAGAAAACATGGGGGCGATGGAAAAACATCAGAAGAAGAATGGCTTCCGACACATCTTCATCTGGATGAGGAAGACCTTTAGGCCATGAGTTACCACGAATGACGAGGATTAGGGATGTCACTGTCTCTCATTCTCCCTGTGTTTGCGGGGGTTTTACTCCGGGTGCTCCGGTTTCCTCCCACACTCATTCAGTCGATAAAAATTGAGATTGAATTTTATAAAACTGTCTCATGACTTTCATAAGGCAAGGTAGTAGGATTAGTATTCAGTATTTAGTCAGTGTTGGTTTCAGGTTTAGTATGTGAATCTGAGCTACTCAGAGGTCTCATATGTGTCCGGTATAAAGACGAGCTCACAGAGAACTAACAGCAAAACATTTTCAGCACATTTAAAACCAAAAAAAAAGAAACTCCACAGTACACGACCGGCTCTGCTCCAAACAGCACACAGACACAGCTGGAGAATAGCTGGTGAACATATTGGAACACTGAAACATGATCACGCACTCTCACATCATTTCCATATTCAGTGTAAAGTCAATTAATTTCCTTTCTTTTGTCTTATTGTAACGGCATGTCAGCACTGTGGGTCGTCCCTTAACTTCAATGGAACAGAGCTTAGGAATTTATTTATCTTTTTATTTCAAAAAGGGCTCACTGGTGTCGAGGGCCTTTGGCAGTATTGATAAGAAAATTCTCATGTTTTTGGGGATTTGAGCAAACCTTGTAGTTCTCGTACTGTGACTGTGATCCAGCCACACAGGGCCAGCTGTATGGAAGTGAATCTGATTTTGATTTCGAATTTCTGATACTGAATTTTTTTGCATTTAAATCAGACATTGAATATTAAAAGCCATCAAATTTCTTGCATGGATTTTTTTTTTAACCCAGAAATTTTTTTTGAATGTTAAATAAATCGAATGTAAAAAAATTTGATGTCTCAAAAAATTCAGTATAAAACAAGTCATGTCTTTTTTGTAACAGAGGTATATGAGACTCAGCAAATTACCAGATTGTTTTTTTTTTTGACAAACCATCATGTTATTTATTTGTGATTTAATACATTTTATTTTTTTTTAATTTAAATTGGTCCTCATTAGTTGTTACCTTGGCAACAAAGTACTGAATGACATAGACTAATTATATGCCATGAGAGAGACTTGGGACCAATCATTTTATATACATATTCACTGTGTGGCATTACAGGGATGGTTCGTGTTTTTTGAAGTGGGGGAATCGGTTAAATTTCAGTTTGCACCTTTATATGACCCCACTTATGTACTTTATATGACCCCACTTAAAAAACCCGAACTATCCCTTTAAAGGTGCTATTATGTAAGCCGTTATATAACAGGAAAAGAAAATACAGACTTAAACAACGTGTATGCATCAAATTGAGTTGACCATCTAGTTTCAGATGGAGAACCACTTCTGATGCTCCTGAACAGAGTTATTGTGAATACTTATGCTAAAACCTTGAAAAAATCTCTTGGAAATAAACCACTTCAGTCTTTACCATTTTATATGGGCTACTTTTATTAATTTCTGTCCTCGAAATGCATTCAGAGACTCAAAGGCTTAGATAAAATGTATAACGGAGACATGAAAAGAAGATGATGGTTTTTCAAGTGAGAAAAAAGGAGGAAGAAGCAGTAGAAGTGTGTGCCTCAATCGAAGGACATTATCCATGTCATGTTTTCTCTTTCAGGGCTTAATCAAACTGAGGGCTGTCATTTTGAAATTCAAAATAAACTCATGTTGCTGATGCAGTTTCCTTGAGGCAGTATTTTCAAACCCTTGTTCATAATATCTACCCTTTATTATCTACCCCAGCATGGGCTCCTTCACCATAATAGGCGTGTGCGCCGTCAAGCAGATGGATGGCAGATTACATAGCTCTGTAGCAAGTTATCCAGCTGTCTGTAGGGAATGTCTGGTAGATTCAAGATTAGTTAGACACACAAACACTGTTTGTTCAAAAGGAAGTGCCACTACTGTGTGGGTGAGGACTTAAAAAAACATCCCTAACAAATCTGACTGTATGCCAGCCAATGACAGCTGGGTAAAAAACAATATGCCACAAGAATGGACCAACACACACAGGAATGGATGGAGGAGAAGGAGTTGGATGAAAGGTGGAGGAGAATTGAATAGGTTCATCATGCTATTGCAAATCAATTATTCAAAAAGTGAAATTTAAAGCCAATTGATTTTTAGTTTTAAACATTAAAAAAATATATAGAAGTAGCAAGTTCATAACAGTAAACAAAACACAAAATCTTTACACCGGGATTCTTTTCTAAACACTAAAATACAGCCATACACCATCACAATTCAAGGTTCTCTCTTTTTACCAAACTAAGATGAGCTTAATTGCCGTCTGAAGTCATCGTAAAAGATGGAGGCACGAAGTCAGTGGGAGTCACACTTTCTCATGGGAGCCCAATTGTAGACCAGGCTGATCAGAAAGGAGACTTCTGGGAGCAAGTCTGAAATAGTTTTCTGCTGGAAGCTAGCCAATTAGTGGCTAGCTGATAGTGGAGCTGGAGAGAGGCTAGCAGGCTGGTGTCCAGCAGATGCAGGAGCTGGCTGGAGGCTGGAGCTTGGGCTGAGAGATGGGGGCCCCGGACTGAGGGTTGGCAGACTCCATGCTAAGCCCAGTGTGGGAGCTCGGACACTGGAGAGTAGTGGGCTGAGGATCAGCAGGATTTTGCAGGGATATTTAAAAATTCTTTAGCCTACTCAGACAGAAAATTATACAGCCATGGCTTAGATGACAGCTCCCTGCAGGCCATGTTGAGGGCTTCCTGACTATATTCCTTGGCCGGGGCCCTTCTCCAATAACCTTGGATGCACTGGAGGGCATAAGACAGATCATACAGTTCCTCTTTGAACAAGGCATCTGCTGGGTCCATGACTGGTTGGTTTATACTGTCACATGCAAAAACAGGACCCAAATGCAGACACAGGGGCAGGCAGACTCCACACAAAGAGTGAGCTTGAATGAAAGCTGATAATGACTAAAAAAAAACAACAACCAAGAATGCAAAGTACAAATCAGCACAAAACATGAGGAACAAAAAAAAAGAATGAACTGAACAGAGTTCATGGAGTGAGGCAAAGAAAACACAGGTAAGAGAAATGAATGGAAGAGCACTAGAGAACAGGGAAGGGGGTTATTGGCTGGAAAGGTTGGAAAACACCGGAAGGAGGGAAAGGGTAATGCAGGAGATGCAGTGCAGGTGTGAAACTCAGGTAACAGGGCTGGGCCAATTAGTCAGATTCAGGTGTGAGACAGGTGTGGAGACAGGTGTGGAGGGAAAATAAGGAGAAGAAATGAGGAGAGAGGAACGAAAAAGGGCCAAAACAACACAAAACTAGACAACAGATCAAACACACACACAATGAACCAAAATGACAGGACCGTGACAATAAACTAAATTAAACTCACCAACACAGTCTTTGTTTGTCTTTCCACAATCACAACTGGTTGGATCGAAATAAAGCTAAAATTCACACAGTGAGATGTAAAAATATTGAGGCTCTTCACAATGATTTGCTCGTTCTCATTTCTCTCTCCCTCCTCTACTGCTTCATGCCTCTCCTGTCCGCACCTGATTCGTCTTCTTGTCATAGTCCTGGTCAGAGGTGCTGTAAATCACCTCTGTACTCCATCCCCTGTCTTCAAACTGACCTCTGTTGGTCTCAGAGGCTGTGTTTAGTTCCAGTCTTTGTCCAGCCATGACTGAGCCCCACTGTCCTTGGTGACTCCCCCGTCATCTGAGGCTGCTGTGCGGGCAGACTTCTTTCAGCTAAAGGGCCACTTAGCTCCACGACTATCTAAGCTAATTGCTAACAGCAGGTAGTGGCAAGTGAGTAGTTTTGGAGCTACTTTTCAGGGGTCATCTGTTTGGCAAGCTCGTCAGTTACGCTACCAGCAGAACATACAAATACACAAAACACTCGCAAAGGATCATGGTCCCAAAGTCCAAATTCCCCAGCCAACCACCAGCATCGTTTAGTCAACATCATTTTAACTTATCCTTTTATAAACTATAATGGACTACAACATCATTGAACTGAAAATGTCTAAATGATTAAATCATTTATTCATTATTTTGTGATATAATTTAGTATTACAGTGATATAACCTCTCTTGTTTGCACAGGAACCGCATGGAACAATTGAAGTGTGCACCAATAGTCGAACGATGTGACACAAAGAGTTTTCACACGCCCCACGCAAGAAAAAACACGCAAAGAAAAAAAATACTCAGGAAGTAATTTCTTTTAATACAGAATTTATAACATAAATATCTAGATGATGAAGTTTAGGACTTGAGGTTCACTTCCTGTAATGGGCCGGTCGTGTTGCTGGAATACACATATAAGTCACTTTTAAAAAATGTGAATGCTTGATCATCAAAAACAGCACGTTGTGTTCATCATTTTGCACCGTTTCCTCATCTCAAGGGAAACAGGAGTCTCAATTTCATACTACATAGTAAATGTATTGCCTGCAATGTCAAAGTATGCTGTTAACTTACAATAAAGAATATACGTGATTTGTTTCTGCCAGAAATTATACAATTATGTACCGAAGCACACCAATCACGCGGCAGTCAAACTGTTTAAAGTACACTTAACGTTGTTAACACATGTACAGTAACTCGTATGAAATGTAGTTAGGAACTGGAATGACCTCACACACCTTAAGCCCTAGAACAGTCTCAGTTTTCAGCTTTATTTCATTCAAAGTAAACACAACACAAGGTTATACACAGGTCACATTCAGGTGAGTCATGATCTGCAAACCAAAGGCTGGCTACCATAGTTAATCTAGTAGTGCTCGACACAATTGTTTCATAAATATGTTGTTCCTTAGTTACACCAAAGTGGGACACTCACTACATATTCAGACATGTAGTATATATAAGTTAACAGATTCTCGTCCACACTGGTCAGAAGTTTTATAACTTCTATAATAGCCAGAAATGTGGGTGTTCACCACAGCGGGGCTCTGGACAGCACGCCCTTCCAGCTGCGAGAATCTGCCACCTGCAGCGGTACAGGAAGACAGTGAGAGAATTCAAATGAACACATGCATCACTGGAACAAACAGACACATGTTTTTTTACTACACAAAGAAAGTAATATCTGGTAAACAATTATTATCATGTGTAACGTTTGCCAGATTTACACAAAGACCCAAATAGTCAAGAACGTGTTGTACACAGTGTTTTTACAAAGGTGTTAAAGTTTCTTAAACGTGGCCCAGGACAGAAGAGTGACTGGATCTCAAATGCCTCCTCGATGCTTCTTGGGAGTGTTCACACCTGTACTTAGATTTGTCCATTTGTGATCAGATTTAGGTCGGATGGTGATACAAAGTGTGAGCAGGGCCAGTTTGTACTTACATTAAACTGAGAAATCCCAACAGGCAGTAAAAAGCATTAAGAGTGCAGAAGCAAAGCAGACTTGGAGAATTTGTGAAAACATTCTGTAACTTGAGATTGTTGTTCTTGAGACTGTGGCATCTTAACTATCCGTCTGTTAATTAGATTAAAAATCCAAATTTCTGCTGACAGACCTCGGCTTTATAAGTAAAATCATAAGCAAGGCTGCAGTGTGGTAGGAGGACATGCTTGTTGGTCCAAGCACAAGGAACCACAGTAACAAAATGCCTCTGCCTTGAACTTTAAAGTAACTTTGAATCGAAATCGTGCATCCATCTAAGATAATCTGAGCTGACCAGAATGACTCACCTGCATCCTCTTATGAAGAAAACTCAACTTCTGGTTGAGACATTCGATTTCCTGAGACAACACAGAGAGGCCATGGTCAGTTTCACCAAATAAATAAATAAATAAGTAAAATAACATTTGTCACAAGCAAGTTGCCAGGGTTACACTCACAAGCCTGTCTGTGTCGTGGTCAGCATTGTGTTCCCTGTTAAAGAAGGCCCAGAGGAGAGGTTACATACCTGGCTTAGTTTTTCAGTGCGCCTGAGTTTGATCTGAGGCAGGAGCTCCTCCAGTCTCTGAATCTGTCATCAAACACACAATCTACATTCATTTCTGGTTGGTGGTAAAACATCTAAAGTAAATTGTTCAAGTAGAAAAGAAAATAGGCAAACCTGAGCCTGTGCACCATTAATCCGTTATCTAAATACTGTAAAATCTGAGTGACTTTACTTAAAATAATTGAGATTTACTAAATTCCTGATTTAAAGCACTTATTTTTCCAGGTTTAAGATAATTACTAGATTTCTTCCTTTACAATGTATACTTTTACACACATGCAACAATGCTGTATTAGTACCATAACCCAGCCACTAGTTACTGTGTCTTACCCTCCTGTCAACAGTCTGTAGCCTGGTCTTCATGCTCTTGTTGATCACAGTCATGGGGATGGTTCTGGGCTTAGGACGAACTGAGAACAACAACAGGAAACTGAACTGAGAACAGACATAAGGACTTCGCCTTTTCTTCAGGATGAATTAGTCACTTCAGTGACGTGTAAGCAGACAAGGCAGCACTCTTACATTTCTGCAGTGCAGGTTGAAGTATGAACAATTCCAGGAGTTAACAAACATCTTTAGTAAAGGACTGTTCAGCCTTTTCATATTTTGCAATTCAAAATGTGTGATTTAAGTCGTAATCTAAAGTCATATTTATACAGAAAAATGTGTAATTACATTATCTAATGGGTTATTAGTACATAAACTAGCATTTTAACTGCCAACATTTAACTTACAGCATGTGTCTTTTGCTATTTTTTTGCTTTAATTAAATATGTTTATAATACAGTTCAGTATATGGAATCCCATCAGTGTGCACAGTGATGCCAATACTGCAAACAATGTGAGACACTGCACATAAGCATAGAACATGAAAACATCCTATGATAATAACTTAACACAGAGGAATAAAAAATGACTGAATTCACCAGAGGAAACACAGTTGTCTTATTTCTAACAGGTCGATACTATATCATCAAATCTAATACGGATTTTGCTTTCGCTAGCAAATGGCAATTTTAATGTAAATAAATTAGTTTTGGTTATTAGATATTTTGCTGTTATAATTGATATGACCAAGTCCATGGCATAATTTAGGAATTTCAGCTTAGTGATTTATTGCAGTCCTACAGTCCTACACACACAACAGTTAGTGTGTGTGTGTGTGTGTGTGGGTGGTGCGTGCGTGTGTGTGTGTGTGTGTGTGTGAACGCCAGTGACTGAGAGACATTTAATTAAATATATTTTCTGATGTCTGTTGTATAAATCTTGTTTGTAATAAATTATTTTCAGTGTTTTCTTTGCAGCTATTTGTTTCCTTTTCAATAAAGTAGAGCTGCTCTGTAGCAGCAAATAGTTACACTTGTTTCATTTTTCTTCCATTCCAGAATGCATACAAGTAAAATACCTCACTGTTCATGGGAAAGTGCAGAATGTCAGCTTTGGTTTATTATCAATGTCCATCAGTCAGACTTCACCTGAGGTTATTCCTTAACAGGTCACTTTAAAGATAGCATGCAACAATGTCTCTAAAAATGTATTACTAAATGGCACTAATCAAAAGTTAAAGACAACACAAACCCCAGCCACAGTCTGTTCACCCTGCTGTCCTCTGACAAAACATACAGCAGTACCTGCTCCTGAACTCACCCTCATCACTCCACCATGAGAACAGTTCTTCTTTAGCACAATAAAGGGACAACCTGCATTCCATCGTACAACCCTGTGTTGTTGAACAACAGATGAATGAACCTTGAACTCACCTCAACATGATTTCTAATTAGGTTCTAATCAGACTGAAAACATCTAAAGTCAAATATGATGTTACTGACGAGCTGACAATCCAGCTTCGTGGGAAACCCCTGAGACCTGAACCTGTCCTCAACAAAACACTCCATGTGTCCTGTTCACGAGGACAACACTGCAACCATGTTGTGTTATTGTTGTAAACCAATCTGGATACTGTTTATTCTGACTACAACTACAACAGTAAAGAAAAGAAAATGACTTGCTCCTTTTTAGACCATTAGACTAACTTGAGCACTGGTCTAAAAGACAGGCTTCATTCCTTTCAACAATGTAGTTTTATTAGACGACCCGTTCAACAGTACTATGAGAGAGCAGGGAGAGATTTAAATGACCAACAGATGATATGAGCTGTCTAACTGTTGTGTCCACATGTTGATGTGTAGCTGTGATCGTCCATTCACTTTCTTAACAGTCAGAAATTACACAACTTCCTTGAGCACCTCCTTCGTTTCTCCACAGTGATTAAACACACAGAGCATGGTCACTGTAGGCCATTTGGGGCCTTCAGGGAACTTTGGTTCATCCTACTTCCTGTGTCTCACAACCATCGTCTGCACTGTTTCCAGATGAGCTCAGTGGATCTTTATAATTCCTAAATCACCGACATAATATGTGTCACTGTGAAAAAGACATATGCAGGTCTTGAGTGTGAGAAAACAAATGAAGTTGAACAAATGAAGGTGTCACTCGCAGTCATCTGGTTTGGTAAACACATCTGCTTACAGCTCTATGAGTGCATAACCACTTCATAATAAACATCATTAATAAATGGCTTATTTGTAATTAATTAAACAGGTAAATGCTTATTTCACTGTTCACAAAGAATGATGTCCATTATAAACCACATATTAAACATTTAAAAGTATTAAACATCAAGTGCTACCATGTATTTATTTTAAGAGATAGAGCCATCCTCAACATGACCTGTGCATAGTTTAAAGGAATAGTTTGCCTTTTTGGGAAATACTCTTATCTGCTTTCCTTGCCAAGAGTTCAGTCTGAAGATTGATATCACTCTCACATCTGTACAACAAATACATCAAACCACGTTCAGAGGCCAGTTAGCCTAGCTTAGCACAAAGACTGGATGCAGGGGGAAACAGCTAGCCTGGCTCTGCCAAAAAACAAGAACATCCTGCCTCCCAGCAGCTGTAAAGCTCAATTATTAACATTTTCATATATGCGTGGTTAATCTGAACAACAATAAAAATGTAAATCAGTGACAGATTTAACAAACACTATTTAATGTTTATATTCATGAGTTTTAGAGCTGCAAAGCTAACCAATATCAATCTTATCAAACTTTTGTCAAAAAAAGGCAATATGTGCACTTACTACCTACCACCCAACATATTACACTACTAGCTACCCTATTAAAGGGTAATTCCACCAATTTTAAACATTAAAGTATGACTCCAGATCTTGAGGAGTACTACTGCATATGTCAAAAAAGTGGTATAAAACATCATTTATCAGATTACATGCAGCTTCCCTGTGAGTCACAAAATACTTTACAGTACTTTTTTCCAACATATGCAGTAGTACAGTACTCCGCAGACCTGTAAACAGACTTTGATAGCGCTGTGTAATGTAGAAGCCTAATAGACCGGCCCCTGTCCAGATCTGTACCCACAGTTTACTAAACAGATCAAAAGCTGAGTCAGCTCTTACCATGCTGAAAGATCTTGGCCACCTCAAGCACGTAAGGCCTGTGGTGGAAAAAAAAAACATGCCAGAGTTGATATATAAAGTGCTTAATACATGTGATAATGGGTGGATGATGTATAGAAATATAGAATAAAATGTCTCCTCACATATGCTTGCTGTTAGCAGGGATCAGGCTGTTCAGAGGGATCAGACAGCCACGGTGGTTCCTAATCTGTAAACAGACCAAAGCAGAAGCAAACAGTTATTTTTCATTTTGTTTAACAATATTCAGTGGACCAAAGCATTTCCTGAGTCATTGTACCTTTAATATGGCATCAGGAGAGTTTAGACCAAAGGTAGACATGATGATCTGAAAAGAGATTATCAAAAGATATAATATTGAATACACCACAGGAATAACTCTGTTGTTATTTTTTGTGTTAATTCGGTTTGTTAATATTTGACATTTTTCATGAGATGAACAAGAACAGGACTGGTCAAGTTTCATGTTGTGTGTGTGAGGCAGACTAAAACATAGTTGTAAAAATAAAGAAGCAAAATAATCACAGCAACTGACAGTAATGATGAAGAAGCTTCCTAAATACTGGCACATGATTAGTACAAATAACAAGAAACACATTAGTTTTCATCCAACTAAATGTCAATAAATCCTGCTGAAACTTTAATAGATGGATGGATGAAGCAAATATTACTGCAAGTGCTCAAAACATTTTTATCTGTTCATAGCCTGATGATGTATTTGTATTTATTTGCATCGTAACTATTTAATTATACACAAATGACATGGAACAACTAGAGGAGCTTTCAAAGAGACAATGATATTTATCATTCTGTTTGAATTAAGGTTAGTTTGACAGAGATGATGTGACGTCTTGTTGGCTGAAGACCTTGTAATGTGTTTATCTTGACAGAAGCTGTGTTCATCCATCTAATGACCAGAGATAACAAACACTGTTTAAAAAGTAGGTTTGTCAGTGGAGTCCTCCCCTCAGAGGTTTATTTAGGCCTAGCAGTGAGGACCCCAACCCATAATCCTCCTGCAGACACACCTGTAGAGGAGAGTATAAAGAGCCTGGACTGAAGTGAGTCCCACATCAAGCTTCACAGAGTCTCTCCACAGCAGCTCTCCTCTGAAGCTCCACAGCCTCCAGACCGACCCTGAAGATGACTCCCTCTGCCAGCCTGCTGCTGCTGCTCCTGCTCGGCCTCTGTCAGGCACATCCTCTCCAGGAGGAAGGAGGCCAAGGAGAAGAAGAAGAAGAAGACCCAGACACCATGGACATCACCAGCAGGATTCTGACCTCCAACAACGCCACCGATGAGATGCTGCTGGAAGGAGACCTGCTGGCTCCCAAGACCAGAAACGCCATGACGTGCTGGTCCCAGAGCTGCCTGTGGAGGAAAGCTTCCAACGGCTACGTGATGATCCCCTTCACCATGAGCGGTGCGTTCACCAGCTGGGAGAGGCAGAAGATCGACAGAGGAATGAAGGCCTTCCACAGCAGCACCTGCATCCGCTTCGTCCCCCGTCAGAACGAGTACGACTACATCAGCGTGGAGAACAGAGGCGGATGTTTCTCCGCTCTGGGCAGAACTGGAGGCAGACAGGTGCTCTCTCTCAACAAGCAGGGCTGCCTCTACCACGGCATCATCCAGCACGAGATCAACCACGCTCTGGGCTTCCAGCACGAACAGACCAGGAGCGACCGCGACTACTACGTCAGGATCAACTGGCAGAACATCGACCCCAACATGGCCTACAACTTCTACAAGAAGAACACCAACAACCTCAACACCCCCTACGACTACTCCTCCATCATGCACTATGGAAGAACAGCCTTCTCCATCCAGCACGGCAGGGACTCCATCACCCCCATCCCCAACGCCAACGTGCAGATCGGCCAGAGGCAGGGCATGTCCTACTGGGACATCATGAGGATCAACCTGCTCTACGGATGCTGATAATGATGCTGATGCTTTTCTAAAGCTGCTACAACCTGTGACATCACAACTAAAGATTGTTGCTTCTTTCACCATGTTAGTTCAGATGTTCAAATGTAACCCTGAGTGCTAAATGATCTGTAATAAAGGTGATGCAAAATTACTGATTTCTATCTTGTTATTCGTCTCTATTTCTTTGATTGATAGCTCAATTTTGTTTTCCCCCAAAAAGAGATAATTTGTTTCCACAGTTTGCATCATTCATGCCTCCAGAACACATATATAGTTACTGTACAACACCATGCAAAGTATACATTTCTACAGAATAAATAGTGTGTTACTGTGATAGGCAAGCTTTAGCATTCAGCCCCACTTTGGCAGAGTGTACCAAACTGCAACAATGTTAAACAACAGGTGAAACATGGTGACATAGTACAAAATCTCCCCATCTCTCCCCTTTGTTTGCATTCATGACCGACATCGCTGTTGTTCCAAACATCTGGCCCCTCAATTAGTAGCCAGTTTGTTGAACTGGCTAACATTGCTAAGGCTAGCTAGTTAACGTTGTCTTTACTAACACTAGCTAGCTAATGTTTACATTGCTAACACTAGCTATCTAATGATAACCCTACTAATGCTTACTAGCTAATGTTAGCTATGTTAGAGTCTTGTTTTTTTAATAGCAAAACTCTTGATCACTGATACCAGAGTGATACACTAATGTTTGACCAACCTTAGTACAAGCTAGAACAGACATAAGCAAAATAACCATTTTGGACCTGAAAAATATAAAAATTATCAATAAAAAAATCAAAAACCTTTCTACAAGCTCTGTAGATACATTATTAAAACAAAATATTTGTCTGCACAAAAATGTTTAAAATGACTTTTATACATCTCTAACACATTCTGGGATGTAATTAAATATACACACGTTTGCAGTATATCCTATACTGAACTGCTGTGAAACAACTCCCAGGATATGTAGCCAAAACCTTTGTTTTAGACTGTAGAGTACACACATATGACAATATATTTAATGAATGAAACAACATGTGTCCAGTCAATGCAGGAACAAAACCCTCTGATAATGTAGGACATATAGGGGGATTAATACGGCCCTCTAATAAACTCTACTCGGTATTGATATCTTTTAAATCATGTTTGATCATTTAATGTAAGACTGGCTATACAGTGATTTTTTAATTTGAATAAGGCAAGGTTACTGTAAGTTTATCAGCAACAATGATGAAAATTAAGTTGGTTTAAGTGTCAACAGAGACAGCTATCAACAAAATCTGACAAGGTTTTCTGGTAATTACGCACGCATGTCATTTTCTCCTCTATTGTTAAATCATAAAAAGTCTTAATTGTTGGATCATTTGGTTAAAAAAGGACCGCGTTACTCACGTCAAGCTTTAGAACAACACATCTGGTGAAAGCTGATCAAAATGTATCAAGGATAAACCTCACTAATCATTAGCCCCACTTTTTTAACCCTGACAGTTCCAATGGTGAAGAAGAAGTCAGCTGCTGGGCTTTTTCCCATCATGCCTCCTTCCTCTGGAATAACCTCCCAGCTGACATCAGACAATCTGGCTCTACTGACACCTATAGATCTGAACTCAAAACGTACTTCTTTGACTTAACCTTTAATGAGTCCTTGACTTCACTATCCAGCTTCTTCAGTGGGTCGGTCTCAGTCTCAATGAGTTCCTGTAGTATTAGAATTCACACTGTCCTGCAGACGAGAAACAATCTGTTTATTCGGATTAACATTGCATTTCTCTAACTTTTGTTTTTGTTTGCTGTTCCCATACACTGCAAGCTGTGTTGCTCCTTCACTCTCTATAGCTTCCTCCTCTTCCAGTCTTTTCATTCAGGCTCTCTTCTAATGGACCACAGGCCCCTGGGACCATCTGCCTCTCCTGGCTCATCCTGCCTCACATATTGATGGATCTGGATCGTCATGCTCTGGGCTCCGCTTGATCACTGCTCTCCTCGGTTTTACTATCTCCTCATATCTGTATTTGAGTAAAATGTGATGGCTCTTCACTCTTCACTGCCTTCTTTTTACTGCTAATGATCTTGTGTGTCCTGCCCTCTTCCAGGTCACCACGGTGGAGAGGAGGTCGCGTGGCTCAGGCACCACTTGGCGAGGCCTCGGCCTGCACAGTCGTTCTCTTGGATCCACATACTTTTACATATATTATGTAAATTGTATCAGATATTCTGTCAATGCAATTTGTAAATTGTGATTTTGTTGTTTTGTTCTGTAAATGCGACATCTATTGCACGTCCGTCCCTCCTGGGAGAGGAATCCCTCCTCTGTGGCTCTTCCTGAGGTTTAGTCCGTCTTTTTTCCGCCTGTTAAAAGTTTTTTTTGATCGAACTGATACGTTTTCCTCACTTGAAACGAGAGTCTTAGGACAGAGGATGTCGTTCACTGTACAGTTTGTAAAGCCCACTCAGGCAATGTGATTGTGATTTTGGGCTATATGAATAAAATAGATTTGATTTGACTTAGTGTCTCTCATGTGCAAATGTTACAAAAAATCTAAACCCTGATCCGTTTTTTCCCTGTAACAAACTCAAGTTTTATTCATCTAGTTAGTAAGTGTTTGTATGTGGCCTTCTGGATTTGTTCACCATGGTAACAGCGTGGCCGTTGGGCCGACACTGTAAGCTCGTCAGTCAGTGCACCACTTCAGTCTAGACTGAAACATCTCCTCAACAACTGGATGGACGACCATTCAAATACTATACAGACATTCATGGTAACGAGAGAATACATTGTAGTGACTGTGGTGATCCCATAGCTGGAACAGCAGGCCCTAACTTTCCCTTATCCAGTCAAATATCTAAAGTTGTACATGATGCATTGGCTCAAACATTTGTGCAGATATTAATGGTCCCCAGCAGATAGATCAATAGATCCATCTTCTGGGGACCATGAATGATTCCAGAAGATGGATGGATTGGTTGACTGCTTGTATTGTCAACTCGTAGGTGAGCCATGACAGATCATTAGAAGTAAGAAGCTAACGTTGGGCTATAAACAGACTACATTGTGTTGCTTGACTGAAACGTCACCACCATTAAGCATCTTAGTACACAATTACTGCACGTTTCCTCTAAGTTGATCAATGTACAAGTTGTAAAGTTAAGAGTTAGAATAGGTTGCAACTCAAATCTGCCTGTAAAGATGGAGCAGTGAGTGGATGAGGCTCCATGTTCGGCATGATGACGTCTGATGTCCCCGACAACTTCTGGAGTCTGATTTTGCCGCTTGTTAGCAACAGCTGTTTTTAAGAAATGTACACACTTTAATTCAATCAATAATTCAACTCAGGGACATTTAATGATGTATTCAATGTCGTAAAACAAAATGTGTAAATATTTTAAGCCTGTGGTAACCACAGACCTTATTTCAGGCATTTTACTTTGAGACAAGGGAAAGCAGAAGGGCAAAAATGCAAACAATTTCTGGGTTTTTGGACTAAACCCGCAACTACAAACTAAACCACTCTATTAGGGAAAATAAGGTGTTACCTCACTGATAAATTGGAGGTGTGCATCCTGTCGCCTGCAGCGCTCCAGCTAACAGCTCCTTCTTGTTCCATTACTCCCACAGACTGAATGAAAACACTCCCAGACATATTTAAAATTGATCCTCTGTCAACAAAGACGGTAAATATCTGCTTTTTTGCTCTGTAGACATATTTTGCTGAACAACAGCGGTGATAACTGAAGACACTGCATTTCCTGTGTTGAGTTTACTCCAAAATAAAAGTCAACCCGCGTTTTTAAATAGAAGAGGTTTTTATTCAATTACATATGAAGGTGTGGACTGAATATGTGCTAGCTTGAAACTACTAAAGAAAGGATTAAATAAAAAATCATATTGCAGGCTGGATTCTATTATATTTTTGACATCAGGTCGTGGTTTGGATGGAAGCGATGGGGACTCCTGTTCTAGAACCACCATGAGGTTTACATTCATGATGTTGACAGAAACGTCTCAATGACTATTTGACAAACTGCCATGAAATTTGATGCATATATTCATGTTTTTTCTTGAAGGTTTTACCATTCTACATGCTGATGGCAGCAGACATCCTTCATGCTGTTGCCAAGGAGGGAAAAGTTCAAGTCAGACGATTTGAAGGACGCTTGTTATCATTTCCCCCCATTTGTGCTTCACCACAGACGGTTTCTTCATTTTGCTTTCCAAGACTGCCACTTTCAGTCCCTCCCCACACTGTTTCCCAGGTGCATAGCTGCAGGCCTCTTGTGCCTGTGCATGATTCAGATTCAGCCTTACCTAGACGACTGGTTGGTTTGTGCACCATCCTGACTTCTGAACCCTGTCAGAGTATCACATCCAATTTTGTTGTTTTGAACATGGTCACTATGGCCTGTCCATCAATTCAGCATCATCAGGTCAAATTTTAATTCATCCAAATGTGAGTTTATGACCAAATACCTCTGGAATTAAAGATTTTCCCAACATTCATTGCTTATTATCAAATACCAGCATGCTAAACTATGGTTGCGAACATGGTAAAAATGATCTTATAGCTGAAGTTTTTCTATTCATTCTCAGGGATTTATGGACATTCATGTTGAATTGACATTAGAGATTCTGCCATAACCATAAAAAAGTGAGTTCTCTTGGTTGTAGCAGTGTGTGTATGTACATGTGATGAGTTAATCTTGACACATCCTAACCAGTAAAGCTGTGTTCATCCATCTAATGACCAGAGATAACAAAGACTGTTTAAAAAGTAGGTTTGTCAGTGGAGTCCTCCCCTCAGAGGTTTATTTAGGCCTAGCAGTGAGGACCCCAACCCATAATCCTCCTGCAGACACACCTGTAGAGGAGAGTATAAAGAGCCTGGACTGAAGTGAGTCCCACATCAAGCTTCACAGAGTCTCTCCACAGCAGCTCTCCTCTGAAGCTCCACAGCCTCCAGACCGACCCTGAAGATGACTCCCTCTGCCAGCCTGCTGCTGCTGCTCCTGCTCGGCCTCTGTCAGGCACATCCTCTCCAGGAGGAAGGAGGCCAAGGAGAAGAAGAAGAAGAAGTCCCAGACACCATGGACATCACCAGCAGGATTCTGACCTCCAACAACGCCACCGATGAGATGCTGCTGGAAGGAGACCTGCTGGCTCCCAAGACCAGAAACGCCATGACGTGCTGGTCCCAGAGCTGCCTGTGGAGGAAAGCTTCCAACGGCTACGTGATGATCCCCTTCACCATGAGCGGTGCGTTCACCAGCTGGGAGAGGCAGAAGATCGACAGAGGAATGAAGGCCTTCCACAGCAGCACCTGCATCCGCTTCGTCCCCCGTCAGAACGAGTACGACTACATCAGCGTGGAGAACAGAGGCGGATGTTTCTCCGCTCTGGGCAGAACTGGAGGCAGACAGGTGCTCTCTCTCAACAAGCAGGGCTGCCTCTACCACGGCATCATCCAGCACGAGATCAACCACGCTCTGGGCTTCCAGCACGAACAGACCAGGAGCGACCGCGACTACTACGTCAGGATCAACTGGCAGAACATCGACCCCAACATGGCCTACAACTTCTACAAGAAGAACACCAACAACCTCAACACCCCCTACGACTACTCCTCCATCATGCACTATGGAAGAACAGCCTTCTCCATCCAGCACGGCAGGGACTCCATCACCCCCATCCCCAACGCCAACGTGCAGATCGGCCAGAGGCAGGGCATGTCCTACTGGGACATCATGAGGATCAACCTGCTCTACGGATGCTGATAATGATGCTGATGCTTTTCTAAAGCAGCTACAACCTGTGACATCACTGCTAAAGATTGTTGCTTCTTTCCCCATGTTAGTTCAGATGTTCAGACAACAGAAAATGATCTGTAATAAAGCTAATGCAAAATGACTGATTGCCATCTTGTTATTTTTCAACACACCTGTACGATCACGGTGACGTCAGCTGCTGGAGGAATGGACACTTCTCGAAGAGCCACCACTCTGTCATCTGCAACAGACACAACATGATGCCTCCACTTTCTAACATCACCCTTTAGATTGTGTTGATAAGTTATAACTTGTGGCCTTATAGATGATTAATCAATATATATTTTAATTCTTCGTTTAATTCTTTATACTTTAATCAATTCTTTAAGAACAACCATTAGACCCCTTGACTGAACGACTTAACCCGTTTACCGAATGAACAACCCGTTTATCATTTGTTTCTTTGTTTTTGATTTTCATTAATTTACACACAAATAATACAAATAAATATTCACATGAGCAACACCAGAAGTGATGAAGATGTGGCTTGAGGGGCTGAGCTGTGCACTCTCCACTGCAAAGTCTACATTAGCTCATTAAAGAAGAAAGAGGAGAAACAATGTTTTTAAAAGTAAGGAAAACAGAGATAAAAGAGACAAAAACTCAAAAAGTTTCCACACACTGGAAGACATATCCAAGTGCACAAAGTGAAATAAAAATCACAATTAGTGGGAGGTTTACTGAGTTAATCCGTGAGGACAACACTGCGGAGATAAAAGCAAACATTTTACAGCTTTATTAGATTGTGCTGGTGCTGAATTTAAAATATGAGATGGTTATTATAAAACCACTTCTGTTGATGCGCGATGAAGATTAGCCTGCTGGTGACTGGACATGTTTTTATGCTTGATTTAAATATTATTAATAATAATAATAATAATAATAATAATAATAATAATAATAATAACTTAAGTTACATTTATATCTGCAGAAATGAGCACTTATCATTGACGTGACTATTATGAGCTCACCAGCCAGAGATTGTGCTCAACGTGGGAACTCAAAAGTTGTTTTTATTAAAGGTTTGAAGCTGATCTATCTAAAAAGGTCAAGTAAATTATATATAAAGTCTTAGAAGTAAGTCAATAAAAGCCATTAGCTGCATGCGGGAACATTTTGTATGGCAGTATAGTCTCATATTCGGATTAATCAGGCTCTTTGGATCACTTTGGATCGGAGCTGTGGAGAGAAACACTCAGCAGTCACATACAGCTGCTCTCCTCTTCACCTTTCATGGACACAAACCTGAGCAGCTCCACCTGAGCATCTGCTCAGTTAAGAAATACATAAAACACTAAACAGAAACAAAGTGTGTATGTTGGATTTGCACGATAATATCTGAGAAGAAGATGAGCGCATGTATAATCTCTATTCAGTGTCGGACGGGTTGCAGATTCTGGCTGCCATGGACACAGACGCGCACAGAGTCAGCGCACATCAGTGACTGCAGCACCGGACCAAAGATCGTAAAGTCGACAAGAACTCACAAACGAATCTACGAACCGTTTCTGTCGAACCGTCTCAGCGCGATCCAGGCCTTACAGACGCGAGGAGGTTTGTCAAAACTGACGTTAGGCATCTTAATGTGACCGCAGCAGCAGCGACCAGACCAGACACCGGAGCACCCGCCACATCCGGACAGGGACTTTCACAGTAAAAGTCTAAGGAAGTCTACAACTTTACTCCAACGTTTCCCAACCAGGATAGTAAATAATATGCTGCGGAGCAAAATCACATTTACTCATCTAGTCTCCACTTCTGATGTACGGAAGCGCATTGCATTCATTGGATAAAAAAAAAATTAGACACCTTATCTCGTAATTATGAGAAAAGATCTCATAATTTTGAGAAAAGATCTCGTAATTATGAGAAAAGATCTCATAATTACGAGATCAGGATGTCGTAATTATGAGAAAAGATCTCGTAATTACGAGATCCGGATATCGTAATCATGAGAAAAGATCTCGTAATTATGAGATAATACTTTTACAGTAAATACTCCCGGTAATAAACTGAAGGTATCATACGGAAGCGTACGGAAGCGCATTGCATTCACTGGATAAAAAAAAAAATCAGACACCTTATCTCGTAATTATGAGAAAAGATCTCGTAATTATGAGAAAAGATCTCGTAATTACGAGATCTGAATCTCGTAATTATGAGAAAAGATCTCGTAATTACGAGATCATACTTTTACAGTAAATACTCCCGGTAATAAACTGAAGGTATCACGAAGGTATCCGGATTTCAAAGTAAAGGACGACATGAGAAAAAACAACAACAACAAAACATTGTTTCCATAAGTAGTTCAAGATTTATAAACTGCTGGATTTAGCACTTCCTAGACTACTTGCATGCATAATATGAAGTACTTTTACTGTGTACTTTTCCAGTAATCCTGTGTCAAAATCCTTAACAGAGAAAAAGAATAAGGATATTCCTCCCAAATTTTATGTGTTATTAAAAAACGTATTTTCTATTAGTAGACCAAGATTCATATACTGCTGAACTAAGTACTCCCTATACTTGTGTAACTATAGTACTTCATGTACTTCTACTGTGTACTATTTAAGTAATCCTCTGTCAAAATCCTTATCCTCGTATGCTTCATGGGTCTGACTGAGACTGCAGTCTGACCCACACAGTCACCACCAGCCACTCATCAGAGCGGCTTCAGTACGATTACCAGGCCCGTCGCGAGAAGGCAAGCAAACCAAGCAATTGCTTGGGGCCCCGAGCTGGCCTGGGGCCCCAAGACAACGACTGGTTATGAATAAAATGCAACGACAAACTGTGTGAGCGCCCTTTGATAGTCAATGCAGTAAAGTGCAATGAAACTGTTATCGGGATCCCCCTCAAGGGGGCCCCTCTCAGTAGTCGCTAACAGCAGCCAGCCAGGTTCGTGACCTCTGCTGCCGGCAAAATACAAAACCTCTGCAGTCATCACATGAAGCGTAATTATGCATCAGGAAGCCAGAAAAGAAAAAAGAGAAAGTAAGAGGAGGATAAGAAAAAACAAGATAGTGGTAAGTGATATATTATACTGGATAAAATAGCTCTACTTGTCTTGTACAATCAGTGTAATTTCGCAGCAGGTAGGCTAGCAAAAAAGGTTTATGTTAGCTACCTTCAAGTCCATGTTGCTTGGGGCCCCCAAATTCCTTGAAACAGCCCTGACGATTACCATAAATGTTATTCACAATCAACGACGCACCTTTCCTTATCTCGTAATTACGAGATCTTTTCTCGTAATTACGAGATAAGGCGACTATTTTTTTTTTATCAAGTGAATGCAATGCGCTTCCGTAACTTTGAAATCCGGATACCTTTGTGATACTACGGAAGCGCATTGCATTCACTTGATAAAAAAAAAATAGTTACGAAATTACGAGATCCTGATCTCATAATTACGAGATCTTTTCTCGTAATTACGAGATCTTTTCACATAATTATGAGATAAGGTGTCTGTCCATCCATCCATCCATTTTCATCCGCTTATCCGGGGCCGGGTCGCGGGGGCAGCTGCCTGAGCAGGGACACCCAGACTTCCCTCTCCCCGGATACTGCCTCCAGCTCTTCCGGGAGGACCCCAAGGCGTTCCCAGGCCAGCTGGGCGACATAGTCACTTATAAGGTGTCTGATTTTTTTTTATCCAGTGAATGCAATGCGCTTCCGTACATAAAGACTTTACAGGTTAAAACAGAAATATAAAAACAACACACTTAAAATATAAAGAAAAGAAACAAGTTATAAGAAACAGTTAGCAGCAGTTAGCTGTCACTCTGGTGATGTGCTTCCCCTTTATTTGTTTGAGGTACAAATTCTTACATATTGCTCCTTTGCGTTTTATTTGATTTCAAATGTGTTCACTTCCAATCAGGGAACAAAGTGGCACAAAGCGAAATAGATTCTGTAAAAGTACAATCACTGTATGATGGATGATAATGTTGCTATAATGCCTTTTAACAGCTGCCAGCTAAATATCTCTTTAATGCGCTCAGAATTATGTCGTCTTCCAGAAACCAAACCTTCTTCTTTGATCAGCTGGAATAAACAGTATACTAATGGTATACAGCTGATTCACAAGTCACAAATATCCATTTGTTTTGTAATACATGAGCCTAATCAGGGTTCCATATACAGACACTGAAGTATGAACTAATGAACACTGGTTTCATGATTTTGATCCTCTCACACTGATCACACTGACGAACACAGATATTCTTTAGTTTGCCGTTAGACTCATACGACATAGTAGCAATGTCTTGTGAAGCTATGTGTTCTTGCATGATGACTCTTTTCTCCACACATGAAAATGGTAACTTGGGCTATTTATAGTGTGAGTGAAGATTCACAGCTTACGACCAAAGACATACTGTTTACCTGTGGGTAATTTGAAAAGGAGCACTGATTATAAACATACAAATAAACCTTCAAAGTGACACAAAATGCCTCAACATCAGAGATACAGATGCCTTACATTTTCACAAAAGCTAGGCAACATATGGCACTTTGCTGGTTGGATAACTTCCTTATTCATCATACTAATCCTTGCTTTTGTAATGAAAGTGCCTCTGTGTGTGTGTGTGTGTGTGTGTGTGTGTGTGTGTGTGTGTGTGTGTGTGTGTGTGTGTGTGTTGTTGCCAGGTGTGTACAGTATGTAGGCTGATGAGGCAGGAGCTCCATACAGCCCGGCTGCCGGTGAGTCCTGCTCCTTGAATTTTCCTTTTCAGCGTTTCATTTCTGTCCGTGGATGAAAGGGCTGTGCTGGATCAAAGGAAGACACACAAAACACAACACGTCAACCATAAAAAACACAAAGGCAGGCGAAGGAAGGAAATTGGTTCTCTGCGGCTGTTTTTTTTTTGTCCTCGGCGTCAGATGTGGAGATTTGGACGTTTACTGTAGATAGAGGTTGGAATGATAAAGGTCAGAGAGGACGCCTGGAATTCTGGACAGAGAATGTGAATGCTTAAAGGATAAGTTCAGCCAAAAATGAAAATTCAGTCATCACTCGCTCACCCTCATGCTGATGGCAAGTCAGGTGAGTTTTTTTCATTCAATAAACATTTCTAGAGCTTTTCTCTACAATAACTAAAGAAGAGGGGGAGTTGTTTTAAATCATAAAATTAATAAATAAATAAATAATTAGCTGGAGGAAAACACAAGATGCCTCTGTATAGCTCACCTATGGAAGCCGACACTGATTTGAGCAGACGGCCCTCTTTAGAGCTGAAATCTTCACTGTAGCTGCTAAACTCACAGTATTAGTGCACACCTCGTCTGTGAGTAAGTAAGTGAGTGCGTGAGCTTGAGCACACGTTCAGGGTGTAAATAACATCTTTTAAAATCATTTTGTGCTGTACAGATTTGTACTGTCCCTGTGAAAACACTGTACGTTACATAATACTTCAATATGATATAGTACAGTACATATGGAGGGATGAGAGGGATGAGTCTCTCATTTCCTTGCCGAGTCTTTCAGAGGAGTTGACTCTGTGACCTCCTGTCATCTCTCGACCAGGATATGAACATGACAAGATGAAACTTTAATGATTTCAGAGGAGGAACTGTACACAGCAGCAGGAAACAGTGGGATTCTAGATCTGTACAATACAACCAGTGCATGAATGACAAATACAGTGCAGAGATGTGAAGGCTGCTGTTCTTTGAGGCTGTACATGCCATTTGGGTTTTAGACAGTAATTATTAGGTACTCTGCTGCCATCTAGTGGTAAATACACACAGTACAACACTTATGAGTAGAATAGAGTAGAGTAGAATAACCGTTTTTGTCATGATAGCCTCTAGGCTAAATACAAGAGGCCGTCTTCACAGACCACATTTGGTGTTACATTAACATGTCCCAGTAAGTCAGTGACAATATGATATTCATTATGTTAATTAGTCTATATCTGTGCTCTTCCTATTGCGTCATACAATGTTTTTGTGTAAAAAAGGCTCTTTGTATTGTACACTGACACTTATATATGGCATAATGAACTCAAGCCTTCTTGTGGTGGATGGATGGATGGACTCCCCTCTGACGTTAACGTCAGTGACCTCTAGGGGGCACCACAGATCACTCTATGAAATGTAAATGAACACACCTCTTTACATTCAAAGCAGTTGGCTTAACAGATACAACAGATTGATGTAAACGCACTAATACCAAACTGCAACTCCATTACAAGTAGAAGTCCTGCAATGAAAATGATACAAAAATTATTGTATTTAATAATAATCAGGGAAGTGTACTTATTTAAAGTAAAAGTACTCATTGCAGAGAGACGTCCCCTGTGACTGGTGTGTGTAATATATTGTATCATTAGATTATTATTATTTGTGCACTAATGTGAAAAAAATACATGTATAAAGATAAATCAGGATATACTGTAACTAATGATTGTTGTGATTATGGTTTAATCTGCCGATTATTTCCTCTCTTAATCGATATGATCATTTTATTTCACAGCTACCCAGATCTTAAAGAGACACCGTCACAACGTCTGGTTTTTCAATATCAAAAGGAAAAAGCAGCAAATCTGTAGATGCTGGAGCCATGAAATATGGAGGGAAACAAACGCAGTAAATAATTTAAATGATCCACAAAATGTTCTGTCAATGACCTAATTGATTTATTGACTAATTTCGAGTGAAAATCATGACTAAAGCTGTCAGTACAGTATTCCTCTGAGATGAAATAGAGTATACATTTAAAGTTGCTTAATAAAGAAAAGACTCAAGTAAAGAACAAGGACCTTAAATGTGTAGTAGTGTCCAGTACAGTACGTGGACAGGAACAATGTAAGGGCTACATCATGTTATCAGCGGCTTTTGTCCTGTTTTCTATTCTGTTTTTGGTGCTTGAATACATCAGAGAAAATCGTAGGCTATACAATTTAGAATTTAGGGTAGATTATGAATTAGTCACACACATCACCTTCTGATTGCATCTCTCTCTTGAAGTGTTCCTTGATTAGAAATATGTTGATGTGATGGCTGAATTTCACAAACAAACCTTTTTCACTTGCTGTAATTAAATTGCTGCACGTGTTTAACAGGGCTGACGGACACGACAGTGCCACAAACAACTGCTGGTGTACAGCTCTTCTCTGTGAGGGACATTGAGGGACAGTTTTAGTGTGCTGAGTCTTGGAGGAGGGTCGTCCATATGCAATGCAGAGCCTGTGGGGAATGTCCTCACTTCATGGCAGAGATAGTTGGCAGGCAGGCAGCCGAGGTGAGAGATACCACAGGAAGATGGAAACAGATGGGATGAACACGCAACGCCCGCCTCTCACTGGGGTAAAGGGTAAAAAAATGTGTTACAAATCCAGAGTTCATCTAAGGTGCACAAACCAAAGAAAACCCAAAGTAAGCAGCATCTCAGCCACCATTTGAAACAATAGACCACATTATGATAAGCCGGATATCTATCATCCCTTGTGTTAAAACAGCAGATGAAGCCCCCCACCTTCACCCACCCACACACATCACACCCCCACCGGGCTATAGGATCTGAACACCTGTTTCATTGTGGAGCTAAAAAAAGGATCGGCTCTTCAGATGTCACTCTGAGAGGCTGTTAACTACTGTTACTGTACAGGAGTTTACACCGTTAGAGGCGATCGACGCAGCAACTTCTGTTTTCTTGGGGTCTGTGAATCACATGCTAGTTTGGGGTTTGTTCTAATGTGTCTTAATGCACAAAAATAAATAAAATAACAAGACAATGGTGTTTTCACTGACTTTATTACAGCTTTTTTTTTTATAGAAGATTGTCTCCTCAATAACCTCAACAACTTTGATCAGAAACACGATTATCAGCATCCGTAGAGCAGGTTGATCCTCATGATGTCCCAGTAGGACATGCCCTGCCTCTGGCCGATCTGCACGTTGGCGTTGGGGATGGGGGTGATGGAGTCCCTGCCGTGCTGGATGGAGAAGGCTGTTCTTCCATAGTGCATGATGGAGGAGTAGTCGTAGGGGGTGTTGAGGTTGTTGGTGTTCTTCTTGTAGAAGTTGTAGGCCATGTTGGGGTCGATGTTCTGCCAGTTGATCCTGACATAGTAGTCGCGGTCGCTCCTGGTCTGTTCGTGCTGGAAGCCCAGAGCGTGGTTGATCTCGTGCTGGATGATGCCGTGGTAGAGGCAGCCCTGCTTGTTGAGAGAGAGCACCTGTCTGCCTCCAGTTCTGCCCAGAGCGGAGAAACATCCGCCTCTGTTCTCCACGCTGATGTAGTCGTACTCGTTCTGACGGGGGACGAAGCGGATGCAGGTGCTGCTGTGGAAGGCCTTCATTCCTCTGTCGATCTTCTGCCTCTCCCAGCTGGTGAACGCACCGCTCATGGTGAAGGGGATCATCACGTAGCCGTTGGAAGCTTTCCTCCACAGGCAGCTCTGGGACCAGCACGTCATGGCGTTTCTGGTCTTGGGAGCCAGCAGGTCTCCTTCCAGCAGCATCTCATCGGTGGCGTTGTTGGAGGTCAGAATCCTGCTGGTCATGTCCATGGTGTCTGGGACTTCTTCTTCTTCTTCTTCTCCTTGGCCTCCTTCCTCCTGGAGAGGATGTGCCTGACAGAGGCCGAGCAGGAGCAGCAGCAGCAGGCTGGCAGAGGGAGTCATCTTCAGGGTCGGTCTGGAGGCTGTGGAGCTTCAGAGGAGAGCTGCTGTGGAGAGACTCTGTGAAGCTTGATGTGGGACTCACTTCAGTCCAGGCTCTTTATACTCTCCTCTACAGGTGTGTCTGCAGGAGGATTATGGGTTGGGGTCCTCACTGCTAGGCCTAAATAAACCTCTGAGGGGAGGACTCCACTGACAAACCTACTTTTTAAACAGTGTTTGTTATCTCTGGTCATTAGATGGATCAACACAGCTTTACTGGTTAGGATGTGTCAAGATTAACTCATCACATGTACATACACACACTGCTACAACCAAGAGAACTCACTTTTTTATGGTTATGGCAGAATCTCTAATGTCAGTTCAACATGAATGTCCATAAATCCCTGAGAATGAATAGAAAAACTTCAGCTATAAGCTCATTTTTACCATGTTCGCATCCATAGTTTAGCATGCTGGCATTTGATAATAAGCAATGAATGTTGGGAAAATCATTAATTCCAGAGGTATTTGGTCATAAACTCACATTTGGATGAATTAAAATTTGACCTGATGATGCTGAATCGATGGACAGGCCATAGTGACCATGTTCAAAACAACAAAATTGGATGTGATACTCTGACAGGGTTCAGAAGTCAGGATGGTGCACACACCAACCAGTCGTCTAGGTAAGGCTGAATCTGAATCATGCTCAGGCACAAGAGGCCTGCGGCTATGCACCTGGGAAACAGTGTGGGGAGGGAATGAAAGTGGCAGTCTTGGAAAGCAAAATGAAGAAACCGTCTGTGGTGAAGCACAAATGGGGGGAAATGATAACAAGCGTCCTTCAAATCGTCTGACTTGAACTTTTCCCTCCTTGGCAACAGCATGAAGGATGTCTGCTGCCATCAGCATGTAGAATGGTAAAACCTTCAAGAAAAAACATGAATATATGCATCAAATTTCATGGCAGTTCGTCAAATAGTCATTGAGACATTTCTCTCAACACCTTGAATGTAAATCTCATGGTGGTTCTAGAACAGGAGTCCCCATCGCTTCCATCCAAACCACGACCTGATGTCAAAAATATGATAGAATCCAGCCTGCAATATGATTTTTTATTTAATCCTTTCTTTAGTAGTTTCAAGCTAGCACATATTCAGTCTAAACCTTCATATGTAATTGAATAAAAACCTCTTCTATTTAAAAACGCGGGTTGACTTTTATTTTGGAGTAAACTCAACACAGGAAATGAAGTGTCTTCAGTTATCAGCGCTGTTGTTCAGCAAAATATGTCTACAGAGCAAAAAAGCGGATATTTACTGTCTTTGTTGACAGAGGATCAATTTTAAATATGTCTGGGAGTGTTTTCATTCAGTCTGTGGGAGTAATGGAACAAGAAGGAGCTGTTAGCTGGAGCGCTGCAGGCGACAGGATGCACACCTCCAATTTATCAGTGAGGTAACACCTTATTTTCCCTCATAGAGTGGTTTAGTTTGTAGTTGCGGGTTTAGTCCAAAAACCCAGATATTGGTTAACATATTTGCCCTTCTGGTTTCCCTTGTCTCAAAGTAAAATGCCTGAAATAAGGTCTGTGGTTACCACAGGCTTTAAATATTTACACATTTTGTTTTACGACATTGAATACATCATTAAATGTCCCTGAGTTGAATTATTGATTGAATTAAAGTGCGTACATGTCTTAAAAACAGCTGTTGCTAACAAGCGGCAAAATCAGACTCCAGAAGTTGTCGGGGACATCAGACGTCATCATGCCGAACATGGAGCCTCATCCACTCACTGCTCCATCTTTACAGGCAGATTTGAGTTGCAACCTATTCTAACTCTTAACTTTACAACTTGTACATTGATCAACTTAGAGGAAACGTGCAGTAATTGTGTACTAAGATGCTTTATGGTGGTGATGTTTAAGTCATGCGACACAATGTAGTCTGTTTATAGCCCAACGTTAGCTTCTTACTTCTAATGATCTGTCATGGCTCACCTACGAGTTGACAATACAAGCAGTCAACCAATCCATCCATCTTCTGGAATCATTAATGGTCCCCAGCAGATGGATCTATTGATCTATCTGCTGGGGACCATTAATATCTGCACAAACGTTTGAGCCAATGCATCATGTACAACTTTAGATATTTGACTGGATAAGGGAAAGTTAGGGCCTGCTGTTCCAGCTATGGGATCACCAGTCACTACAATGTATTCTCTCGTTACCATGAATGTCTGTATAGTATTTGAATTGTCGTCCATCCAGTTGTTGAGGAGACGTTTCAGTCTAGACTGAAGTGGTGCACTGACTGACGAGCTTACAGTGTCGGCCCAACGGCCACGCTGTTACCATGGTGAACAAATCCAGAAGGCCACATACAAACACTTACTAACTAGATGAATAAAACTTGAGTTTGTTACAGGGAAAAAACGGATCAGGGTTTAGATATTTTGTAACATTTGCACATGAGAGACACTAAGTCATATCAAATCTATTTTATTCATATAGCCCAAAATCACAATCACATTGCCTGAGTGGGCTTTACAAACTGTTCAGTGAACGACATCCTCTGTCCTAAGACCCTCGTTTCAAGTGAGGAAAACGTATCAGTTCGATCAAAAAAAACTTTTAACAGGCGGAAAAAAGACGGACTAAACCTCAGGAAGAGCCACAGAGGAGGGATTCCTCTCCCAGGAGGGACGGACGTGCAATAGATGTCGCATTTACAGAACAGAACAGCAAAATCACAATTTACAAAACGGCATTGATAGAATATCTGATACATTTTACATAATATATGTAAAAGAATGTGGATCCAAGAGAACGACTGTGCAGGCCGAGGCCTCGCCAAGTGGTGCCTGAGCCACGCGACCTCCTCTCCACCGTGGTGACCTGGAAGAGGGCAGGACACACAAGATCATTAGCAGTAAAAAGAAGGCAGTGAAGAGTGAAGAGCCATCACATTTTACTCAAATACAGATATGAGGAGATAGTAAAACCGAGGAGAGCAGTGATCAAGCGGAGCCCAGAGCATGACGATCCAGATCCATCAATATGTGATGCAGGATGAGCCAGGAGAGGCAGATGGTCCCAGGGGCCTGTGGTCCATTAGAAGAGAGCCTGAATGAAAAGACAGGAAGAGGAGGAAGCTATAGAGAGTGAAGGAGCAACACAGCTTGCAGTGTATGGGAACAGCAAACAAAAACAAAAGTTAGAGAAATGCAATGTTAATCCGAATAAACAGATTGTTTCTCGTCTGCAGGACAGTGTGAATTCTAATACTACAGGAACTCATTGAGACTGAGACCGACCCACTGAAGAAGCTGGATAGTGAAGTCAAGGACTCATTAAAGGTTAAGTCAAAGAAGTACGTTTTGAGTTCAGATTTATAGGTGTCAGTAGAGCCAGATTGTCTGATGTCAGCTTGGAGGTTATTCCAGAGGAAGGAGGCATGATGGGAAAAAGCCCAGCAGCTGACTTCTTCTTCACCATTGGAACTGTCAGGGTTAAAAGAGTGGGGCTAATGATTAGTGAGGTTTATCCTTGATACATTTTCATCAGCTTTCACCAGATGTGTTGTTCTAAAGCTTGACGTGAGTAACGCGGTCCTTTTTTAACCAAATGATCCAACAATTAAGTCTTGTATGATTTAATAATGGAGGACAAAATGACATGCGTGCGTAATTACCAGAAAACCTTGTCAGATTTTGTTGATAGCTGTCTCTGTTGACACTTAAACCAACTTAATTTTCATCATTGTTGCTGATAAACTGACCTTGCCTTGTTCAAATAAAAAAGTCACTGTATAGCCAGTCTTACATTAAATTATCAAACATGTGAGTTTATTATTATTATATTTTATTAAATAATTTCCCAGTCTGGGATCATTAAAGTAATTCTATCTATCTATCTATTAGAGAGCCGTATTAATTCACCCTACATGTCCTACATTATCAGAGGGTTTTGTTCCTGCATTGACTGGACACATGTTGTTTCTTTCATTAAATATATTGTCATATGTGTGTACTCTACAGTCTAAAACAAATGTTTTGACTACATATCCTGGGAGTTGTTTCACAGCAGTTCAGTATAGGATATACTGCAAACGTGTGTATATTTAATCACATCCCAGAATGTGTTAGAGATGTATAAAAGTCATTTTAAACATTTTTGTGCAGACAAATATTTTGTTTTAATAATGTATCTACAGAGCTTGAAGAAAGGTTTTAGATTTTTTATCAATAATTTTTATATTTTTCAGGTCCAAAATGGTTATTTTGCTTATGTCTGTTTGTTCTAGCTTGTACTAAGGTTGGTCAAACATTAGTGTATCGCTCTGGTATCACGTGGTATTCGTGTTTGGTCAGTGATCAAGAGTTTTGCTATTAAAAAAACAAGACTCTAACATAGCTAACATTAGCTAGTAAGCATTAGTAGGGTTATCATTAGTTAGCTAGTGTTAGCAACGTAAACGTTAGCTAGCTAGTGTTAGTAAAGACAACGTTAACTAGCTAGCGTTAGCAATGTTAGCCAGTTCAACAAACTGGCTACTAATTGAGGGGCCAGATGTTTGGAACTACAGCGGTGTCGGTCATGAATGCAAACAAGGGGAGAGATGGGGAGATTTTGTACTATGTCACCATGTTTCACATTTTGTTTAACGTTGTTGCAGTTTGGTACACTCTGCCAAAGTGGGGCTGAATGCTAAAGCTTGCCTATCACAGTAACACACTATTTAGTCTGTAGAAATGTATACTTTGCATGGTGTTGTACAGTAACTATATATGTGTTCTGGAGGCATGAATGATGCAAACTGTGGAAACAAATTATCTCTTTTGGGGGAAAACAAAATTGAGCTATCAATCAAAGAAATAGAGACAATAAACAAGATAGCAATCAGTCATTTTGCATTACCTTTATTACAGATCATTTAGGCACTTAGGGTTACATTTGAACATCTGAACTAACATGGTGAAAGAAGCAACAATCTTTAGTTGTGATGTCACAGGTTGTAGCTGCTTTAGAAAAGCATCAGCATCATTATCAGCATCCGTAGAGCAGGTTGATCCTCATGATGTCCCAGTAGGACATGCCCTGCCTCTGGCCGATCTGCACGTTGGCGTTGGGGATGGGGGTGATGGAGTCCCTGCCGTGCTGGATGGAGAAGGCTGTTCTTCCATAGTGCATGATGGAGGAGTAGTCGTAGGGGGTGTTGAGGTTGTTGGTGTTCTTCTTGTAGAAGTTGTAGGCCATGTTGGGGTCGATGTTCTGCCAGTTGATCCTGACGTAGTAGTCGCGGTCGCTCCTGGTCTGTTCGTGCTGGAAGCCCAGAGCGTGGTTGATCTCGTGCTGGATGATGCCGTGGTAGAGGCAGCCCTGCTTGTTGAGAGAGAGCACCTGTCTGCCTCCAGTTCTGCCCAGAGCGGAGAAACATCCGCCTCTGTTCTCCACGCTGATGTAGTCGTACTCGTTCTGACGGGGGACGAAGCGGATGCAGGTGCTGCTGTGGAAGGCCTTCATTCCTCTGTCGATCTTCTGCCTCTCCCAGCTGGTGAACGCACCGCTCATGGTGAAGGGGATCATCACGTAGCCGTTGGAAGCTTTCCTCCACAGGCAGCTCTGGGACCAGCACGTCATGGCGTTTCTGGTCTTGGGAGCCAGCAGGTCTCCTTCCAGCAGCATCTCATCGGTGGCGTTGTTGGAGGTCAGAATCCTGCTGGTCATGTCCATGGTGTCTGGGACTTCTTCTTCTTCTTCTTCTCCTTGGCCTCCTTCCTCCTGGAGAGGATGTGCCTGACAGAGGCCGAGCAGGAGCAGCAGCAGCAGGCTGGCAGAGGGAGTCATCTTCAGGGTCGGTCTGGAGGCTGTGGAGCTTCAGAGGAGAGCTGCTGTGGAGAGACTCTGTGAAGCTTGATGTGGGACTCACTTCAGTCCAGGCTCTTTATACTCTCCTCTACAGGTGTGTCTGCAGGAGGATTATGGGTTGGGGTCCTCACTGCTAGGCCTAAATAAACCTCTGAGGGGAGGACTCCACTGACAAACCTACTTTTTAAACAGTGTTTGTTATCTCTGGTCATTAGATGGGACATCTTTGAATAAACATCTTTTCTTGTCTTTAAACAGACTGAGTTTAGTTTTAGTGTGTATCTTTGCCTGTTTAAGACAATTAAGAGTGCAGATATCGTATTTATAACAGAAATGGAGCAGCTTCGTGAGGCTGTACTGCTACAGCAGTGCTTCCAGCTAACTCCTAAAGTTAGCATGCTAACATGCTAATAATGATAATGTTTAAAAGGGTTAAAGTTATCATGTCCACCATCTTAGTTTCTGTATTTCCCTCTTAGTTTAGTGTGATAGCATGCTAACAACTGATGAGCACTAAAGATAAAGTACATGCTAGTCTGATGTGAATGTCATTAGTTTTGAAATTTAGAAATAAATACATATATATATATATATATATATATATATATATATATGTATATATATATATACATATATATATATAATCCTAGGATCACCAAAATTATGACAATTAACACTGGAGATTTCTAATTTCATAATCCTCCAGTCATCAAGACAGTTCACACAAAAGCCAATAATGTCACCATCATGGTGTCGCCAGGGGAAAACTCAGATAAGCAATTTTTAAATAGCACACCATCCCGTAGTTGTTAATATGTAGGTAAGTCTGGACCAAAGTGGCTGGATGACCATCTGACACTGCCATCTCTCTGGCCAAGCTGATGTGGGGTTCTGATCACGGCATTTGTCTACCTGTGGACTGATTGTGACTCTCATCTATATCCATCAATAATATATTTAGACCTGAAACAATTTGTCGATTAGTGCTTAGTAAACTGATATATAATATAAATGTAATTACTGATGAATTATTTAAATCTTTCTCAGAAAGAAAATATGTTTTCTGTTTCTTTGGTTGGACAAAACAACCAATTTAATGACATCACTGTGGGCTTTGGCAGATTTTGCAATTGATGATGAAAATAATTGTGACTTGGACCTGTCAATGTGTTTTTCGTTCTTTCATTGATCTGAGGCTTTGATCAAATAACTTAGCCTGTGGACGGTATGATTAGAAACTAAGCTTTTGTCCACAGAACTCCTGGGAGTTGTTTTTCAGCCCACTGCTCTCATAGAAATCTATTTAGCTGTTTAGAATAGAAGCTGCTTCAGCAAACAGACACTACCATAAATCTCAAATCTACCTAATTGAATATTAACTCACACAAGTCATTTTAACGATGTGCTTAATTACTGAAATGTCCGGTCCAGAGGTCAAGAGTAGAATGACCCTAAGTTGCTTTATCACCAACAAGCCATGCAGCCACCAGGAAGAAGTTCACAGTCAGACAACATCTGTTGAATTATTAAATTATTATTAAGTTTTTCATCACTGATTTGGGGGCAATGTTCACATTAACATCGACCTCTCTGCATGGGGTTGATGATTTGTAGTTGGCCGGATGTATAGAAATAAAAAAATCTGTTTTTTGTCACAGCTTCAGTGTGTTTTTATGACACAAAAGAGTTTCCCACAGTTTCCTGCAGTTATACAACAACAATCATTGAAAAATCTATCACAGAAAAGACATAAAATACAGTTTTGTATATATCAAATTGCAAAAGCACTACCAATACTCGAGTTTCTGAGAACAAAGCCAAAACCAACATAGAGCATCGAAGGTTTTTGCATTTTTTATAAACTCGGACATCACTGGCATCTGTGCTCTGGTAATTTATTTGTTGGATAAATGCTGGATAAATGCATGAATGCATTCTTCTGTCTTTGGACCTTGTGATTAAGAGGCATCCTAAAATAATGTCCTCGGTTGGCTTGCACTGCATGAGCAGGCACTGTGGTTGATCTTAAATCACCCCGGGTACTCTGAATGACTCCATGAGAAATGGCTGCTCTTCCTGCTGAGTCCACAGTTTGCCTGATAGATTGTGCTGCTTCAGATGCTATTGAGTTGGTCCTGATAGAGCATCTGAATGGTCCGAGTAATATTGTGAGCCAAAAGCTGTGGGGGTGAGTGGTAAGTGACCTTGGCACTCAGTGCTCTTATTTAACTGTTATGATGGAGGATTTTTGCGCCCTGTGTTTTTACTGCTGTCTCTGTGGAACTCTGTGCTGCCACTCCGCTGTCATTTTCATTACTTCCGCCTGACAAACTACAGTGTGTTTGGACGTCATCCTTCTGATCCCCGATACAAACGCACAAAAACATTGTTATTATTGTGTTAAAATGCAAATATGGTGCCAGGACAACCAGTGCAAGATTCAATTTGCCAACACAAAACTGGAGATGAGAGTACAGCTGAAGGAGTACTACAGAGGGGAGACCTTTTGGAGGAGCTGCTGCTTTAATTCAACCATCACATCCAGTTTTCCAGGAGGCATTAACTTTAAATAGCACAATGAAGAGTTACATTACATCTGCCTGAACAGTAGCTGGATACCTTGCACTGCTCCAGTGACACTGGTCCTGAGAGAAGACAACAGATGCATCTACTGAACAAACACTTCACGACAGCTGTTACCTGTTTCTAAGCCTGTCAGAGGTCAGAGTTTCAGTGTTTCTAACCGTTGTTAGAACATTGTACGAACACGCCCTTTAAGAGGAGATAAGACACACACCACCTTCTCATCATGCAGTCACTCTAAGGAACAGAATCATGTGTCAAAATATAGCAGCCTGAGGCTTAAAGCACACGTTGAAAATCATCAAATAAATATGCTGCAGATTGTAATCGTCCCTAAGCATTTGTCCAGAGTTGTACCACAACACTTCACCATGTGGACATGTACAACAGCCACAGCGGTGTAATACAGTGTGCTGCTGATGTGCGTAATTGAGTTCTTGTGTGGCAAGTGTTGAATTTTTAACCATCCGGGTGCCAGCTGAGTACACTTCAGTGGAGCATGAAAATAGATTAACCCAGCCCAAGCTTTAATCATCGTAACATAACGTAACAAAGCATCACATAACATTATGATAGTATAACACTGCAGTGCGCAGGGGTGGAGCTGGGGGGCCCATGGGATTTTTGCAAGAGCTCTTTTTTGAGACTGTTATTAAACTATTGGAAAAGCTTCCATGCTTCCTGTGTGCCCAATTGACACACACAGTACTACATTTGGAACAGAAGTAATCCTTGGTAATGTCAAATACATTTTAGTGCCAGTTCTCGCATATCTGTTGCTGAGGACCCAAAGAAGTGCAGTGTTGAATTTGGCTTGCTTTGGACACGCAATGTGACACGCAACATGAATTTTGAATAAACAGCAAACACCAGTCAGGGACGAAATGTGATCCCTCTTACGTGATCTCATGGGAAAGTAGACATAAACAAAATGGAGATTAGCATGGCGCACATCATTCTGGTAATGTGTTTTATTGAGCTATAAACAAAAGCAGAATGATAAACAAGTCTGGATGAGTGGGGCGACTCAGTCAACAGGTGTTTTCTATTCTTCAGCAAGAACAGGAGGTGAGATTTTTAGTTTCTGTCATCAATCGCATGCTAACTAATGTTAGCATTAAGGTCTACAATAGAAAATGGAGTTAAATGTGGGGCAACAACTTGCTGTAGAAATGGCAAACCGGTCAACACCGGTCCTTCAGTGTGTGAACTGAAGGTGAGATTTTAAGTTACTGTTAACAATTGTATGTTAGCAAGTGTTAGCGTCAAGTGTTTAAATGTTTAACGTTGATTGGTGGCACGTGAGCTGCTATGGGATGCTTCTCTCATTGGTTGTTGAGGTCCAGCTCCAGAAGTACCGATATAATCATCCAGATTTTTTAATAGTAAATTTCAATAGTCTGTGAGCAGTTCAAGCTTAAGACTGGACCAGTAAACCCTCCATAATGCCAGATGATCTGTGCCAACAGCATGTTGTGGAAGGGCATTGCACTAGTACTCTTTAATTTACAGAGACCAACAGAGACAGTGTGGAGGGAAAACTGTCTTTTATCAGGCAGAAACCTCGGAGCAACCTGACCGGTTGGGGTTTAGAGAGAGCCCCACAAAGTCTGAAACGTAACCTTAATCCATCTTAATGCAATGCAATGACCTGCTGTCTTTGAACAATAAGTGGCAAGGTGTATTTAAAATGATGAGTATAGATTATTTACATGGCTTGTAATGTATTCATCCATATCATTTTTGTTTTGAGAGTAGCATGAAAGAACTAGCACTAAATAAACCTTCCATGTTTTTTTCAGTACGACTTGTTTTTGTTTAACCCCACTAAGAAATAATGAGAAACCGTCACATTTGCTGTGTGATAAGAAACACAAGGTTGCACTGTGTACCATAAACTGAAAACACTGTGATGAAAACAGAGGCAGATTCATTTATTGAACAGTGGAAAATAGAGCCTGGTCACTTTCAGGTTATTTCAGAGAGTTAGGAATGTTTGAACATGACTGTCTTAAAACAATTATTTTTTTTTAAAATAGGGGGATTAAAAGAACTAGGACTTGATGTGACCATGGACAAATGATGAGACAGTACAGTGTAACACAATGACGTACTGATGGAGCACTAACAGAGCAGTCGTAACGTTTGTGATCCTACCTGTCGGACGTTTCTCTCCGTCTGACTCGATCATGACCTCGGTGACTCTCTGAGCTCCTTCATCTCTCCACAGTAACTTTGTCCTGGACATTGACCCAATGAAAATATCTTGTGGAACCACAGTCTGCCACTCATATCACAAGAAATGTTTGTTTTCCTGTCTGAATAAACTGAATAAGCAAACTGACCATAAGGGACAACACAATTTCATGCTGTTATACTTTATTTATATGTGGCGGACCCTGCCACAGTTCTCCAGGGACCTTATTTTCTTCACAAAGTGTTCTGGAAATTGTAAATATTAAAAATCTGACTTTGAATTTCCTCTCCAAACCCACATAGTGCTCCTTAGTGCTCCTGTACAGAAGCTGTGGTGGTCGGTTTCTCCCTGGACTTTGGGGAGAAAAATGAAAATAAAATTAATATATTGGCACAACACTCTGATCTGACTCTGAAAACTCTTTGCTCTGGTCCCACAGAGATGACACCTGATGTTAGTACGCTTGAACATTGCAGCAGTATTGATCTGCTGTGTCATTTTACACCCAGCTGATCTGTAAGTGTGTGATCAGGGGGATGCTTCAGTCAGAGCTCTGAAGAAATGTTGCATTTTGGGGTACAATGAAGAAGCTGAATGTGTGCACAGGTAAAATGATGATGTCGGGAAACACGTTGACGGACAGAGAGAGAGGGAGAGAGAGGGGGAGAGAGAGATCACACCTCCCTCGCCTTGCTCTGGTAAGGATGGGAGGAGGAGGAGGAGGAGCATCATAACACCGCCTGAAGGACGCAGAGCTGCGGCTCGGAACCGGGCTGAAAAACCAAATCCAGTCGACACCGGTCCTGGGTGGAGATGTAACATCCCGGATGTGGAGAAACAGCGTCCTGTAGTTCTACGTCGGGGATCAGAAGCCGTCACACATATACATGCGTAGCCTACGTATTTAAATGTGATGTAGCCGATACGCACTGGCAGGACAGGCGGTGAAGAGAGGTCGCAGACGGACTGTGCGTAATGCTGAGTGGACAGCAGTATTTCTCGCTGTGTATTTCAGCCTAGACGGGCTATTGACAAAGACATTCGCACTTGTTCTGCAGTGCAGCTCGTCATTTTAACCAGATGCTCTCCGCCGGACCGGACCCGTTCAGTTTCATGCCGTCCAACCCGACCGGAGCCTGAGCCGAAGGATGCAGGTTAAAAACCAGATCTGCACAGAGCGGAGCAGCACCGACGACCCGGAGCAGGATGACAACCAGAAGAAGACCTCGTGTTTTTCCAACATCAAGATTTTCCTGGTGTCGGAATGTGCGCTCATGTTGGCACAGGGCACCGTGGGCGCTTATCTGGTGAGTTTCCTACAGAACAGACGGCAGTGTGGACGCACACGGTGCTGGTGTGAAGGAACGTCGTATCTCAGGTAACATCGGGTTAACGCAGCGCCCTTCAAACCGGCGCAGGCACACTGAGAGTAACGATGCGGTGCTGCAGCTGATGCGGTTAATAATCGTGTTATTCTGATCACATTAGAATGATCACATCCTCCAGCGGCCGTGGCACGCGGTGCTTTCGCTGATTGATGACTTGCTGCGTATTATCCATCAGGCCTATGCACCATCTGCATGACACAAAGCGCGTCACGGCGGCCGTAGGCTCCACGTTGTTGTGGGAGAATTTTATATGCGTATATGGATGGAGTGCATGGAGAGCAGGTTACGAAACGCTGGTCAGGAGCTCCACGCAACCTGCCGGCTCTGCTACATACTGCAGCCGCATGTCTCAGTGATGCAGGAGGCCTTTGACACTGGAGGATATAGGGCCTAGGAGATGACGTGATCACCACAACACAAGCGACAACAGCTTATATTGTCTTAACAGAGAAAGTCTGCCTTCATCCTTCACTCAGGTGCATTTCCAGTGACAGTCTGATCCCAAATAACGTGCTGTTGTATGCAGATCGGTGTCAACACAAGAGATACAGAGGCGAAGTCAAGGCATCCTCCTCACAGCAAGCACAGTCAAAACCCTCTGCGCTAAAGATATGTGATAAAGTGCAATGAGAGAACCGGTGGCTGTTAATGTTGTGGCCACAGCCAACCACAGCACTTAATAATGTATATGTGTGGTGATGTCTTCCTGCATTAGTCAGAGCCGGCTCGACCACTTCCTGTAAATCCGTACGAAGATAAAAGATGCCACTTAAGTCATGATTATTATTTGCCTAATTAAAGCCATTTCCCCTGATAGATGTCAGCACAGTCTTGATGCTATAAATAAGAAGCACATGCAGGGAGAGGACACTGAGTTGACAAAGCCTCCTTTCCTCTCACCACACTATCATCACAGAAAGGATGGAGAGACTCACACCAACACCATCCAGGAGGGCAAGGTCAAAGGTGTTTGTCCTGACTCTCGCCTTCGTATCAGTGCAGATTCTACTTGCTGGCTTAGATGAGAAAAAAACCAAAAGGCGCAACTGTGCGGAAATAAGCTCTGTGGCAACATGAGCTGAGATGCAGGAACTTGCCCCTTGTGTGGCGAACACCACAGGTCGGCAGAAACACGACTGAGTTGGTTTTAATGTGTTTTGCACCAGTCACACATTTAAAGTGCATTAGTGTTTACCTTGAAGACTGCAGTGGAACTTCCTCCTTTAAAACAGCATCTCAGACCAAAAGTGCACCTTTAGCAAATCCTGCTGCAGACAGCAGCACTGTGGAGCACTGCCTATCCTCTCCTGTATAAATATAGTTTGTCATCATCTTTTATTCTCTGTCTCTTCTACCCGTGGCACATTATTTTGTTTTTACAAATACATGACAGTGAACCTTAAGAAGAGGACGGAGCTGTAATGACGGAGGATCATCACTGCCACCACAGCAGCATCTGCAGAACAGCTTTCCATGGCTTAGTCTGTATTCATCAAAGTAAAATGGGCAGGTTTTCTCTTTTCTCTGCCCTCTAAAGCTCCACCACAGTTTACACGGTCTGTAAGCAGTGGAGAGGACTGGCCTGAAACGTCTAAATCCAGAACATAAAAGGTTTTAAGCAGCTCCTCTCAATCAGCACTCAGCATGAAGCCAAACATAAATCTTCCAGAGGCACAGGAGTAAATCTGAACCCTGTCAGTTAGATCCAGTGACCTCTGAACTGTGTCCTCCATGCTAATGTCAGGGAGCCATGAATTACAATTGCAGGTGAACAGTGGACACACGTGTGAGCTGAATGTTCACAAAATGAAAAAACGATTGTAACTGTTTAAATGTCAGGCGTCTTTTCCGTGAGACCGACCCTGTGCGCTGTACGGCGACAGAACTAGGTTAGTGTTTCACAGTTGAAATATCAGACCGGCGACAGTCATGAAGTGAATTACAGATCGTTAATCCTATTTTAGAAACTGAGAAGGAGGACCGCCATTTGTCTAGCTGTTCGGACCGCTGTCCAGATACCTCTGGTGGCAACGACAGGCCTACGTTAAAGGTGCACCGTGTAGTCGTGGGGAAGAAATCTAATCAGGAGAGAGAGAGTTTTATTAACAACGGCTTATCACGACGGAATACATTGAGTAAACATACTGACCTTAAAGGACAACACAATTTCATTGTGTTTTCCTTTGTTTATATTTGGCGGACCCTGCCACCTTTCTAGCTTCAAATCGTGTTATAGGGACCTTATTTTGCCCTGAGAACAGCTCGTTTATTCATGAATGGAAAAGATATATATATTTCTGATTTTGTATTATTACCTCATGAAGATGAATATTCTGACTTTGAATTTCTTGTCCAAAAACTTAAAGTGCCCCTTTAATATAATAAATGTTTTGTTTACTAAAAATAGGCCTAGAATTTGCAGTAGAAGTCTAACATATAAAAAAAAACTGTCCTGTTCTGCAGAGTATGCAAGCTTGCTGCTTGAGCTCAAACGATTAATCAATTCATTGATTTGCAGATCGATGTAGACTCTTTTTTTGACAATCAGTTAAAGTTGCTTTGAGCGTTGTCCTTGTTTTAATTAACTTCCTGTCCATTTTTCATTTAGCAGTCCCCTCCCTCCTCTCTATCTCACCATGATTGTGCAGACAGGATCTGGTCTTTATAGAGTTCTCTGTCCTGATTGGATAACGGGGGCAGGGACACCAAACAATTTTATTTTACTGCATGAGTGGGGGAAGGAGAGACACGGCTCACCGACCAAACACTCTCTAACAGTGGTTACTGTTGGAAAATAGCGTTATTTAAAACATTGCTTGCAGGTGATTTCATTGTTTAAGTAGGGGCGGGTGATCCGGCCCAAAGTTAATATAACAATCCATTATTTTACAGTCACAGTCTTACTTCCAGTCTTTTTTCTCACTGTTGAAATGTCGTGTAGAATAACTTGAAACTGCCTATAAAAGTCTCCATTTGCACTATTAAAACATAATATTGAAGTCAACGTAATTCCTAGTTTGGCACAAGCTCCTCATCCGCCATGCCGCTAGCCATAACTCATGTTGCATTGTTACAATATGTCTCTCAGGGAAGAGCCATGTGAGGTAATGTGTCCAATCAGCAGAGCTGTCTCGTGGTCAACATCACTCCAAGGGGTTGTTCACATAGAACCGATCTGCTGGTCAATGAGGTTATCTAAAGATTGGAAACAAGAAAACAGAGTCAGCACACTGGATAATGCTCCCATGAACATTTGTTACCTCCATGTGTGACGTTATGGGTCCAAGCCCTCCCATTCAGACATTATGTCATTCACCACTCCTACGATTCCCCTGAGAAGTAACGATGGTGAACACCTTCCTGATTGATCACGATTCAAATTGTCAGGTCACCAATGTTAAAATTATGTTTCAAGCAAAAATGACAAAAATGTCTCGGTTCCAACCTCACTGGTTAGGATTCAACCTTTTATTTGTTATATGTGGTAGTTAATTGAATACGTTTGTGGTTGTTTCCAGAATGATGATGTAAAAAAAGTAAAGATTATTAAAGTCACCATCTTGGGTGTGAGGACATTGTGACAGGCAATCTTCACAAACAAGAACAAACAGAACAGAAAAGATTCAGTCATGGATTAATCTGCCAGTGAATCCAGTGACTGGATCTTTTCTGTTCTGTTTGTTCCTCTAACGACAAACAAGACAACAATACATTTTGTTATATCGCCATGGAGTTTGATGTGACAGGATAAACAGCAGTAGCAACATAGAAAAAGATGAATAAATATGTTGATGATCGGTCTGATTTCACGTGCATCGTCATGGTTACATTCTCCTTTTTATCCGGAACTGCTCGGGGAAGTCTTGAGGTTCATACTGCACCTCGCTGTGAATGAATGATTAGCCTAATAAAAGTTTAAAATATCTACTGACCAAGCTTTTCTCGTCAGTCCTGTGGATGATTCAGCACACATTTGATGCAAAGAGCCACTTCATCACTGACGCACACACCCAGAACACCGTTAGTACAACGTGTTTGTGTCCATTTGATAATTAGAACAGCTGCGTGAGGTTTCTTGCCTGGAGCTACACACATGCACATGTTCCCTTTTCCCCAGGTTAGCATCAGGCTAGCCTCAGGCGTTTATTGGTGGATGAGGAGGAGGAGGAAGAGGAGGAGTGTGGTGATGAAGATGTTGGCAGCAGCTCGTGTGTCATTAGCAGGTTGGGGTTGCAGGTGGCCGCTTTAACGAATAACACCTGAAGCTCGTTACCCTGCATTGTTATTTTACACAAACATATAAATGAAATGGGAAGTACATATCAATCAGTATTGTTGAAAACTGTACCCTACAAGATGCTGAATATAAAATCAAGTGCATTAAAAAAACTTAGTGGGTTGGATATGATGTCAGTGTCCTAAATTGCTGCTAGTTGTAAAACCACTTTGTAACACTTGTTTTCTCTCTGCCAGGTAAGTGTTCTTACCACTCTGGAGAGACGCTTCAACCTCCAGAGTGCCGATGTGGGCGTCATTGCCAGCAGCTTCGAAATCGGCAACCTGGCCCTCATCCTGTTCGTCAGCTACTTTGGCGCCAAGGCCCACCGACCCCGCCTGATTGGCTGTGGCGGGATCGTCATGGCCTTGGGGGCACTGCTGTCGGCCCTGCCGGAGTTCCTGACTCACCAGTATGAGTACGAGGCCGGGGACTCGTGGCACGCTGAGGACGGCAGAGACGTCTGCTCCAACATCACCAGGTCAGAGAACCGAGACTCTGGGTTTAAATGTGGCAACAGAGCGAACACCAACATGATGTACCTTCTGCTGATCGGAGCCCAGGTTCTGTTGGGCATCGGAGCCACACCTGTCCAGCCTCTGGGAGTGTCCTACATCGATGACCATGTCCACAGGAAGGACTCCTCGCTGTATATAGGTGAGTAGCTCTGAGTTACTGTGGGCTAATGTCTGCGTTTATGGTGCGTACTGAACCATTAATGACAGAATCAAAGGCTCTCCCTGACTGAAAACACTGTTGTCAGCAGGAACAAACTGCTCTTTAAAGGTAAAATATTTTAGATTTTGAACATTAGTATAACACAACAACTATTTGCTATGTAATGATATAATGGAGTAATGTGTTGTGATCTGAGCATATATATTTTTTGCTTTTAGTTTTTATGCTAATTTAGCAAAAGCTAAATAGTTGCAGTCAATTGCGGCAATTCTGGAGAATGATAGTTGACATTAGAGTCTCATTCTCAGGTCATCTAATATCTTTGGGTTGTTGGCTTTAAAGAAATGACACTTAACATTCAATTCACCTTTAATTTCACGACACAAGCGTTGTCTTTGTCACGATTGCTCTTGTGTACATGCACTCAATGTGAAGGCAGGTGAGTAGCTAAGGCTTATTTAGCTTAAAGACTAGAAACAGGGCGGAAAAGCCACAAACTGCTGTTGTTACATTTTAGTTTTTTTTTTACAGATTAAACAAATTACATAAATGTGTTTGTTTGTTAAATTTAGAGGTGCTTGAAGTAGGATTTCTTTAACGTTGGTGATAGCTAGGCTAACTTAGTCTCCAGGATTAATGCTAAATTTGGCTAATTGATGCTGACTCTTCATGGAAATAATAAGACAAGCTAATGAGATATTAATATCAATCACAATATCTATGAAAGTTAATGGGATTATCATGTTGGCATAACTGAAACATGACTGTGACATTAATCATTCACGTGTACAATACGTGATCATCTCTCCTAAAAGGCTCCAGATAACACAGAATTATAAGATTGTAATATTGTTAAAGTAAATCTTATTGCTGAAATAATCTTCACTGAATCCTTCTGTAATTAGTCATGATTGATTAAATTGTTAATGACAGGTGCACATAAAGCAGAAAGCAGTGTTTGATAGCTGAGAAGGGTTTCAGGCTAACGTTTGTGTGAAGCGCAGTTTAAAGTGTGGTCACAGGCAAATCACAATAAATGGAAAGAGACATCAAAGTATTCTACAGATTATTAGAGATATCATGATAATAACATAATGAATAATAACTGCCAGCCACAAAGGTGTTCAAGTAGCAAGAAAAGTTAAAAAAAAAAAAAAAAAAGGGTTCCTCCTCACAAGATCAGCGTGGGTCATTGTCTTAATCCTGAATATGAAGTTGATATATGTAGTCTTTAAACTAACTGCTCATTTCTGTAGCGTTCACCACATTCAGCTTTTCAAAGATCACTTATCGGTCATTGTGTCCGGCTCATGCCAACTTTTTAAACAAACCACAAATGTAAGATACCTTTAAAATGAACACACATGTTTTTTTAAAAAATACTGTGAGTGAACCCTTTTGAAAAAGTGAGCGATGACTGAAATGAAGCGTACTAAGTTATTTTGCATCATTTCAGTGTGACAAAGTGGCCATTTTGGTCCGTGGTGTTGGTCCTCTGGAACCTAATAATAGAAATCTACGCTCTCTGCTTTGCCTCTCTCCTTCAGCACACATCCAGACCTTTTCTGTGTCATGCACTGTCAGTGTGTGTGTGTGTGTGTGTGTGTGTGTTTGTTGTGCGTGTCCTTTTGCCATTGTCATGTTTTGTAAAAATCTGACTCACAGACTGAGAATCAGCAGAACTGGGGCTTTTTTTGTAGTTTGGTGCCCAATCAAAATCAGTATATCATTTTTTTTTATTCTTAATTAAACACACATGTATGTGTCGAGGTGTCACTGCAATGCACGTGAACATCTTTCATTACTTGTTGTGTATTTTTGTCGTTCTAATTTAGACAGATGGATTATTAAAACATTTTTTTATCGATTTTCTGTAGAAAAGTAAAGGACACTATTATTACTATACGTATTTTTAGGATTTGTCCAATATGTTTCTTTTTAACTGTACTGGGAAGTTTGGACTATGTCCGACTGACATAAGAGTTTGACGGAGAATGGGAATGTCCCTGGCTATTAAACATGTTAGTCATGTACGGGATGGATCAATATTTCTGCGGTTTCATGCTCTTCTCGTTGTCTCACGGCTCATTGGTGACGTTTTGAAAAAGCTCATGGGTGGAGATGTTTGGTGTTTTTGGAGATAGTGTTTGGTGTAATGACAAAATCAAGAAGTGTGTATTAGGGTTTGGAGAAGCAGCCCCATGAACTGAAGACTACTGACTATTAATTTAAGATCCAGTGTTTCCTGTATTGTCTTGGTAGACATTGAAGTTGCCGGTCTGATCTCACCCTCTCTCACATGCCCTTGAGCAAAGCACTTCATTCCCAAAATCTGCAAACATTCAGCGGCCAGCAGACTGCATTCATACTTACAGCAGAGACCAAGAGGTCGACATAACACACATCACAGCTTGTCTGCCAAAGTTGCCAAGGCAACAGTACAGAGACGGTCTCCGAGGCTACAGTGTGTGCCATTCCTGTTCTCCTCACCACTCAGTGACCTGCTTGTAGCACAGCTCCATCTGGGAAGACGGAGAGAATGAGACAAAGGACATGGGAACAAAAGACACACTCCTTTTATTCCTAATTTAATAAATATATGTTAAAAAAAACAGTAACAGTAATGTTATTGGTTTTGTACCATTAATTATCTGTCAAAGTTATTGACCCTGAAATTACATTAATCTTCTTATTCACAATCCACAATTCAATTCATCCACATTCAGTCACGGTATGATAATTTTCCTGTAAAAAAAACCAGGAAAGAGCTGGCAGCAGGGACGCCAGCAGTATACCGTTATTTTTATGATATTCATTCATAAAATGACTTTACGGTAGTAGTCTGTAAACCAGAAAAAGGGTATATTTCTATATTTCTATATTTCTATAATTAACAGTAAAGAGCTGGCAGCAAAGACGCCAGCAATAAACCGTAATTTTACGGTATTCATCCATAAAATGGCTTTACAGTCGTAGTCTGTAAACCAGAAATACAGTATATTTCTGTATTCACACTGTTAAATGATTTCACATTATAATACAGTACGAAAATAAATGCAGCATATTTCTGTGTAATTTAAACCATTAAAATCACCATCACATTAAACCTTAAAGAGCTGAAGCAGCGATAACTCAGAGCACAACTGTAATTTAAAGGAAGGTTCATAGTTTTCCACGTACATTGAGAACTGAGCCATCTACGTTGTCTTGGAGAGTTTTGGAGATATTGGCTGTAGAGATGTTTGCCTTCTCTCGAGGTGTCTTATTGATACCTGCATGGACAACAGATCTAAGCATTAATGATGTCGTCCTCAGATGAGTTAAATATATCTAGCAACAGCACAAAAATGAAGGAAGTTGAGCATCCAAATATAACACAGGGTTCATAGGCTGAATGGATCACAGAGGAAAACACAAAGTAACATTGTTCATAAAATAACAAACTCAGTCTGTACCACACAGCAAACCTCATAGACACACTGGTATACACTGGTTAACAGCTTATCGTGGGGGACTTCCTAAAAGTGCCGTACAAAATATGTTTCGTAGGGGCTGTGATTTGTAGATTCTGCATGCAGCTGGACCCCTCCAGCTGAGTTGTAATCTTAGCTAGCTTAGTAAGCTTGCCTTGTGTCCTTGAGTAGATGGACACATCCTTCTGAGCAGAGAGATAAGAAGAAAATAGTTTGCACCTAACACTGCTCACAGCAAGGCCTTTGGATTATCTTGAGTAAACGGGTAATGATTTCTGGAAATCGATATTGCTGTTGAGTTTTTCAAAAGTATTTTCTGGCCCTTGAGCACAGGAAACTGACCACCATTTAGTTCTGTTGTATTCCAGAGAAGGCAGACATCTCTGCCGTCGATATCTCCAAAACTCTGCTGCTCACACCAGAACAGTGGAGATGGATAAATATCACCACAGGCAAGAGCAGAAATATGTGCGTTGGATTTTTCAGTGAAATTTGGCTTTAATATTTATTCTGTAAGATGTGCTGTCCCTACACTCCTGTTGATGTTATCAGTTTGCCTCTGTTGGGGCAACACAGACATTAAAACAAGTTGAAAATACAGCATTGTTGGCCACCATGTGGCGAGTGAATCCTTCTCACAGGCTTCTCTGCTCGTCCCTGGCTAGTTTCTTTGTCCCTGCTCGCGTTTCAGTGCAGACCTCTTGCAGGGTGAGAAGGCCTGCGGTTTGTTCTGTGCATGCTTTGATCTGTACAGTCTCTGCCAGCAGCACTCAGAGTGGAGGAGAGGAGGCAGGGAGGGAGGAAGGGAGGTATGAACGGAGGATTCAGGAGAGGAAGGAGGGCAAACAAGGCTAGCACAGCACCCAACTGCCCACCCTGCCCCCCACTTGGCTGGAGGCCAACTCTCACCAGATGCCTGATGTTCCACATTACACTTGATATTTATTTGCCATTTTAGAGAATTTAAAGGAATTTATTGTACTTCACTGGATACGATGCTCTCATTCCACATTAACTTGTTATAAAATGATGAGCGCAACTTCAGAGTTAATGTCTCTAAAATGTCCTATTTTAAATCTATTTTCAAATGTACACGCGTTTCATTGTTATATCCCGTACGTGATCATACAGAACAACAGATAGTGAAAACATCTGATGTCCTGGTCCGGAACATATCTAACCAATAGAAAATAAACAATAGATAAGAGAAGAATCTAGAAAACAGATCAAATAAAATAGAAATATATAAAATAGGGTAACAATGGACAATATAATCTGTAAATAGGTTCAATGCTGAACAAATGGAACAGTGAAACAATGAGACAGGATCACCAGCAGCACGTTTCAGAAAATGAAACAAAATCAACAGTGTTTCATATTAAATGCAACACATCAGTGTGACAGTGATGACTGGCAAGTGGATGTGTTATAGGTTATAGAATACATGACATCCACCATGACATCCAGGAAGGTCCTGGGTTTCTTTCTCGCTCTCTTTGTGGAGTCTGCATACACGTTTATTCTCAAAAGTACAGAAGGATGTGACGTGTAATTTAGAATCATTTTCTATTTGTGTTTTGTTGTCTTGCTACAGTATTCACAGTATATCAAGTGGGAAATTACACATCCTGCTCCTTTTTCGGGAAAAAAAACCCTAATATATTTAAATTAAAGGTGCAGTATGTAAGTTTAAATGCAAATATTAAATAACACAGTCAACAGGATATGGGGAAATTACAGTTTTGATGTTATATGTAAGACGTCGAGGTGCTGTGTTGCAGAGATGTGTAGTTTTGGGGAAGAGATTTTAATCAGATGAGAAAGATCCTTACATACTGATTTTATTAATTTCTTAACAAACTAAATAAACAAACTGAAAGTGCGATACCGTTTCATACAATTTCAATTTGTTTATATTTGGCGGACCCTGCCACCTTTGTAGCTACAAACAGTGTACTGGGGACCTTATTTTCCTCTGAGAACTGCTTGATTATCAGCTTATGGAAAACATGATTTTTTTCCCCAGTTTGTGATATAACCTCATTATTTTTGTAAACATCAACATTTTGGAGTTTCAGTTTCTTACCAAAATGACATATTGCCGCTTTAAGATCTGACACTCCGATAGTTAACGTCACCAATACTTCCCCGGTCCTGTGAGCTTCAAGACCAGCCAGAGTCACATCACCACCAAGCACAGGATACATTTTGACCTCAGATGGTCCTAACTACAATATGAAAAGTGAATTAAGCGCTCTGATTTTGTTGCTCCCCTCTCACTCTACAGCTGTCAATGAGTTTTGTTTTGGTATCATGGCCGCTGCTCTGTGTCCCGGCTCAGTGCGTCACGGCCTTTACCATCCCACGAGGAATTGTTTCTTTCATAACATCCCCAAGCTTCTTCCTTTGACACTTACAAATAGTCTATTATTCTTTTTCTCCACCACCCCCTCTCTGCTCTCGTTTATTTGACAATGCAGGCATAGTGATTGCCATGGTTACCTCCTACAATGTGACTGCTGGGTCGTCTGTTGTGGCTCTGTAATTGCATGGAGCCCAGTCTTTATACAGTACATATGTATTATGTGCTGGTAGGTAGTATTTCTGCCGCTTCCCTCTCCCAGTCTGTAGGCAGTGGCGCACTTTGACGAGCTTGACGTGTGAAGGAACAGTAACATTGTAAGAAAACCCCTGAATAATGCAGCGCGACATAGAAGCAGTTAGGAGCTGTTTAGCAAACATCTAACCATATGATTAAATATTAAAGCAGCAGCTCTCTGCAGGCTCGCTAACAAATCAGATGATTTAAGGAGAGGCTGCTCTGTTGTGGCCACATCCTCACCCCACATGGATCAATACTGCCTGAATGAGAGATTTAGGACACTGGGAACACTCAGGAGCCGAAGAGGAAACACTTCTCTGTTGTCATGGCACAAATCCCCCAGCATGCACCTGTCCTGTATCTGTTGTGTGTCTGCAGTGCAGCCTGTTCTTCCTCAAATGTTGAGTGGGCGCTCACTTAGTGTCCAGTACGTCTCTGTGTGTGTTGTCTTCTGTGAGTGTGTCCGTCCTGATCAATGTGAGCCGGCTGGTCAAAAGAAACAGACTATTTTTCCTGTTAGCTGCCCATAAGATCACTGTGGCCTCTGGCAGCTGAAAGGAAAACCAAAATAGATTAAAAAAGTGTAGTAACGATGCGGTGATACACTGCAGCACAAACAATAAAGAGTGTGATGAGTGTGATGGAAAGTGTCCAGAGTCTTCAGTGATAGTGGTCGCTCTATGAGGCGTACAAAGGCAGCACAGTGAGAGCTAAATGCTAAATCTCAAATGACCTCATTCGCACCTAATATCAAGTAAAGCTAATGTTGTTGTAATGTGTTATCCAAAATTTCACAATATTTTCCCGCCCAAATATCGCTTAAGACCGCAAGATTTGGCTGCATGAGGCTGCATGTTGTCTCTGCTTTCAGCAAACACGACATGCAGCCTCATTCAAATCTCTTGGTTGTCATTTTCTCCCGTTTTAAACCTGAAATGTTGCCAAATTGGCAGACTGTCATTCTTCTTTAGATCCTACGTCTGTATGTCTGTATTTTAAAGCACTACGTACTAATACCACTATATCAGGCCGGATTATCTTAAGTCAGTTCCCAAGTATCGAGTGCGTTTCCAGCTCTAAGTGCACTATCCACATTTTCAAAATAAAAGCCAGAAGCTGCCGTAACAGCTGTTCGATATTGGGGAAAAATATTGCATGTGACGGCAACTATCACAATATTCAAAATGATCTAATATTGGCCCCAGCCTATAGGCTTTGACAAAATAATATCTTGACTGAATGATGACTCTACATGAGGGTCAGAAGATCACCACAGTTATCAAAATGAATTCTGCACTGAACATGAAAGCCTAATCTCCTCATATCCTTGTCCTTCCAATACTGATCGTCAGGACATTACACTCGTTAACTCAGATGTCAACCTCATGGTGGCACTACAGGAAGAACCAACATCTGCAAAGGTATTAGCATTCACCCTCTGGCCACAGTGGAAATGTGGACAAAATGGTCATCCAATCAATAGTTGTTGAGATCATTCAGGACGAGTGTGGTGTACATACTGACCAATCCTGCCACCCTTAGAGTCCTGTGGCTAATAAAAGCAAATGTTAATGAATATGCACGTGTGTGTGCAGACAGCATATATCCATCCACATTACAGTGGCAGTGGTCCTGACCTGTGGCTTATATGATCAGCTCATACAACAGAGCAGAAAATGGCTTCCCACAGAAAGACTTACCTCCTCCTGAGCTCACTGACTACAGTATGATGTCAGAGCTGGACTGTAATTGGATTATTGATTGCTGTCTACTGCTTGACTGATACCACAGGCAAACGCAACTAACCCAAGTATCTATTGTACCGCTCGCAGAGCCACTAACAGAAAGGCAGCTATTCAATTACACTATTAATGCTCTGTGGCTTTTTTATAACGTAGCCCCACATAGTTTCTTCCTTACATCCTGATGGGAAACACCGCAGCAGCACTACAATACTTCTTCTAACGTTGCCACATTAATAACCCTTTGATGATAACCCTGCTATAGTGTCTAGATTCAAATGCCTCCGGTTTGGTTTCCCTGAATTCCAATCTGCCTTCAAAAAATCAAATCGAATTTCCCCTCAAAATATATATATATATTTTTTAAAATGCTTTATGAAGAGCACATTATGTTGGCCTGTTGGTCAGTCTGCCTCTTCAGTCCAGGCTGGAATGTCTCCAATAATGAAAACATTCATGGTGCCCGGTGGATGAATCCTGCTCACGTTGGATACCCCCTTGCGTCTCCTCTAACCTGACCATGAGGCTTACAGTTGTGTTTTCTTTTCTTAAATCAGATCTCACAACAGCGGCTGACATTTGGTCCACACATTCATATTCCCCTGTGAATGAATTGCTATCACTTTGAAGGCCCCTTCATATTATCAGCCATATATTTCAAGACCAGTATTCCAAAAAAACAACATTCCCATCAGCCTCACTTTGTGTTTGGCAGCTTTGAGCAACACAACGTGACTTCATAGTAAAGATAGTTGATTGACTGGTGAGTTTCATCCCCAGATTGTCAAATACTGACGCTTGGGCTTGGCCGCTGAGGCAAAAGTGATGGAAAGCTAACGTACAGTACCTGCATGTTAGCATTGCCGTTGTGAGCCTCACATAGCCGGCTGTTTAGTTGTGAAATCTCAGCCTGCTTATCACGAGTGTATAGCTTGTCAGACTCACCAACACATGACAGTACATCCCAGGTCGAGCTTCCCATTATTATGTGCATGTGCAGAAGTACCTCAGAGCAGGCTGGACAACAACAGGAAGGTTAGCGGTCTGTAGTAAAGTGCTGAATAGCAGCAGCAATAAAATACTTTATAGATAGTATAGCAGTGTAAAGTAAAATAACCTATAGTACAGAGTAAAAGAGCAGTGGGAGCCCGAGGGGTCCAGCTCTGCAGCCGCTGGGTCAGCTTCTCCCTCCCCGCCTCACATCCCAGCCTCTATTCATCGCTGTAATGCGTGTAATGAAGCGCTGTGAGGCTGCAAGTGGAGAGCCCACTGCAGCAAAATGTTTTTACTCCAGTGGAGTTATTACTCTTCCACTGTAGGACAGCAGAGGAAGGTATGGATGCCGACTCAGCACACCCTGTCTATTGAGACCGGCCCAGGTTGTTTTATATGTGTGCGCCTTTTAGGAGCACCTTTGCCAAGATACAAAGTGCCAGTGATTGAACCGTGCCATAATGTGAGTCTGAGTGAGAAATTATTCATGCGCTGGCAGTGTGACCAGGTGGAGGAGCCCCGGCTCATACAGGATGACCTTGCCTCTGCTGCATTCATTACTGCTGGATACTGAACAGAACTGAGGGGCTGGCATTGACCATCATGTCCAATCTGATTTTCAGCACTTCTGTTTATATGAGACCAAATATAGCAATAGTTTCAAACAGATGACCGAATGACTGATGTAAACTGTTATATCAGCTTATTCAGCTCTGGGTTCAATACAATCTCGCTTGTTGATTGGAAAGCTTAGATTAATCAGCACACCTTTAAAGGGGGACTCTCGGCATGCATGCAGAACTAACAGATCCAAGGCAGATAAATACCCACTGCCCTCCACTCAGTCTTCTCACACCTTGAGAGTCAGAGCAGCTACATCAGGACGCTGTTTGTTGACTTCAGCTCAGCGTTCAACTCAGTCTCACCCATGAAGCATTAAGGAGAACTTTACTCTTTGGGCTTTAGTACCACACTCTGCTGTTGGATTCTGGACTTCCTCACTGGCAGACCTCAGAGATTGGCGGTTTCACCTCCTCTAGATTAGTGCTCAACATCAGAGCCACCAGACACGCACTCCTGTCTACATCAGTGGGGTGGAGCAGGTGGAGCAGGTGGAGCAGGTGAACAGTTAGAGGTTCCACTCACTGAGAACATATCTCGGTCATCATCACCACTCCTGGTTAACAAATGGTTTTGTGGTTCATGCACGGTGCAGGACGGGAAGGCTGTACAGAGGGTGGTTAGGGAAATAACGAAAAAATCAAACCCAGATCATCATTGGTCAATTGCGATTTCTACACAGAGCCCAAAGTATACTCAGAAGAAAACACCCGACCCGGACACAGTCTGTTCACCCTGCTGCCGTCTGGTGAAAAAGCATTTGTTGCTGTACCACCAGACTACAGAGCAGCTTCTCTCTTCAGGATGTGAGACTCATCAATTCATCCTCCGCACTACTTTATATAAAATGTTTTTGTTTGTTCTCTTGTGTTGCATAAAGAGACTTGAACTCAGTCTAGTTCCACAACCCTGTGGTTGTAAAATGACTAATATATTGACCATTAGCCTTTTAAAGAGCTCAATAGAAGTTTGTTGCAGCTTGTTGTTGGAAAAATAGGTAAACTGAGCCACTCTCCATTACACACCGAGTCTAAAAAACACTCAAATAACACCTCATATCATTATTGTAATCAGGGCTGTAGAGCTCCCCGGGGGGAGTTTACTGAATGTTCCAACAATTAGAAACATGCACATGGTTTTATTTTGTAGGCTAATTGCAGTATTTTTAGATTTAGTATGGCCTATTTAAAAGTAACCACTTTTATGTCAATGAATAAATTAGGCGATAGGTTGAAACTTTCTTGATTCCCAGAAGAAAAATTAAGCAAATTAAAATGATATTTAAATAAACAATTGTCCAGAATATATTTCAGGCAGGGAGGAAATGCTTTGACACACACATGCAGCTTTTAGACGACCACGCTGGGAAATAGGTTGTATTGCAAATCTAACTAGTGAATAAAACTGACAAAATATATCCAATACAACAGACCTGTGACAAAGAGTGCTTTTATAATTGGATTATATTATTTGATGTTTAATATTTTTGAATCCAAATGCATGTAAATGAGCAGGACACAATTGCACACATGTTTCTACAAATTAGTTATAGTCTAAAGACTCAACATACAGTATATTTATTAGGGGTGGGACAACAGATTGTTTAGGCAATCTATGGTATCGCTTTCGGTTTCTGGTCCCAAATAAAGACATTCTTTTTAAAACATGCCGGCAGTAGGAACAGATCCCTCTGACAATTTGACTGTTGATTATGTTACTTGTGGTGTAAACTTCTATAAACTTGTGTCCCTCTGTTGAATATTTTGCCTGACTAGTTGTAGTCAGTGTGATAAAAGGTCAAATGTATTTTTATAGCACATTTAAAACAACATGAATGTACGAGGACCCCCTCAAAGACGAGATGCTGTATCTCAAGGGGTCATCCTAAATAAATTGAATTGAAAGTGCTTTACAAACAAATAAAAGACAATTTAATCAACAGAACTGACAATACACGTCATGTAGAAACCCAGAGTTCAAGGTAAATTCCCTGAGCAATGTAAAAAATGAAGTTTCTTAAGTGGTGTCAGATCTGAGGTGGTGTGGCAGTTTGTTCCTCAGGTTGTGGCCTCACCACACAGAAGAGGGAATTAAAAGGTCGGATCAATAGAAGGAAGCCAATCCATGGAGTGCTTTGAAAACAAAACCTCACACTTGAAAATGTAAACTGACTCTATGGACTTTTAAAAAAATATATTTATCTCAGTTAACTTCGAATTAAACTTACGTACCAATACGGTTGCACAGTCAGGAGAATCTGTCAAATCCTCAACAAGCTCTCAGCTTAAGTGGCGTGTCTCCACCTGCCACTTCCAAATGGCTGGGTCAAACCAGCCGCCAGAGTCTTACAAGGTTATCTTCGTCCTCCCAGAGTGTCTGCACCTGAATTATACATTTCTCTTATAGTTAGTTTCAGTCATCTGGGTTCATGTGGCACAGAGTTACTTCAGCACTGAAAGCCAGAGTTCATGCTGAGGTGTGAAAGCAATAAGGGATAAGTGTATCAGAGGAAATAAACTCATCATTTATTAGTTTGCTGTCCAGCAGGACTGCACTACTGTACCTTCACCTCTCGCTGCTCTCGCGTGTGTGCTCACTGTCACAGCTCTGAGGCACAGCAGGTATAAGAGGGATACAACAGCAGTCTGTTTTTTGCATGGAAACAGTAGAAGTCCATTAAGGTCCTCTGTGGAAATATTTTAGCGTGAGCAGCATCTCCAGGGCAAAGCATGTCCTGCTAAAACAGTCAGACGTGTGTGTTTGAGACGGGTGTCAGATTTAATTCTTCCATGTCAGCCAACAGTCTCTTCTGCCTTTTTAAACTTTAGCACTAACCTTTTGTTGGAGATGTTACTTTTGTTGAACTGGCTATGGCGATTTGAGCACAAAAAAAAATATATATATAGGATTATAACACTTTACTTCACATATTATGAATTTGATTCTTCTTTAACTGATAGAGGTTGTTTTCTAAGGATAATTGAAAACATAGTGGAGTAAAAAAACTTGAATAAGTTGCACTGACTAGATGAGACAGAGTTACTTTATGATAAACACAATATTTTTTTCCCAAAAGGTACTTTTTACTCTATTTCATTCATTTGATTCAACTTAAGTTACTAGTCACTTTGCAGATTTTATGCTGCATCAGGACCTGAATGCATTTTTAAGATGTATGTCATCATGCATTTGATCAGCAATTAGATTAAAATAAAGGATCTATCTGAAAAATTCTGAATATCAGATACAGTAATCGTCAAGGCTGATGATTTGTCAATCCCTAGTATCTCTAGTCCCTAGCATCCAATGTCGTGAAAAGTATCCGAAAGTCATACATGAGGAAAAGTGATGATATTGTGTTAAAATATTACCGTGGTAAGAATGAAGGCAACCTATCCGAATAGTATTTGAGTTAAAGTCTAAAAGTCAAAGTATCAGATTTGACGTTGACGATGTTCTTCATATCAATAGTAATTTATTGGCAATAAATGTTTTGAAGTATAAAATCACAGGAAAACTAAATGCCAGTATTTTAAAGATGTTCTTGATAACATTTAGCCACTCAATGTGGGATTCCATCTCCATTACCTTCACATCACAACACCCCTGTTGTTTGCATCATCTGTTAACTGTTTGCCAGTTTGTTTCACGTTGCTAACGTTGCTAACGCTAACTATCATTTCTAACCCTAACAAGCGTTAATTCACAATCATTGTAATGTTTTTTAAGTAGAGGAGATGCACCTTTCTCCAAACGCTGAAGATGTCTTATTTTTTACAATTATTTTTCTTCATAAAAATGTTATCAACATGACATTTATGTACGTTTAATATCAGATACTTAGTCAAGTGCTATTCATAAGTGTGACTTTGACTTCTGCCAAAGTAATGTTTGTCACGATATCTTTACTTTTTAATCAAGAATGACAAAAGCTGAACCAAGCTCTTGAAAATGAGTCATCCTCTTAATCATTAGTTGTCAGTGATTGCTGATTACAAAATGTGCATTACAATACAGCAACTTTAATCTCATCAGTACAGTATCTATCTTTTTCACCACATCTTTACAGGTTCAGATCATTTTGAAGACCTGTTTTAGTAACAGATACATTTAACCTTTGTACACATTGTACCACATGAAGATGTAATTCCCCATATGTTGATATTTTTAACTTAAAACCAGTTCTTGAAGGTCACACACATGTAATGACAATTAACAAGTCCTCTGCCAGTTGTTATTTCAGAAAATATACATTTTATCAGAGCGGCCTATGTTGCTGTATTATAAAAATGAAATTGACATAGAACATTATAGTGTTACATTCCTGTAAACATATATATGTATATATATATATATATATATATATACACATACACACACACACACACACACATATACATATATTTATATACAATAACAGTATTCAATCTTTCTTTTAGTAGAAAGACACCGCTTGCTTTCAAACAGTATATTCAGTATATAGTTTTACTGCACAATAATAACAGTTTAACTGTGTTGTGTAAGCTCCAGTCCTTCACTACTTACTGTGCATTCTTTCACTGCTGTGAGCCTTTAGTTGGCTCCCCAAGGAAATGTCAGATGTACCAACTGTTGAGTCCAAACAACAGACTGGCATGGGTCCTGAATGTTTCTCCTGATGGGTGTCCAGCAGCTGTTGCTTTAGGATTATAAGCTCCCTGTCTGTTCTCACAGTATAACAAAGCTCACCGGTAATTCTCCATCATCATGCTTATTGCTGCTATTGTCATCAGCTGTTTCAGTATGAAGGCCACTCCAGGCTCTGACTTTTGAGTTGTGCCCACAGGGAAGTTCAGAGAATATGGAGCTGTAGTGTATTGTAGATACGATTGGCTGGTGCCCAACATTTTCCGCTGGTTCACTGCCATGTTTGTGTGTGTGTTTGTGTGTGTGTATCAGCCAGCCTCCCTGCATCACATACATTATGGATTAGTTGTGTTGTCCTGTGTTTGTCTGTGATTTGATCCAAGCGGAGGGCAGAGTTGGAGGTGGGAGGTTGCCCATTGGTTGCCTGTTGAGTCGGCCCTGCTGTAACCCCAGACGTCCTCTGTCACCTGACCTCAGCCCCGCTGGCATCAGTGACTCTGCTGAAATGAAAACAATGCATCTAGCTGACAGAGAAAGTCAAACAGAGACAGAGAGAGGATGACTATTGATCCGAGTGTAGTGTAACCTAATACTATACAGCTGAATGGGAATGATGTAAAGTATATTATTGTTTTCATTAAAATATGTTGTATTTTGATATACTTAGAAACTGTTAGAATTATCATTCCACACTCTGATTCCTCAACAACCATCGGACGTATTGCCATATATTATTTTCTTACAAACTTGTGTTGTTAAGGATGAATTGCATTAACCTTTTTATAGTTCGTCCTTTACTTTGGTTTATAACTGGTAAAACAAACGTTATTCATTCGCACTTAACCAGTGTTAGCATGCTAACATGCTAAACGAAAATGGTGAACATGGTTAAGGCGCCACGTGATGAAAATCAGCATGTAAGCATTGTTATTGTCGGGTTGTTAGCAGGTGGAGCCCTGTTCATTCCCAACGCTTTACTTCCTGGGTATAAAATTTCCCAGATCTTCTGCATCATGGGGCCCACAGAGCGTGCATCAGAGAGACTTCAACCAACCAAGCTGGCTAACTTCTGGTCTCGTCCCTGCTAACTTTAATTGTGACTTCTAGACTTCCCAAATTTTATTGGACTCAAAACAGTGAAACAAGTCATTTTGCAAACAAACCCACTGTTTCACAACCACTTTTTTCACAATGTGAAGTGCGTCACACAACGTAATTACACGGTTCGGGCCACTCTTCCTGAGGACTTATCCTTTAGAAAACTGTTGCAGTCAACTTTATGCATATGAATACAAACATATATGTTTTGTGGTCAGGACTGAGGCCTCTGAATTAATGATTAAAGTTAGAAATTATGAATATTTGTGTGGAAGGTTTTTCTCAACATTTATCCGTGTATCTCTTATAAGGGAATAAAAATACCCCAAAATATTATAAAAAGAGTTTTTGTGCTGAAGCCGATTTTCAAATGGAGACGAGAAATAAAAAAAAAGGCTGGTTGAAACAATATTTAAAGCCTTGAGACTTATCTTTAGGGATACATTGATAACACTATGAGAAATGAGGCGGCTGTTCCGCTGTCAGATTTATAACTGGTGATAACCACGGCAGTAATCATTGCATCCCTCTCAGGGAGAATTGACTGACTCTCATCCTGTCAGCGGGCAGCAGCCTCCTCTGCTCTGGGCTGTGTCAAGTGCAGTCAGGCTACTGGAGCTCAGTCCTATTGTTCCATGTAAGACCGGCATGGATAACTGAGTTTCACTGCCACACACACACTAATACGTACACACATGCTACACACATTCCTGCACAGTCTGCTGTTGCCTACTGGAAAGGTCTGAGCCGTTAGGCCAAACAGGGCAGCGTAGCTTTCAAGAGAAAATAAACCAGAGCTGCTGCATCAGTGGCTCCCCACAGCTCTTACACTAAGAACCCATTTCCTGCTTGATTATTTATGATCCTGCTGGATAATCTAGTCTTAGATCACTTGCACTGTGCGACCCCTGAGCTGCATATTACACTGACAGTGGATAAATCTGTCACTTGGCATGAATTACATTCTTAAAAAAAACAACATATTTATTGATTTAATATATTAATATAACACATTGCACATACATAGCTGAACCTTCCTTAAAATTGTTATTACAGTATCAAATCAATACTTCATTTTTGTTTGAATATACAAGTTCTCAGTCAAACCATGTATTTAACAACAGGTGTGTTTTCTGTGGTTGGGATCTCCATGATACCACATATTTAATAAAAGCATAAAAGCGTGTTTGTAATAGATTTTTACAGTTTTGATGCAATGCTGCCCTCTGCTGAAAGATGAGACTTCTGGTTAAAGGACTGTTGCTAAAATTTTAATCAATCAAAAGTAAATAAAAGGTATAGCTCTGCAAAAATGAATGTTGATTTTATGACACTTTTATGACAGTATTGCTGAGCTTTTGCTGTAACTGCTATCATTTTAACAGACTGATCATTTTGCTCTCTCTTTTCTCTCTCTGTCTGTCTTACAGGTATATTATTTTCAACATTAGTGTTCGGCCCGGCCTGTGGCTTCATCTTAGGTTCTGTCTGTACCAAAGTCTACGTTGATGCTGTCTTCATCGACACCAGTGAGTTGGCAGGTGCTTTTTTCTTTGCATTTCGTCAGTACTGTACTCGAGTACTTTAATGAGGTACTTATCAGGGCTCCAGACTAACCTTTTACAGTGGTTGCACTGGTGCGCCTATTTTTAGAAATGTTTTCATTTAAATCACAGCTCATTAAGAAAATGCAGTAATCTCAATTGTTTTTTTTAAAAAAGACAAACTCATATAAATAAATCAAGCTCAAATTATTCTAATTTTGATGCTATAAAAAACATTGATTTATTTGAAAAAAGTTACACTGAGTTTTCATACTATAGTGTATTCTCCTGTCTTACTGGGATACTGTCTATACTGTAAGTGTGGTATTTGTGCAAGTGTTTGTTTTTGTTGCTACGACTGATAAAAAAATATTTTATAGATTTTTCAATCTGACGTACTGATCAGCAGGTGACTGATGCGACCACTGAACATGTTTGTTTGCACTTGACCAATCTATGGAGCCCTGTTTCTGTTTCATGCTACATTTCAGAGGAAGTATTGGGCTCTTTCCTCCACTACATAATTAAAACATAAAAGTAGCTCAAAAGAGACATTTACTAACGCAGAATTCACATCACAGTTTCCTCACATTGATCTGTGGAATTTTATCTCAAAACATCATTCATCATTCATTCATTGTGGTAACTTCCCCTTCCTCCCGTCCAGGTAAGCTGGACATCACCCCAGATGACCCTCGCTGGATCGGGGCGTGGTGGGGCGGCTTCCTCCTCTGCGGTGCCTTACTCTTCCTGTCGGCCCTCTTCATGTTCGGCTTCCCCCAGGCGCTGGACGTGCAGGACATGGATGGTGGAGGGGAGAGTGAGCAGGCCATGCTGCCTTCTTCCCTAACCCTGGAGTACCAGGGCTCCAAACCCAATGGGGCCATTCGTGGCTTTGATATGAACAGCGGACTCTCAGTTTGTGAGCATCTGAGAGGTAAGGCGGGCCAAAGAGAAATGGGACATTTTGAAAGGATTGATTGTTAGTAAAATCTCAGAATACTATCCATATTATATTTCTCCCTCCTGATGATCATTTTTCTGTTGTTGTTTCTCTTGTCTTTTCTCCATTCTCTTCTCCTTCGCCCCAGTTATCCCCAGGGTAACCAGGCACCTCCTCTCTAATCCGGTGTTCAGCTGCATCACGCTGGCAGCCTGCATGGAGATCGCTGTGGTCGCTGGCTTTGCTGCCTTCCTGGGAAAATACCTGGAGCAGCAGTTTAACCTGACCACGTCTTCAGCCAATCAGCTGCTAGGTAGGCAGATCGTAACTGTCCAAGCAGAGCAGCAAATCTTTTTGTCTCTGCTCAGTAAAATGCCAGTGGAAACAGTTGGCCAACACTGGACACTCTTGTCTTTTCTCCCCAGGGATGACGGCCATCCCCTGTGCCTGTCTCGGTATTTTCCTCGGGGGGCTGCTGGTGAAGAAGCTGAACCTGTCAGCTCTGGGCGCCGTCCGCATGGCCATGCTGGTCAACCTGGTGTCCACCGCCTGCTACGTCTCTTTCCTCTTCTTGGGCTGTGACACCGGACCTGTTGCCGGGGTGACGGTCTCCTACAGCAACGAGTAAGAAAGGAAACCTACTGACGTGAATTAAGAGTCCTTTAAAGAATTTCTGTATGGGTCCTTCTGTTGTAATGAGATGTTTTTGTGTGTAGCTCTTCAAGAAACATAAGTTGACATGACATTTTATAATAAGCATGATTAATAAGTGGTACATTCATAGTTATTTATACTTTAGTTTACAGTCATTTCACTGTTAGTAAATAATGAAATCCATTATAAATCATTTATTAACTGATTGTTTCTTATAAAGTTGCAACTAATGTTTATAAACCTTTTGAAGTGCTTAACAAAAGGTTTATAAAGCATTTCATCATTTGTTAACAGTGAAATAACTATTAACTTAATCATGCTTATCATAAAGTGTTAGCATGACTTGCACTTCAAACCTGCTAAAAGCTAAAAGGCTAATGATCAAAAAAGTACTGTTCAGAATCAGTTTAACATATATATTAACATATGCCACTCCTTCTGTTTCCATTTAAAATATATATATATATATATATTACCTTTATTTTACCAGCAACATTCACATTGAGATCAAGAATGTTTTTAAAAGTCAGAGTCCGCTGCATATAAAGTTTCACATAAAGGAACAAACAGCAACTTAAAACAAACAACAGAAAAATTTTCACATCAAAGAAACAAGAAATTGGCAAAACACAATCGTCATAATCAGTCAAACATTAGTGCTTGTTGTGTTCTAATGCAGCATGTAAAAGTCTTATTTACAAGATTGTACATTCTTGTTACTACAAGCTGGGAGCGTTCTTTACGGATTTGTTGACTTTCTCATCATTATTTTTGCTTTGATATTAAAATATAAGCAGTTCTTTATATATTTGATATGTCTGCAATGGCAGATGGCAGGCTTATGAATTATCAGTGCTTTAAACAATCATTCTGCACAGAGCAGAAAACTGCGTCTGCACCACAGTCTATGGGTTGAAACTGTAAAGCGTGTGTTGTGCAGTGTTGTGCAGTGAGCAGCTGTCAGAAATATTTCTCCGCATCACTGACTACATTGTGCCATTTGAGTACAATGGTTGAATATTCAGCCGGTAGAGTTTCCTATGTAATCATATCCCGAATCATATCATATATTCCCTAACGCGACCTTTGACCTCCTCTGTAGGACGCTGCTGTCCTGGCAGCGACCCGAGTCGGCGTGCATCAGTAACTGTAACTGCTACACAGCATCAGTGAGCCCCGTCTGTGGTTCCAATGGAGTCACCTACCTCTCAGCCTGCTTCGCTGGCTGCACCAAACCAGTGAGTGTAGACATCACAGCTGACTCAAACACTGGAGAGCTCAAACTAAGAGACAAATATACATACATACAGTGCAGCAGTCCTGTTCGATCTCCAGATTCACTCTCATTTCTTGTCTCTGTTTCAGAACCTGACCAGCTGTACGTGTATATCCAGCACCAGCGAGGATGCGGTGGCTTTACCAGGGAAGTGTCCCAGTCCGGGCTGTCAGCAGGCCTTCCTCACCTTCCTCTGTGTTATCTGTGTGTGCAGCATGATCGGAGCCATGGCCCAGACACCCTCTGTCATCATCCTTATCAGGTAAGGACACCTGCTGCTATACACAGACTGCCCACAAGGGGGAGCTGTTGACATTTAATTCTGTAGTTAAACTGTGTATTTCCTGTTTTTTATGCCTGTGAAGCACTTTTGTTTTTGAAAAGTGCTATACAAATAAAGTGTGTTATTATTGTTATTGTCATTATTATTATTATTATTATTATTATTATTATTATTATTATTATTATTATTATTATTATTCATGTTCTCAGATCAGACTTTGGTGTGAACCACAGTTTTAATAAATCAGAATTATCCTTTGACCGTGAGGTGTACAGCTCTGAGATCTCTAGCCTGCTTTGACCTCACTGGAAATGAAAATGTGAGTTTTGACAATTCTGTCTTTGTTTCAGAACTGTGAGTCCAGAGCTTAAGTCCTACGCCCTCGGAGTTCTGTTCCTGCTCCTCAGACTGATCGGTAAGCTTTGGACACTTTTCTGTCATGCATTCATATCCACAGAACAGCTCTCTGCTTTTGGTTTGTATGGACATACATTCTGCAGTAAGTCTTACGACGCTCATGGCTCTGTGGTGTAAACGACAAAGCGATTCTTGTAGAAGTGAACTTTGGTTTGTCTGTGTGGATATAAAGACAACCAGAAGTCATACTGGTACGTATTTTGACCTTTTGCCCTGCTCTCTGTCAACAATCCCCTCCCGATCCAGGCTTCATCCCTCCACCTCTGATCTTCGGCATGGGCATCGACTCCACCTGTCTGTTCTGGAGCACCGTCTGTGGCGAGAAGGGAGCCTGCATGCTGTACGACAACGTGGCCTACAGGCATCTGTACGTCAGCATCGCCATCGCGCTGAAGTCGTCAGCCTTCATCCTGTACACCACCACGTGGCAGTGTCTGAGGAAGAACTACAGGAAATACATCAAGAACAGCGAGGGGTACCTGACGCCCACCGAACTCTTCGCCTCCAATGTGACTCTGGACAATTTGGGCAAGGAGATCACCCAGAACCCAGCCAACAGGACAAAGTTCATATACAACCTGGAGGACCACGAGACGTGCGACAACATGGAGTCAGTTTTATAGTGGTGGTCTGAACTGGGACTGCTGGACTGGAGCTGAGGCTGTTCATGTGCAACTGGTCTGATGTGCGATGTTTCTTTGGTGTCGTATCAGTTTAGAGGAATGTTGTCAGTGAGGGTCTTATCTTCTTCACACCCAAAAACATCAAACTTTACGAGAAAAAAAAGAAAAAAGATGAAGAGAAGTTTCCCAAAATATTCTATATTCACTTTGTTTTCTTTTTACTGGAACACAGGCGATCCAGTCAGTTATTGACAAAATCATATGGCCATTTCTTTTTCTTTAATTTGACGGCAGGATAGAGATTGACAGCACATGTCGGAGAACAAAGAAGGAATGACATGCAACAACTGTCTCCAGCCAGATGTGAAGCGGGGATCTTACATTCAGTGTGTATAAGACTAATCCTCCAGGACAGCCGGGAGTTCACTTCTTTACTTCAACTTCATGAACACTTAAGATCAAATTGCGGTCATATTAAGTTTAGATGTATTAAGAGAACAGACTTCTTTGTCTGAAATTTTGGTCATTCATTAGCTTTATTATTATATTAGACAGTTTATTTTCCTTTAGAAGGAAGTACTTCTCAGGGCCAGATGTCCGATAGAAAGGATGACAGTTAACATGGTTGTTCATCATTAGATGATGCGTATTTTAGCTCATGGTTGGAGCACTTTTCCAGACATACAGAACATATAGTCACAACCTTTCTACAGACTTACTAAGAGACCGTGTGTTCTCCAATCAATTTTATTTCAAACTTTTAAATATGTCATAACGAACAGAGAAAAACAGAGATGAATACAGGCCCAGGAACAGGCATAACACAAGCATTTGAGAATAATAATAAAAGAAATCAACAGCAGACAGGTTGTGGCTTGAGGCAGCCAGATATCCTGGTTAAACTGTTACAGCCTCTGACGTTAGTGGACAGGACAGACTCAAAATATGAAATAAAAATAGACAAAATACAAAAAACCTTCCACCCTAAAACCAAACAATTGGATTTCCAACCCAGTATACAATAACTGCACTTACTTTTATCTTTACACAAGTTTCAGATCTAAATATTACGAAACTACGATGAAAATTTGTACCAGAAACTGATTTTATTTTTTAATTTTGTGCTGCCAGCCATTTTTGGTAGAGCTGAGGTCACCTCAACGGGGGAGACCAAACTCTTCAGTCTGAGTCGTTGCACATATTCTGTAAGATTTTGAAAAATAAGAAATAAGGAACAGAGTGTTTTTAATAGCTTTCAGTGTAATCGGCCCTTCTTGTTCTGGAGGGCACTTTAGGAGTGTTGAGCCAGTGTGTAATAATTATCCCTTTACCGTGTCATAGTGTGGAGTTTTCTGAGAGAAATGTTCTGCCTCAGAGCCACAGAAATGTTTTGTTTTTTGTTCCGTCTTTTTCTCCTGATTGTCTGATGGTTTTACCAAAAGCAACAGACTACGAGGGAGGATATACTGCAGGAATAAGGCGGCCCACCTGGGACTAGTTGGACAGGACACTCAGTAACTAGCTAAAACTGATTCAATAACCAACCTGTGACATCTCAGTCACATGACGCTCCTCTAACCAATGATTTGACCGCACAACCATTATAAATCTGCCAGGAACACTAATATTGGTTGCATATCGAGACAGAAACACTGTTGAACTTGGTGTTGTAATTCCACCCTTAGGGACGCCCCCTGCAGCAGTAATGCATGGAAAACATAGCAACATGATAAATAACAAGCAGGGAACATCGCAAATAAGACTCTCCAGGGTGCGTGTGTGTAGTCGGGTCGTAGCAGGTGGAGGCTGTGGGGGAGGAGGCCTTCAACAATACAATCAGTAACAGCAGCAAAGCTCACATGAGCGCACAGACCAAGTGTGACAGCATTTAAGGAGAATGCCAAGTCAAAGCAGTGAGACATGATGATTGTGGTGGGCTAGCTGTCAGCAGACACAGCATAGCATGACGCACAGTGTCCATCCAGAATTAGTTCATTTAAAAGCATGCTGGAAATGCATGCAATGATAAAAAATAAAAATAAAAAATAAATACTCAGTAGTCACTAAGCTGCACTCTGTGGTTTGGTGGCCATGGTAATGGTTAAATCACATTTAACTCAAATGGCCTCCAAATTCTATTTAAAACCATGGAAAAGCTTTATAATGCATACTGCATTGTGATGTTTTTAGCAAACCTCAGCTGACTCATAATCACTCACACTGAAGTGATTGTCTAAACGCATTTTTTTTTTTCTAATTTTATTTCATTTTTTAAGGAATTCTGTGGGATTCTGATTTCTGACATATCCAGTTTATATAGAGAATCTATTGTTTTTCCTGGCTTACTTTGTAAGTATTTAATATGTTTTGCATCAAAAAATATGGACCTTTGTCCAGCCACTTACCATCACAATAGATTTCATTTCCAGAATGTGTAATCTCTTTGATGCTTGGCGGTGGGGGTTAAAGGAGTAGTTCGATATTTTGGGAAATAAGAGAATTCACCTTTTTGCTGGGAGTTAGATGAGAGGATCAGCACCAGTCTCATGTCTGTGTGGTAAACGTGGAGCTGGGGCCGGCAGCTATGTAGCTTAGCTTAGCATAAAGACTGGAAATAGTGAGAAGCTGCAAATGTACAAAAAAAAAAAACAACTTTTTTCTAATTCATATATAAAATGAGTAACAGTCCTGCACACCAATTAAATAAACGAGTTAGATAAACAGGAATATTGGTGTTAAAAGGTGAACTTTAGAGCGACATAGATGGATTTTGTTACCAAAGCCAGGCTAGCTGTTTCATCCTGTTTTCCGTCTTTGTGCTAATTTAAGCTAACTAGAGCTTGTTGTGGCTTCATATTTACCACGCTGACATGAGACTTGTGTCAGTTCTCATCAACGATCAGCAAGAAATCTGATAATTGTATTTCCTAAAATGTTCTTTTGAGTTAGTTAAAGATCCATGGTTCAGTTTCATTTTTTGCTGCCACTCATGTTTTATGAGTAATTTGTTTGCAAATGGTGGAAATGATTGTGGTTCCACACGTCTTGTTTAACGTATTTAGTTTAGCACTTCAATGAAACAATAGTATAAGATTTAAACTATACATTGATGGTGCTTCAGCATCATAAAATATAAAGATAATATTCTATGATATGGAGGTAAGATGATAGTTGCTTGAGAATGTTGAAGATCAACAATGGACCTACATTCAACAAAGAGCCATGCCAAACCCGGCCAGACTGAGCTAGTGTCTGCTGGTTTGATGTGAGAGGAGAGTATAAATACAGATCTTTAGCACCGCAGTGAGAAGAATTTTTTGGGCACTGATAAACGTTTGAAACAGTTTCCAAGTTCCAAATTTGACTGTCCCTGATGGGAGGATTGGCTCCTAGCAGCACATTCAGGACATTATGCTGAGATGTACAAACAATTACAAAGAAAGCTTCTAACGAGGGAGGAGGGTGTTAACCAACGTTACCAGCTGGCCACCGTCTCCTCCTCAGCAACTCCCCCCCCCCCTCCCCCGACGGGTGGCGCTGTCTGTGATAACTGTAAACGTCCAGTGTGTCATAGTGCCGACTCCTCTGTATATAATAGTGCCATACAAGTGCCAAAGTGACACCATAGAAGTGTTCTGTAACGTCCTGCAGAGAACTTTGTCTCACGACGCTGGAGCTCAGAGCAGATCCTCCAGCTGTATGTAGCCTTTCTGTGATATCCCTCCACTTACTTCCATCATATCATACAAAAGTGTCCCAAAAACATATTGCCTATAAAATATTGTATATGGGTCTAGAAAACAGTCTTATTTAGGATGTAATAACTGTTAATATGTAGGACTTTTCTACTAGTGAAGGTATTGTCTTATTTAGATTAATCTCTCTTTCCATCAGTGGCAAAGCTGAAAACTGTTTGTTGCTTTGGTCCAAATAAAAACAATACTTTGCTTGAAACAAGTGGCACCAATGTTGAGCTTTAGCCTGACATTGTACAGTAGACGAGGTCAACTGTAGAGAACCAGTCGGACTTCACTGATAGCAGTCCTGCACCTGTGCCTGGACATTAAGCTCTACTCTGAGACTTTCTGTCGGGAGCCTATGTTGTGCCATATCAACCTGTGCACTGTAACATTCAACACTCGCGAAGAAGAAGCCAACATATTCTAGGTCTGTCTAACGCGCTGGAAGATGTGACAGCGCTTGCTTGACCTTGTATTCACCTGCGGCGACAGGACTGTTTTGCCTTGTGATGAGAAAATAACTTTGAAGCATAAATGTTTTTTTACATCCTATTTTTCTCATTATTCTCTTTTGATGAGCTTGCCTTGTGGTAACAGCAGGTTGACTTTTATAGCGGATCTTTAGTGACAGAAGCACTGACATATGAAGAGTTTACTTCCAAAATACAAAAACATTTTCGGGGGGGAAAAAGTCCTGAGGTTTATCATTCAAGAGACATTTTGACAGTAACTGACAGATATAGTGTAAATAGTTCCATGATTTGTTTTTGTTGCAATTATTTCTTATGGATAGTCACTTTTTGTAAACGACGGATGTTATTTTGGAAGTGAACTCTTCGTATGTGGTTAGATAATCCTTTGGTTTGAGCCTTAGGCAGCATGTTGCCTTTGATTAAAGTGAAACCATGTGCTAACCATGTTAGTGACGGTTTTAGAGTGATGTGTTTGCCAATGTTGTGGGTGGTATTCAATGTGTGAATTTCATGCAGGAGGACCTTTCAAAAGGAAAGGGCATTGAAACAGGAAAATATCACCTATATTTTCAAAGCATCACTAAAGATTTTTAGAAAAATGCTCTATTGCTTCTTTGATTTATTTTCCTCTTTTCTTTAAATTATATGAATTTATATTTAAAAGCTTTATGTTCTGTATATTTCTTGGAGAAGATTACATGATTGTATGTTTATTGTAAATACATTAAATATACTATTTTTGTTTTTAATATGAGCTTCTTTTGCCTGACAATTATTAACGACTCAACGGTGATATCAGTAAGATCTCACTGTCACTGTGAGCGGTTTCTTTTCTTTTTCACTATGACAGAATCACTTTAACTCTTCTGTCTCTATCTATCTCTCTATCTATCTATCTATCTATCTATCTATCTATCTATGATTTGAACAGTTTCAGTTATTGTAGCTACTGAGAAATTTCAGCCTGCTCCAAAGTGGCCGAGCAACCAAAAGACCGACTTTGACCATAATGTGAAACAGCCACAGAATCCCAGTCAGTATTTATGCTCTCATGAGATGAATATCGTTTATCCTACATTTAAAATGATGTTCCTTTCTTCAAACCATGTGAGAGGTGAGCCTCGCTCTTTGTCTGGGCTGCAGGAGTCACGGGCAGAAAGGTTGAGAATTCACTGTTATTGGTTCAGACATTTGCTCCATGCGCAGACAATATGCTGCTCTTTAACGTTTGACATGCAGAGCCCTGCCTGTGGTAAAGGTCCGTATTCACTCAGTCACAAAAGGTGAGAGGTCACATCTTCTTTTCCTCATCCAAACGCGCTGACAGAGGAAGATAAAACCCGACATCAGTTTAATCGAAATGCGCTTGTGCTTTGCCATGATATAATTTCCTGTCATCTAAGCCCCCTGGTTATCCCCCGGCCTCCCCGCCGCGCTACAACAGCCAGCGGAGATAATAGCCGGGGTTATGGATCGACCGGTGGATCACCTTGTTCCGCTGCTACCAGGGAGCGATGTGCGCGTCCAGGTCGCAGCGTTGCTTTTATGCGAGAGCCGGGCCTGAGAGCGCTCCTGTTTCTCGAGTGCAGACGAGGTCTTGCCGGGGCCACGGTGCAGTGAAATGGAAAGCATGCCATTCCCTGTTCCGCTTGATGCCGAGTGACTGTGAGAGGTTGTGTCATGTTCCTTGGCTATTGACTCAATGACTTGGGACTTCACGACAAAAGCCTGAACCCGTGCGGGCTCTCTGCGTGCTGACAGAGAAATGTGTCTTCCACTTGTCTTCACATTGACCCGAGGACTCTGCCGGACTGACGTGTCCGCGTCCCCAAAGTCTCACCTCCTGGACCCAGAAATAACCTTTCCACGACCTCGCCCGTCTTTCACGCTCTGCTGGCTGCGGGTCTGCCTGCTATCGAAACATTCCACCGAAATCGTGTTTCTTCCACTGATATAGCTATGGATTACCTGTCTGTGGCAGTCAACCTATTCGGCTTCCGCTACATGGATGACATGACTTAGAATCAGCCTTATGTGCCGCATGTTATTCACTGTCACAGCGGGTTGAAAAGTCAAGGCACAGAATAAGCACGGGCTATTAGCTGGTACTGAAATGACAGCACCAAGATCCAGACCTTCATGGCCGGCTCTGCCCTCAGGTTTTACGCACAAGACTAAATCGCCATGTGTCCTTCATCTGCTGGAGAAATTAGGATAACTGGACTTCAAGTAAATGATGATGTATTCCTCTTCACATTGTATGCAAAACCTTCTGCATATTTGACTAATGCCTTGTCTTGTGACGTGGCTCCGACAGCTGACCTGATTTATTGCAAGGTTCCCCGCATTGTTAAAGAGAAAAAACAGTCTCTGACTCGGCCCAATTATCCCTGTTCATGCAGAAAAGGTCCATATACAAAAGAGGCTGTGAATTGCAAATCCAGTTGCTGGTTGTCCTGGCTCTCCTCTAATCTAATAATGTGATCCATCATTTCAGCAGCGACGGCTCCACAACCCGGGCATGGAGAGGAATCCCGCTGAGGATTAGTATGAACATGTTTGCATATTCTGAGAGGCCGTGTGGGGGAAATAATCACACAAACATACTAATGTTTTTTTTTTAATGTTTTTTATTGATCTGTTAGAGATTTAATTGTTAATGGTTGTTTGTGCCCTTCCAAAAATCCACTTAAGATCCATAAGCAGCATGGATGCCCTCAGTAAAGTGAGAAGCTGTTTCAGGCTGAAAAAACCCCACAAAAAACCTGTAAAACTGTAAAACTGTGTGCTTCCCGCTCAGCAGAGGCGCTGTTGGTTGAGGGATAGTCCTGTTGCAGAATCATCCATTACCCTGATGAGACCGCAGCCCCTGAGCTGCGACAGCACAGCCACACGATGAGCGAGACAGGCGACTGCCACTATTTGTTCCGCTAAAGCATTCATCACACTAATTACCCATGGTGCCAAGCAGCTCCCGTAGCCCAGTGAAGCTTTGGCTGCTCGTTTGGAGACGAGGTGAGGTGGGGAAACCTCAGATGAGTCTAAACAGGAGGTTGTCCTCTTTTTTTTTCTCCCTGCCTCTCCTGCACATAATTAGCTCAGCACACCAGCAACTTGACAAATTGGAATGATGAATCTGGCCTCTATGAATAGACACAAATACATGATCAATCAAAATACCGGACAGTGTTCTCGGCCTGAGGAAGTGTGCCACTGTGAAGGACAAAAGAAGTGTCTCTGCTTTGAATGACATTTGGTCCTGTGGTGGAAAAGTGTGAGGGAGCGTCTTTGTTGTGCTTCTGCCTGGAAAAATGTGCAAGACACTCAGTGCTGACAGGCTGGTGCAGAGAAAAGTGGCTGCAAAATGTCATCATTTAAATGCCAAATTAAAATCATTACTTCATCTCCCGCTTCTCATATGTAATGCCTGTTTTAAAGGTGCACACGTGCAATCTGAAAGCTGTAACTGTTACCTGATTGCAGACAGATACAAAGGGACAGTCTCTCTGAATTACAGTCATTTATGCAGCCTGACCTTGGAAAGCATCGAAGAAAGACTCGGTTTTTGAGTTTCTGTGTCATTCACACACAAGCCCACAACCCTCTGTGTCCCTCCTGGCCTTCACACAGCCGTCTGAACCGATGTAACACCCAGTACATCACAGCAGCCCAGCATCACCTTCCTGCAGTGGCCACAGACCAACAGATCAAGGACAAGAAAACTTCCCCGGGAGCACCAAAAACCTTTCCCTACTCACAGTCGCACTTGGGAAGTTTCAAGAGAGAAAACCCGCTTGAGTAAATGACACGTAGCAGTTGTTCTCACACGCCATTAACCCTTAGATGCATATATCAGTAGAACTTCAATAGGTTGCTCAAAAATGACACGATGATATGTGTTGAAGATGCTTTCTTCATGATATTTAAGTGGTATTTATAATTATATAATTTAAAGTTTGTAGTATTTGTAATTTGTGTCATCTATTATTTTATCTTAGCTACTATATTAAGCTAAGCTAATAAACTACTTAGTTATGGCGACACTTCATCCTCATCTATAGTAATATAAGTTTGCATGCTAATGGTAGCTAGCAGTGTAATTTGAGTTCTACAGCAGATATTAGTTGATATGATCATTGTAAAAGTAATGCAAAACATCTATAATCATCAGAAGGCGATATGAGAGGCGACCCAAAATGACCAAAATTCATCTCCCTCTTTAATCTTCCCTATTAGCAGAGAGAGTGCAGGGGCAGAGGGGTTGTTCAACTGGATATGTCAGTTTAATCTGCCTGACTCATTGATCCTTCATCTGAATGATGTTTGTGTGAGTATAAAATCTGTGGCACGACCATGGCTCTGAATGTCAGTGGCCTAACTGTGCTGTGCATCGATAAATCCATGCTGCTGTCTGTGCTGCAGAACAGGCAGACGGATTGGTAATTGTGCCTTTTTCTGACTAAACTACAATAGATGCTCAATTCTATTCTTTATTGTCACCTACATCAGTGTCGTTTACACCCAGGACGTGCCCCCACCTTTTTGAAATTACCACTTTTGTCCCAATTAAAAGGATTATTAAACAAAAAATACTAAAAAAGTAGTTTGTAACAAACTAGGAAATGAGATTAAATTAATTTTGATGCATCATTATAAATGTGTTTTCCCTTGCCATAGTTATCGACTCTAACCTCAGGATTAACTAATCACATTACCTAATCACATATGTTGACAAAACAAAGTGAAGCTCTGGGTAGCCTCTAAACACACCTTCATGAGCAGGGTAACAAATATCAGACTGGGAGGATCGGAGAGACACGCGGCAGGATGTAGTGTTCCTGTAATATTTCTATGATCATCAGTAAAGTCTGTGCGTCTGATAATTACACCCCCAGACCATGCTGTGGCGTGACTACAGATGCAGTAACTATAGGTGTCAGGTGTAACCTAGGAGTGGGACAGGTAATGTGAATGAGGATATGAACCTGCACTGATTGCATGACATTCAGTTTCTACAGTCACATGATTCCAGGTAAAGTTTATGCCATCAAAAATAACAGGAAAGAGTCAGAAAGTTAAGTTTGCAGCAATAAGTTAATACACTTTTTTTTAGTTATCGTTGTTTTTTTATTTTATTTTCAATTTAGTTTTTTGACTAAAAGGTACTTTTTATGTATTATTTCAGAGTTTAGTAAATGCCCTTAAACATCTATTTAAAGGGGAAAAAGAGACGATGAAAAGAGACACACGGAGGCCCTTCTCCCTCTCTGACTATTTGTGGCAATTTACACGGATTATCCTGTTCTTGTATTGGCCATATGTGAGCAAATTATAGCTTGATGTGAACAATAAGACCTTCTCGGTCTCTCTTGGTTGCCTGTACAAGCACGTGGATAATTTGTTTAAGTGTGGATTTCTTCATAAAGGATGCAAGTCCAATTCTCTGTGACAGTCTAAAGAGTGTGACTTTATGCACGAATGCTTTGTCTCATTGCTCCTCTCCGCTGTGTTAAAAGAGAGCGACAGTAGCCACCGTTAGTTTAGAAATGCAGTCCGCTAACATAAACACATGAGTGGCTTCCAGAACAACACAGGAGTTTCATAGAGCCCATTTAATGCTGTTTATGTCATTAAAAGGGAACAAATATAGATTTTTGTGAGATTAGATAAGCAGTTTTGTCCTCTTAGTATTTATAAATGCAATCAACACACTTCCCCAGATTGAAATGGCAATTATTATAATCATGAACTACAGAACAATGTGCAGTTAAAGTGTCACAAGTGTGAAGTGCTGATGGTGTATCAGAGGGCAGCAACAGTCGGTCAGAAGATCAGGCTTATTTGACTGTAAAGATTGTGTCCTAATTCAAAGTTCAGTTGTATGCATTTTGATCATTTACGCAGCTATGTGGGTTAATCTTGGCCAGATAATGAGTTTTCGTCTGAGGGAGGTCAAAGGTTAAGTAGGGCTTGGTACAAGTCCTAATGAGGATCCCTGCACGTTGCCAGGATGCCTCCCCTCACAACTGGGAAGACCGCTGGTGGTGCGTTATCATTGCACACTGACATGTAGCACAATGTGTCTCTCATGCATGAAATTTTCCTCATGGTGAAGGCTGCAGCAGCCCTGAAGGAGTCAGAGGTCAGCGGTCTGGGTTTAATGAAAGGTGAAAGGCAGTGCAGCGGTCACAGGTGAAGCTGTGGCTAAGGTGCACTAATCTAACGGACAAGTTATTGCTGCTCTCTGCCCACGATTTGACCCTGCTAAGCAGCCTAAGAGGTTCCAGCTTTGTGCCAATGGTCGCCAAGGCCAACAGCGAGCGATAATCTACGTGCTCTGTTGACTGTCTGGTGATGATTTTTAAAAAACAAAAGACAACAGAAACACAGATTATTGTAATTCTTCATTTTAAATTACATTTTAGTCACAAGTAACTGTTTAATGTCACTGTACTCTCAGTGCACCTGATCTTTATTGCAGCAGTATTGCCAAAGTCAACATACACACGTGTTTCCACATGACTGCATCTTCTTCAGGAATGCATTCAAACGCCAAATGTATCTTCCTCATTGTCCAGTTCGTTTTGTTGAAGCTGTTGGGGCAGGAAAGTTTACACTGTTGCACTGAGGTAACGTTATGCAATATATATGTTGGCAAAGTAAATTTCTGCTGAACCAGAGATATGTTAAAACCAAGCTTGGTCAGGTTACTTTGAAAACATATTTAATATAGTCACTAATTACCTGTTAAAAATGTAGCAGGTAACATAATCCAAGTATCACAAAATTCAATATTCAAGTGAAGCAACTTGATCACTTTCACATTTGAATTACCTCAATAACAAACATATGCAAATAAATACTATCTATCTATCTATCTATCTATCTATCTATCTATCTATCTATCTATCTATCATCTATCTATCTATCTATCTATCTATCTATCTATCTATCTATCTATCTATCTATCTGTCTATCTGTCTATCTGGTTTTACTCAAGAGTGACGTTGTTTGAGACTTGTGAAGTGTTGAATTGTTACTGACTTGTATATCATTCTATATTTTAAAACTGTAGTCCTGGTAGTAATCCCCGCTTTAGTTCATTTTTTCAGTACCACAAATTGTCTCAACATGAATATCCAGTGGTGTTGTCCAGTGATTTAGAAACGCAGTCTTGGCTTGGCAGCCTTCTCGCCTGTAACTCCACCACCAACCCCTCGACCTCCTGATATGAATGTCATGTCTAAAACATGTAATGTGATTGTCATGTGACAAATCTTTTGAAATGACAATGTGGTGCATAGCCTTTGACGAATCAGTAGTTTGAGGAAACGTTAACTGGAAATAATTATTCAGAAGATTTTAGTTTATATTGTTAGGTCGATTCTCACATTTTAATGTCACACATTTATTATCTCTGGTGTTTATTTTGGATGTGATAATAATTAGTCAATCAGACATAATGAAAGCATGATAAAACATAACTCTGCCCTGAACTTCCTGTCGTGTCGATACCGAAGACTTTACAGATGAAGAAGACGACAGGCGACTGTTTATGTTACAATTTAACTGTGCTGCGTTATCGTCACTTTAAATAGACAGTTATTATTATGACCCTGTGGGTTCTTTGGTTTCTTTTTGAGGGGGGTGAGCCATAGGTTGTGTGCGTGTGTGTCTGTCTGACATTTAGCTCCTGCAAGACAAATCATGTGACACTGCAACTGGCTGCACCTGGCTGCTCTCCCAGAATGCACTGAAGATCAGCTGTTCTTTCTCTCCCACTCACTCTCTTGCAGGCTGCATTTCACCTTGGCCTTAGATCTGTTGAGTTTGGTTTGTATACCATATACTGATGTTTAATTTTCCCACACAAGCGTGTGTTTCCTTTACGGGTTTTGGCTGGTGACATTCCTGGATCTGCAGGCTCACAGACGCTCTGCCAAAACACTACTGGAGATATCTGCTGGGAGACTTGAGAGAGGCTGCGGTATACTTTTAGATCATGACCATTAATCTCATTAGCATAATAAGATTACATCCATTTACTCTGAATGCCTGGAATACTACTGCAGTTTCCTAGAAGACCGTAGTGCACACAATTCTATAAACACTGAACAATACTTTTGCTCTAAAATATATATTTACTGGAGTATTGACAGTCATCAGCAGCGTCACTGTGTGGCTTTTCAACCGTCCCGTTTGTGTGTTTCCTTGAGCACAGAGGTTATCTCTCTCACCTAGAGAGGACCTGCTGCACTTCTACTGTATATGTCCTAATATTACCACTTGCTGGATTACAGATAACCAGATAACCATATGGTGGTTAAAGTGGGTTAAGAGCTTAGAGGGGAGCTCCTATAATTCAACGATATATGTTTACCTAGCCACCTTGAAGCCAAAAAGAAACTGCTGCAGGTCTCTGAGCAGCAAGTCAGCGCTGCCTCCCACTGCGCTGTAAACAACCTCACACACCCAGGTGGTCCTGCACACACAGCAGGTCTCTCCTGGCCACACTCTCCACTACTTTGTCTCCAATTAGCTCGCTTTCAGCTCCATGTGTGATAAGTCTTAAAGGGCACCAGATCACCAAAAACAGCGAGGATTTATCATCTTTAAACTCCCAAATCTGTGATTAATGTTAACTGGGCTTGCCACTAGATAGAGCAGGGAGGGGGGAGCTCAGAGCATTAAACTGTGAAGGAATGCATCATCCTCGTCCAGTGTAGTAAACACTTTAGCCTTGACCTTCCACTGTTGATTGGTCTTGGACTTCTGCCGTGTGCTTTGATAGCAGGCAGAGCAGAGCTTGTTTTGTGTGTGAGCAGTCACTGAATGACTGCAAAGCTGGCCGTCTGGAAGAACGTGACGGCGCACTCATCCTCAGGACTCGTGGAGCGTGAGTCAACGGTGAAAGGCCGTGCAGACATTTCAAATGGCTATGACTTGCTACAAAGAGCCCTCATGCACATTGATATAATTTACTCTTTGAATACAAAAAACAGACAGGAAGTATAGCTGACACGTGTGCAGAAAGGAGGGAAAGCAGCACATTATGTGGAGATGGACAACTTTGTACTTATGACCTTGTGTTTTTTAATGAAAAATGTTCTGTACTGAAGAGTCTTCAGTCAATATTCTAAACAAAACAAAGACAGAAAAATAAGAAAAAGCAGACAAACCTACAATATAGAAAGAAAAGCAAAATAAAGGTTGGATAGATGCAGACGAACTAAAAGAAGAGAGTTATAACTCATAAGTTCTAGTAGGTCACACACTCTACAGACTTTTAAACATGACATTTACTTATCTCAATAATCTTTATCTATTCATGTCCATACACACAAATCTATACCTATATATACATGTATACACATACATCCATAAATATACATTCACATATATCCAAATATACCACTTACATAAACACATGCATCCGTCCATATCTATACATTTACTCTCAAACTCAGACTGTGTATGTGTACGTATGTACAAACAAGTATACGTGCCCCTTAAAAGCAATGATCAGTTACTCTGTGATGTGATCATCTGTGTGTTTGCAGAAAATAGAACAAAAAAACAAATTTATGGTGTAGTTTTTTCTTGTAGCTTTATTTTGTGAGTCACTCTCTCCATAAATAAATTGTAATCGATATCCAATGTATTTAATCTTTGTCTTTTCCCACCCTTCAATAATGTTTCTGTGCTGTGCTGCGGTGTGTGTACATATATGACCTTATAAGTGCAAAAGGGAGATTATTTCTCTGTGCAATCTGGCATTGGGTTTAATGCATGATGGTTTAAATGCATCTATATTATAAAACAACATATTATATGATATTAGTTGTACAACTTTTAGGACAGATACACACATATTAAATCTTAAACTGTATGAAGTGTGTGTGCTGAATCAGTCCACTCTGAGTGAACATTAACTCTGTGACAGAACATTTTGGTTCTAAGAATTTATCTTTAAATATTTATTCATGACACATGCCTATGAAAAACACTGATTATTTTTTTGTCTTTGACATGTGGATTAAGTTTATGTGGTTATTATTAAAACCTTCAATTAAAGCAAAGAGAAGGGACATTTTTATCTAAAGTGGGGCAGCACAAATAAACGTTTTCCTTTTTGGTAAGATTGTAATTAAGTTAATGTAAAAAAAATCAAGAGAAATCAAAGTAATATATTTAATTGCTAAGTAATTTTTAAATTGTTAAATGTATGATCTTTTACATTCAAATAAAAAAGTGGGCCACATTCAGCTCGCATCTTCTGAATTAAAAAAATGAAAGAAACATATATTATATTATTACTCCCCTCTTGACTGACAGGTCACTGTGAGGGACTTCACGTTTGGTCTGTTTTTTTATGCAAGTTTCTAAAAAAGAAAAATATGGAAAATTATTATCACATAAAAATAATGTTAAAAAAACAAACCAAAATGAGGATGAGAAAAGTCGAATTACACAAATCAAATTACAGGGTTGAAATGCTGCTGTGGAGATGGGCGGGGCGGTGATGCTGCAGTCTGTACATGCCCAGTGGACACTTTCAGTAACATGCATGTTGAAGACAACACATTAGAAACGTGGCAGATGGATCTCTTGAAGCCATGTAAATCAAATGCATCCTCCAGTGATAGGTAAGTCTCTGTGTAATTTACTGATGACACTAGGTGGCATCAAATTACTGCAGTGAGGATCTGCTGCGTCTGGTGCTCTCCTCCTCAGCGACCAATCAAGTGTGAGCTCAAGTTTATACTCTCCTTATTTCTCAGAGCAGAAGACAGAGACAAGGGTCTGACAGGATAGTGCAAACATTAAAGTCAAGAGGGCAACACACACACACACACACACACACACACACACACACACACACACAGGGAGAGAGAGTAGAAACCTAGTAAGGATCGGGAGAAGGAGGAGGAAAGGACTCACACCACACTCAGCAGTGTGCATCAACACAAACCCGACTGGAGCCCCATGCTGCTGCTCCCAGACCAGCTTCTCCTCGCGTTAGCCCCGCCCCAAACACGAACGTCACCGAGTCACAGCCCGTGACGTGTGGACGCACCATTCTCCTCCGCCGTCCCGGCCCGAAGCATCATCAAAATCATCATCCATCTCTCTCTCCCCCTCGCTCCCTCTCTCTCCTCTCTCTCTCTCCCCTCCGTTGTCTTTTTAATGTAACTTCTGACTGATCGGGAGAGCAGGGAGCGTCTGGAAAGCCTGGTCTGGCGACTCCATCTCTGATGAAGGATCTCCTCGCACGGCGCTGCGCTTAAAGCTGGACACACAAGACAGAAAGGAGCAGATTGAATTTTGTTTTGGATTTTTGGAATAACGTTTGCTTCCCTCCGTGGATCTTGCTGTGTGTCACTGTGGATGTTACAGTGCTTTATCTCGCTCTGAATGAAGCTTTCTTTTTGGATTTCCACCGCGCAGAGGCTGTTTCTGGGTGACTGCCCGTTATTTACTTGTGAAGTCGCGCGTTGCAATTATATCACCGATATTTTGTGAGCGCTGTTCGTTTTTTTTAAGGCGTTAACTTCTATTTAATTTTGTAAAAACATGCCGCAGTTGCCCTGAATTTCTGTCCGTGTTTCATGCAGACAATTCGTGTGCGTTAATTATCGCGTAAAAAAAAAGAGGAAAGTTGGGCGCGCAAAGTTTTTGGAGACGGTCGAGATGGCTATGGTGGCGTGGAGAAACACCGAGGGGGTCGGGGACGCTCAGGGGACGCTCTCCTCCCCGGTGTCCCAGGTCGCACCTCTGTCTCTGCCCGGAGAGCTGACGGGACACATGAACCCGGCACCCTCTCTGGAAATACCCCCGGCGGCAGCAGCACCTCAGGGCGCACCGCCGCCCAATCCATCCAGCACCACCACTGCCACCACGGCCGCCAACAATAACAACAACACCACCTCTTCCTCCTCCTCTTCCTCGTCCATGGACAAACACCAGAGCCAGCAGATCGAGTGCATCGTTTGCGGGGATAAATCCAGCGGGAAGCACTACGGACAGTTCACATGTGAGGGATGTAAGAGCTTCTTTAAACGCAGCGTCAGGAGGAACCTGACCTACACCTGCCGGGCCAACAGGAACTGTCCGGTGGACCAGCACCACCGCAACCAGTGCCAGTACTGTCGCCTCAAGAAATGCCTCAAAGTCGGCATGAGGAGGGAAGGTACGCGCTGGCATCCTCCTGTCGTTGATATCGGTATTATCCCGTCATATTGTGGTGCACCACATGGTTTGAGGAGGACATTGTTCAGTTTCACACTGTGCTCTGCGTTCAGCGACATGGTCTCCTCAGTCCCACACACTGCTAGCTTACACATTGTGTGCATGCTTTGTATAGATGGCGTTTATTGTTGTTTGTGGACACGGCCGGCTGTGTTTCTCTTTGTCTGGCCGGTGATGTTGTTCTGAGATATTTTCTCCGCATGTTCATATTCTATTCATAAGTGTCGGCGAGGCTGCTGCTGCCTACACAGTCCACCCATACTGTGCAGCCTACAGAGATTACTGAGAGCTCCGGCTAGCATCCAGTAGCATGTTTGTGATGGAGCTCCGGCCGCCGTGTGTCCGTCTGCACGGCCATTGTGTGACCGACACCGCCCGGAGCTGCCTTCAGTGTCACGCGCTCCAGCTCCACTCTATTTTTATTATTCAGTTATTTATTTATTTTTGCGACATTTCGGATTAATTTCGATGTGTTTTCGTTTCAGCTGTACCTTACAAGCGCGTCGCGTTCTGAGTGTTTCGTGTTGTTGACTCTGTGTGTGTGTGTGTGTGTGTGTGTGTGTGTGTATTCATAATGCATGCCGCTCGTACAGGCCCAACTTAGCCCTCTGTAGCCTGCTGTGACTCACAGTCAAACGAACTCAGTGACACTTGAGAGCGATACGAAGAGCTCCAGTGTAAATAAAGTTGTGGACGGAATCCTTCAGTTAAAAATAAAAAAAATAAGGAGGTTAAAAATCCCCACAGGCCTCGAAGGCTTCACGGGTCACGTTAGAGAACGTGGCTCGCAGCAGAGGACGTGAGTTCGGCGCACAAAGACCTCGGGGATGGCCTTGATTTTAAATAATAAATATATAAAATAAGGTCCTTCAGAGAGACACGGCCAAGATGGAAAAAAAAAATAAAAAAATCTCGCACGCCATTATCTGCAGGTCGTGGACTAGGAATAGATGGAATGAGACGTTTCTTTCCAGGAGCTGTCGAAAACAGTTATTCGTGTCCATGTCTGCAGAGCCGGTCCACCGGGCTGCCCGGCCGCACACATGAGCTCAGAGGTTTAAACACGGGCATGTGTGGGTGAGCTGTGGAGTTGTTTTAATTCACCTCTGCATTAAAAACACGTCCGTCTCCTCCATGTTGCAGTTTCTCTCCACATGTCACTGTGCTGTCGCCGGCTGACATGTGCTGTTCTCCCTTGCAGCGGTCCAGAGAGGCAGGCTTCCGACGCAGTCTTATCACGGCCAGTTCGCCCTGACGAACGGGGACCCTCTTCAGTGTCATTCCTACCTGTCGGGATACATCTCGCTGCTGCTGCGGGCCGAACCCTACCCGACCTCCAGGTTCGGCTCCCAGTGCCTGCAGAACAACAACATCATGGGCATCGAGAACATCTGTGAGCTGGCGGCCCGGATGCTCTTCAGCGCCGTGGAGTGGGCCCGCAACATCCCCTTCTTCCCGGACCTGCAGGTGACGGACCAGGTGGCGCTGCTCCGCCTCACCTGGAGCGAACTGTTCGTCCTGAACGCCGCGCAGTGCTCCATGCCCGTCCACGTCGCCCCGCTGCTGGCCGCCGCCGGCCTCCACGCGTCCCCGATGTCGGCGGACCGGGTGGTGGCCTTCATGGACCACATCCGGGTCTTCCAGGAGCAGGTGGAGAAGCTGAAGGTGCTGCACGTGGACTCAGCGGAGTACAGCTGCATCAAGGCCATCGTGCTGTTCACCACAGGTAAACTGTCGCCCTGTCAGCCGCACATGGAGGCAGCCTGCAGGCAGAGAGCTGTTAAAGGTGTGGACAGTGGTGTGATGGAGAAAACCAACTAAATAATGGAAAGAAAACACCACAGACCTGCTAACTGCAGTGTGGAAAATAAAAACAGAAATACACCCAGAACATTCACATTTTAAAATAATATAATACTTAATGGAAACGACCGAAAATCAAACCGAAATATATTTTTATTACTCAGAAAACTAATATTTTGTTAATAACGATGAAGCTCGGTAAAGTGTGAATTAATGAGGTGATTAAAACCTCTAAAAATGCTTTCGCAAATATTTGTCGTATTCGAAAAATATTTTCTTGTTTCAAAAAGTATTTAAATGTGCATTCTCGTCAAATGCGTGCTCCTAAAAAATACTTTAAAAATCAATACGTAAGGGAGAACTCGCGATAGTGTTCATTCATGTTCTCCCCATTTTACTTTAACCAAAAAAATAAAAATAAAAAATTAGGAAAAAAAATACGGAAGAGGCAAGAAACGAATCGGATGCGAATTATTTATATTTTCTGTGAATTTCAATGTGAACAAAAATGTGCGCAGACATAAAAAAAAAAGAAAGAAAAAAAAGAGAGAGGAAAGTGGCTTATATAATTCCTCTGCTGACCTAAAATGAACTTCTATGACCTCCTGCAGCTCCTCAGCTCTACAGGAGCACAGCTGAGTTATCAGTATTATGGAATTCATTATTATTGCAACATTTTAAAGGCTGTAAGTGACTTTTTGTGGTTTTACAAACTGCATTAAATCCCTGAAGCCCCTAAAATATAAAACACTTTGCAGGAATCACAGAGGAGCTGAAAATCACAGAGCAAACAAATAAAAAACAAAGAACTTAACAAGCAGGCTGTTTTATCTTATTGACCACTTTGTTATAATTATTATTTTATGTATTTTAAGCCCGAAATAGACAGCACTTAACTGAAAAAAATATGTTTTTAATGTATTTAAATATTTACGTCTTTAAGTTAATTTATAGGCTTTGAATGTAACATGTATTTATTATTAAATTATTGATTTGAATAATTAAACAGGGGGAATTTATGTATTTCTTAATGTGATTTATGCTGTTTCTCTAAATATAAATTATAGAAAGTAAGAAATGCAGATTGATGTATTTATTTTTCTTATGTCTTCAAATTGCCATTGAATGTGGCTTTCCTCTCTTCAAACACCTTCACTGAGAGGAGGGATGCTGTCGGTCCGCTCTGCACACTTTATCTCAGAGCCTGTCAGTTACAGTCTGAATGACATCTGATGGCTGGATCGTGCACAGGATCAAAAGAATGAGTGGCAGCAGAGTGAAAAATGAAAAATGGTCTCCTATGTAGGTCTATTTTGGTTCCTATGAGCACGTGAGCACGTGTCCTTAAACTGGGACACAGAGACCGTTCTTTAACCCCGGCTCTCATCCAGCCTGCAGCGCTACAGTGCAAACACAGAGCTCTGCTGTGTGGGGCCAGCCTACACATACAGTATGTAAAGCTCCTTCACAATAAAGCTGTGGCCACACTGGCTCCATCTTTGATCCTTAAAGCAGTGAGATTGATGAGATTTTATGACAGGCGACTGTGGTGATGGAGTTTTTCATGCACAATCCTTTGAGCACATTTAGGGATTTAACTTCACTTTGCACTGTACAATTCTATCTGACCATTTCTGACTGATCATTTTATATTTTGTTAAACGTTGTGTTACATGCACCTGCTTTCATTTTCTGTTACTATCTCACCCAGACTTTTCCTGATCTGCTTATTACAACATAATTCAAGTCCTCCTGCCCGTTCCTTTAATGCCGTCTTTACTTTAAAGAGCAGAACTGTTAAAGAGTAACCTGACCCCGGTTTAACATCACTCTAAATGTATTTACACAAAAGTATAAATACAGCTAGGAACGAGGACGTCAGAAACAAACGAGTTAAGAATGGTAAAGAATAAATAACGGTGAGGACTTAACTACATATGTGGGTGGTGTAGATGTGTGTATATGCTACAATCACTAATAGCCAACACCAAAACAGACTGTATGCAAGTCAATGGTTCTGCATGCTGCAAACAAGCAAAAGCAGTGTATAGAAGGAATGGGAGTATTGCAAAAAAATAGAAATACTGGATGAATATCTGTAAGGTGGATGCTACATTGTTTTTTGTCTAAATATATATCATCGTTTTGTCTCTGCTGGTTTCTCACCTATAACATAAAATCAACCTCTGATTTGTGTTGTTTCCACATGCTGCTGTGTGTAATCACAGTATTAAACTATTCCTTGTTTTGTTGATTTCCTGGTGAAACCCACGCCTCCTGTCGTGTTCCCTCTCCTGTAGATGCTTGTGGTCTGTCGGACGTGGCCCACGTGGAGGGTCTGCAGGAGAAGTCCCAGTGTGCGTTGGAGGAGTACGTGAGGAGCCAGTACCCCAACCAGCCCAACAGGTTTGGGAAGCTGCTGCTGCGCTTGCCTTCCCTCCGCACCGTCTCTTCTTCTGTCATAGAGCAGCTTTTCTTCGTCCGGCTCGTGGGGAAAACCCCCATAGAAACTCTGATCAGGGACATGCTGCTGTCCGGCAGCAGCTTCAACTGGCCCTACATGCCTATTCAGTAGAGGGAGAAGCTACAGTGGTGCTGCTAAGGTCAGGAAAAGGTCCCACAGTCGAATCAAGTCATTTCAGAACAGTGTAAAATCTCTGTTGCTTTGGAACAAGGGAAAACTGCCAGTGGAATGAGATGATTACAAGAATATCCAATGTCAAATTTTATCTCATTTTACAATTATTCTTAAACCAACCGCCATTTTGTTGAGAGCAGTATTCTGCACTGCGTCCCTGATAGAAACAAACCATTTGTCTGACATTTAATGATTCAACGGTGCTGGCAGAATTTTTGACTTGTTTAAAGACAAACTGTATTTCATTGGATGAAATGACTGGTTCTGATGGACGTTTGTTAGCCGCGTGGTGACCGCTCACCGTCTATGGTTTTTGGGATAACAAACAATATTTATTGGACCCTGTGTGTATATTTATCGTGCTTGTAAATTATGTTCTGGCTCCTTTTTTAAATGTTTTCGTATTTTTGCCCCAGCCAGTGGAAAAAAAAAAACTGCAGGGATTGTCTTGTGTCAACCTGTTTTATTTTTTATTTGTTTTTCGTTTTTTGTTTCTTACCTTCCAGACATGGCACTTTGGACTAAAGGAACATTTCAGAAAGATTTAACACAGGTGTTTGAGTCCCGACTTCATCTGACTTTAACCTATTTGCTCAATTGTGTACAGACAGAATGGCGAGATTAATGCTCTGTTTTACTGACTTTCGATTCTTATTCTATTTGCATTATCAACTTACAGCGAATGAGAAGAAAAAGAGCACAAAAAAAACATGTTTGGAAAATGCACTTCTGGTGATCAGGGTTCGGTTTGGCCAAGTAATGCATTACTCTCTTCATAGGTAATATCATTACTTTCTTACAAATATTCCTAGGAATACTTCCTGGCAGACTCATTATTTCCCGTTGCTGTAACGTCTCATTTCTGCTCTTTTTGCCACCTGAAAACAACATTTTCAAAGAATTATTTTTTTTTTTGAACGATCAGAGCATCAGGTCCATTTCTCTTTAAATTTGTGAATTTTGCCGCTAAGAAATTACATTTTAATGTTATTTCTCATCTAAACAGAGATGATGAACAGGTTAAAGGTTGAGGAGAAGGCTGAATGTGAGGTAGCTGTACGTGACCCTGATATTTTTTATATGTAGAGCGGTCAAAATCTTTTCACTGGTATTGTTACAGGGAAAAGTAATGACATTACTTTACCGGATTAATGCATTACCAAAACACTGCTGATCAATGTTTGTTACCAGGTCTTTATTACTGGCCGTCTCAGAGAGATTTTAGGAGCACTGGGCCTGATGTATACTCTAACTACAGATTCTTAATGGGACAAATGAGCTGTACACAACCTCCCAGGTCAAGTCACAAATCTATTTCATTAGAATTGATGCATTTATGAGCCCAGGCCGCTTAATGGCACAATAGACCACTGCAGGGTATTGCTGAACTGAAAGTGTGTGTGTGTGTGTGTGTGTGTGTGTGTGTGTGTGTGTGTGTGCGCGCGTGCATGCGTCTGTTTGGGTGTATGTGTGTGTGTACGAGTGTGTATTTGTGTTTACTTCTTTTTTGACAACCACTCTGATGTACTGTGAAAGCATATTGGTTAACATATTGGTACCGTATTAAATTATAACTCAAGATTTATAAATAAAGTGTATTTGGTTTATTTTGCCATTTCAAATCCATGTTGTTTATGACTCCCGAGGAAAAGAGGAAAAAGTGTGTGTTTATATACGTGTGTGTGTGTGTGTGTGTGTGTGTGAGCACATTAGTTACGCGAGTAAGAAAACGAGGAGCGAGCAGAGCTGTGTGCTGCTCTGGAGCCTGCTGGACTCTGATATTGTCACCAATCAGACATTTTAATCAAACTAATTGCTTCCTGTAGACAGACGTTATCTGTCTGTCAAGATTTACCCAAACTTGGCTTTTTTTGGAGACCTGCAGCAGGAACACGTGTAACTTTGCTCCTGCAGTTCTGCCACACTGGGCTCGATCAGGAAGTTAAACAACTGAAACACATTTAAATCACTGATAAAAAGAGCACACACCGCTGACCACCCTGATGTTATTTTATTTTATTTATTATAAAGCGGATGCAGGTCTTGGATTTTGTGTTTTTTTTCTCACAATTATTGGACCAAATTCATTTGTTTGCATATTGATCAATATTCAAAAACAGTTCAAGAAGAATCACAACACTCAAAAATGAACGTGTTATGCAAATATGGATAATAACCCAGTTAGAGAGTGCCATAAATGTCTGTTTCCTCCTAAATTAAACCAATTTAACTAATACTTAATATTACTGCTTAACACAAACTTAACATCTGCTAACAAACGTGTTTATTTTTTACTATCAAGGATTATATGAATTCATAAAGGTGGGTTAACTCTGCACAAGACAAGAGAGCCGAATGAAAATGGAATTATAATCGTGTCTGTGTTGCCAGATTGAGGAGGACAGAGAGGATTAAAGCAGCTTCTTTGCTTCTTAGTGGACAGAGAGCTAATGAGGGGCCCCTGAGTGCCCTGTCACAACAGTTTACCCTGAGGAGGATGAAGCTGGGCGCTCGACGGCCCCTGGGTGTTCTGGGCCAAAGGGCCAACATAAAACAATGGAGCATTTTCCCACACACGTACAGGTCCAGAGAAGAAGAAAACTGCCAAGGAGTATGGAGCAGTGGAGGAGAATCAGTGCAGGCCAGGCTGGGAGAATCAACAGCTCTGTGGCTCTGATGGATTTTATATCTGCTTCCGTGTTTTGGTCAGGTTGGTCAGTCAGAGATGAGAGAGCGGCTCCGCTGTTTGTGGCCGGCTGAAGCTGCAGCAGTCGTTACACAGCTTGGGTTGGATTCAGCCAATCAGCTTCCGGGAGCGAAGCCTGTAGCCAATCAGATCATTCTTTAAATATACATCTATGTTAGTATCAAGTGATGACCAGGATCCAACCTACAGACACTCCAGCTCTCATCTTACATTTTTAAAGTGATAGAATCCGGTTTCAAAATAAATCATGTATTTTTTTCTTCAGTGTTTTTTTTTTATTTTATTTTTTTGTAGGTTGATTAAATGTATTATGTTTTACGAAGCAGATCAGACTTCTGTGCATATTACTTGAGAAAGGCACTAAAACATAATGTAGGATAATTTGAGCCTGGTGTCATGGTGTAGACGCTTCTGGGTAATTATTGAAAAAGGGGGAATTCCGGTAAAAGCAAACAAGTCGTATGAAATTTATCCGTTTTATTTATTATTTTTTAAATGTAAAATATCTTAGGGTTGAAGCAGGAACGACGTCAGACGAGCCTCGGTGTTATTGATTCAGGGACCAAACTGGAGCCACGTGTTTATTTATATTTGTGCGTGTTTTTTTGTTTTGTTTTGTTTTGTTTTTAAATGTTATTTCACCTTTTTCCAGTTGGAGCATTTACAGCAGAGTTGTGAAATAAAAAATGAGCCATAATTACAACAATGTGAGCTGAGCTTCAGTGTGTTGGAGGGACGTGGCTGCATTACTGGACTTTCTCTGTGATGTGAAGTAACTGCTGACTGCAGCTGCTGAAGCCGCTTCAGACGCGCTGTAAAACGATAATTATCAGAGTCTGAGAGTCTATAATGATGCCGGACAGGTTCACAAAACTCCCCCCAAAAAATCTAATATCAGCACCACTGTGTTTACTGTGTGTCTTTACATTTTATTTTTTATTCTAATATTTAGAAATTATTTTAGTTTCAGTCCTAAAAAGGTTTTGGTTGGAGAATTATTGGACTGAAGTCAAACGGGGAGCAGAAAGCGGCTCTGCGTTACTCATCAACAAATAAAATAAATGTTCTTCTTCTGCACACAAAACTTTAACACAGTAGGAAATTAATTTTTCCTTTTCTTTCTTTTTTTCTTTTCCCGGGGAATGTTTCCTCGGATCGACGGTGTACAGATTGTAAAGCCCACTGAAGCAATTGTGATTTCTAGGACGTATAAATATCTCGGCGGTGTCTTTCTGTCCCCCGACGACGCAAACACACTCGAAAAAAGTCTGGAAAAAAACGCAGCCTGAACAACGTTTGTTCCCGCAGCAGAACTTTTTCTTTAAAGCTGTCGATGACTGAGAAAAGATCCGCAGTGTTGGTTCACTTCTCCTGTCACTGCTGCCTTTAATATGCAGGCTGTGACGGGAGTCGTGTCTGTTAAACAGTCTGACGGCATGAAGCGCCTGCAGGCTCCAACAATCAGCGCTGCTCCTTATATTTAACATAAAGTTAAAAAATAAATAAAAAGGAAAGAAAAGAAAAAATAAATAAATAAACTGTTGAATGTGTGAAATAAAGTCTCATTAATGTTTGATAACTTTGGGTTTATTTATTAGGGAACAAACCTGCGACATGTTCTACACCATCAGCTTCATTCGAAAAAACAACAGTTTCCATTTCATTCCCTTTTTATTTAAATGGATGCGTCTCTTGCAATCTTTTTTTTTTTTTTTTTTTTTAAACAAGTTTGTCTCATGTTTCTTCTGTGAAAGTTACATCTGAGTGGGAAAAAATAAAGTTTCCATATCTGAAACGTATTAAAAATATATTTCAGTAGGTTAGATAGTCACTAAACATTACTGTAACTGGAAAGCATAATGTTTGGTATTAATGATTATAGTAAGGCAGCATTAGTTGAAGTGGGAACAACAGCACAGTGGAAAATTACAACAAATATTCCTGCTCTCATCCAGTGACACAAGTTCTACTTTCCAATTATTTTATATACAAAAAAAATTATAATTATCACTTAACACATTTCTTCTTCTTTTCAATGTGTTTTATAGTCTTGCATTTTGTTATATACAATGTTGGATATCTTCACATTTATTTATTTATTTATTTATTCATCTCTTTGTTTAACTGTCTTTGCTGACCTTAATTTCTAAGGCGTCTCCTTGTTATTGTGATGAACGTAAAGGTTACAAGGTGTCACAGTCCTGAACTTTGTCCCATATTCAGGGAATCGCTGCACACAATAACACACACTGTACATTGGCTTAACTTAACGCCTTTAATCAGACCTGAGTCGGAAGCTAAAAACAACCAAAATCCTCTTTTCTCAAAAACACATCAAGCCCTATTCTGCCAAGAGGTTTCTACCACCAGACTCCTGCGTCAGCTTAGAAGAACCACATTAAATATTGTGCGAAAGGAATAAAAGAGCAGTTGCTCCGATGTCCCTGAGCGACTTTGCTGATTTGAAATGTGGTGTTATTGTGGCATACTGTACATTCTGGGAAATTAAACTCTCTTCCTTTGCTGGAATGAAGCTCCATCTGTCTGGAAGCTGGCATTAAATGGACCTGCAGGCTAAAACATCTGAGAACCAATTTCACGATTCTGTGCGAAGAGAGCCTGTTCAGAACAGAAGCAATCAATCTGGGACACATTTTACATGGAAGCCTCATCAGATCAAAGAAAAGTCTACTTTATTCTTTAGCAGCTGATCAGTGGCTCCACCTGATAATCACTGAGTCCATACTGGAAATACATTCCACTGTGTTTCTGTAAATGAGGTGAGGTTATCTATCTATCTATCTATCTATCTATCTGTCTGTCTATCTATCTATCTATCTATCTATCTATCTATCTATCTATCTGTCTATCTATCTGTCTATCTATCTATCTATCTATCTATCTATCTATCTATCTGTCTGTCTGTCTGTCTGTCTGTCTGTCTATCTATCTATCTATCTATCTATCTATCTATCTATCTATCTATCTGTCTGTCTGTCTATCTATCTATCTATCTATCTATCTATCTATCTATCTATCTGTCTATCTGTCTATCTATCTATCTATCTATCTGTCTATCTATCTGTCTATCTGTCTATCTATCTATCTATCTGTCTATCTATCTGTCTATCTGTCTATCTGTCTATCTATCTATCTGTCTATCTGTCTGTCTATCTGTGAAGCTATCTGGCTGGCTTTTCTTCTCTTTTCTTTTCTCAGGACAAGCTCTTTTCTCCCTCCTTTATTTCTCTTCCTTCCCTGTCCCCAAATTGCCCTTTTAATCCTGTTCGTTGTGTCTGACTGACATCACGCCACTCCGGCTCCTGGCTCTGATGTCTTCAAGCTGACGGTGTGAATCAAGAGGTTCCTCTGGCTCCTCTCCGTCACCTTTAACCTCCGGGGCTGCCCTTTCCCTGACACCGGCTCAAGAGACGGGGGATATGATGGTGGCGAGCTGCTGACGAGCTGCAGCCTCAAGCCGTCAAACTGGTTTGATTTAATAAAACTTCAGGGGGATTGTAAATGGCAGAGCAGTTGTCTTTAAAGGAACATCCATTTCAAATGCTATTTGAATTTTACTGTTTTAAACTTGGCTTTTTGTTTTGGGTCATTTTGTGAATAATGCACATTTAACACTACGGCAGACTCAGCCACAGCGAGTGCCACGCCTCAGCGAGCCCATCTGATGCTCATGGAAACAAATTCTTAAAAGCAGTGAATGTGGGAGGAAGCCTGCCTGTCTGCCGAGGAGCCCCCTCGCAAAACATTTCAGCGACCAAGGAGGGGAGAGAGAAAAAACGCACCAATCAACTCAAGGACTGTACAAAGAGCGGTCTGCGGTTGCTAAGAGACAGATGCAGAATAACCTCCATGAGAAACCTGACCATGACCCTTCCTCCTCCTCCTCCTCCTCCTCCTCCTCCTCCTACCCAATTACTACAGAACATTAAAGCCCACCTCTCTCACATTAAAGCTGAAAGGCAGTGAGGTGGAGGGGGGCGGGGTTTGTTTTAGTAGTGGTAAGAAGCTGCACAGAAGACTTAGGATTACTCCCGAAAGCAAAAACAAACCGATTTCATTCCTTTTTTGCACGAGAGAATGAATCTGGCCTGGTCGAAGCAGACATGATGCGTTGACGTTGGTGCGTTTTAAGCAGGCGGGCGGAGGGGCGGAGCTTGGGATGGATAAGAAGGAGGCGGGGGCGGGCAGAGGGAATCTGTCAGTGGGATGAGAGGATGAAGATTTGACAGAGAGGTGACAGAGAGTTCAGTTTGTACGAGGCCTGTCGATTAGTGCGTTTGTGGCTGACAGGTGGAATCCCAGGGGCGCGTCTGTCACTGCTTCCTCTGCCAGGCCCAGCCGCACCACCACCATAGCAGACACCCATGGGCGGGGATATGCTACAGACGCAGAGGCACCTCATTGGCTCCTGCGCCGGCAACCCGGCCTCCCAGTCAGAGCCTAGATTAAAGCTTTATTGTGCACAGAAAGCAGGGCGAAAGTCATGTTAATCCCCATTTAATACAACGCTATCAGTGATCTGTTTTTACAACATGATCGAAACAGGCTTTCTGGTACAGCTTTTAATCTGACATGTGAAATAGTATTTTTTGTTTGTTTGTTGCAGCAGCACACGTGACTCTGAAAAGCACAGTGGTAAGACGGCCTCTGCTGTTGCTACGAGCCATTAAGATGCAAATCTTCCTTTTTGAAAAGTTTTGAAAAGCTTTTTTCTCTTTTCCTGGATTTATTTATTTATTTTATGAAAAGGCAACTGGGGCAAAAGGGAAAATCACACTGCGATGAAGAGAATCATGCCAACATTTAAATCAGACATGATAGCAAATTCAGATCAGACCAGAGACACAAGTAGGCCACGTGAAGTCTCTGTGGGTGTAGTAAATATCAAAGTAGCACATCAAATGTCACTCACTCAAAATGTCCAAGATACAGTCAGACCGTCAGCGTGTGACTGATCAGAGCTGTCAGCACAGAGAGCTCACTGATTTAAAACTGAACCAACTCTACATGGAAAGAAGTTTCTGGAATAATCACTATGACTGTATGAGTTGTTGTTCGTGTGATGGTGGAAGGAACCAGGTGCATGTATTCAACTTCTACACAGTGTGGAGATACTTGTATCTGAATATTTCATACTTCTCCATCAAGGTCCAAAAGGGTGATATTACACCTCTTACACGCCACATTTGTCTGACAGCTTTAGTTACTAGTTGATTTTCAAATGAAAGTTTTACAAAGAACACTCTTCCACTTCCACCTCCTTCAGGCTTGTGACTCTGTACGAGCAGCAGCGGCCTCCAGTCTGAGGAAATATCACTAAACTACACTTAAAGGAGCTGCAGTGCGGACCTTTTAACATGTTTGTCATTCTCAGTGAACCTTGTCACATTTAACAGTGATTGAATGTAAAGTACTGTAATTCACTACAATTCTGAGGTACTTTCATTGAGTATTTCCATTTTCTGCTACTTTATACTTCAACTCAACTACATTTTGAAGACAAATATTGGACTTTTTACTTCATTTATTTGATCATTAACTAGTTTCTCAGCAGAACGATCACATCAAAACCAAAGTAGCACATCTTCAAATGTATTTATTTTGTAGGCAACCGGGCTAAAAAAGCAATGATTCAGAAAATCAGAAAAATGCTGAATATCAGATCTGATAATCAGGCCAATAATTGATCGACCCAGATTAAACAGTATAAACACATACTGAATATATACTTTCCTTTCACACATAGTTTTGATACTTGACTGCATTTGAAATGTAATACCTTTCAGTAATTTACTCAAGTACTACTTGTGTTTCATGCAGAGTTCAAAATGATCTTTAAAGAAGTCCAAAACACAATAAAGATCAGACCTTTGATTTTTATTCTCTCTTGCTCGGCTGACCCTCTCACAACCCCTCAGACTTATCACCGGGTTCTCCGAATGTGCCTGACCCCAATGTTGGGAACCTATAGACTAACCTAAATCTATATGTGCAATAAAGTGATGACAGCTGGCTCCACCTCGACCAGCCACATCAGTTTAATGCTTCATGTGGATTAATGCGTCAGTATAAACAATCTAACAGTGCAATATACATATAATATGTAAAATAATATCTATATAGACATAATAATCCCTCAGTCACAGGGACAATAGTGATTCAGACAGAGTGAGAGGGTTCAGGGGCGAAATTATCTTTATTACTACCAGATCTAATACAGTCCTTCAGCGTTATGTGGTGTACTGAATTCAGCTGTACATGGTTAACATTCATAGAGAAAAAAAACACAAGAAAAACGTAATGTTTGAAATGATTAAATAATCACACACTGAGTCAGAAATTACCTAAATGTTGACCATTTGCATGTGATGCCTATGAATGTTTAAAACTAACATCTTATATCTTATAATATCTCATAATATCTTATAATATCTTATATCAGCTATATATATTCTGTAAATTGCCATTCTGACAAAACCCTGCCTTTTTCTTTCACACAGATTCCATCAGCCGGGTTAAACGATGTCCTTTTATGTGCTTTTCTGTTTTTGTCTCATGGACCTCGGGAAGACAGAAAGTCAATTGATGTTATAAGAATAAACCTCAGATATCTGGAGGGATTGTTGAAACTATGAAATGAGCATCTCATTGACAGGGGACGATGATGCATGTGGACGTCTGTGGGCAATCATTGCACAGCCGATCACTAGTGTACTTGTTCCCCATGTGTTTGTCGTTGCCTTTTGTGCAACATTGTTCTCAACAAAGACGGATAGACTTTGATTTCCTTCTTAGCACTTCTTAATCATCAGTGATCATTCACGGGTCACAGGAATATTGTCCTTGTGCTGTGACCTTTGACCTCCTGATCTCATGACTACTGCTTGTTTGTTGTCTTGCTGATGGTGGATATTGGGTCACAGCGGATCAGGGAATCACTGAAATTCCTCAAGATCTACTCGAGTTACGTAAAAGTTGTCAGTTTGTGTTAGTTTGCTCTCTTTTTCCTGAGCTATGCCTCGGAGACATGTGGGGTGGGGGATGGGACACATGGAGCCCCAAGCAGCCAGCTGAAAACATGTTGATCTTTAGGCCACAGGTCATTTATATGTCTAAAACTACACAGAACAGACAGAGCTTGAATTTACTAAATAAAAACAGAGACAATTTCTTGACAAAAAAGTTCCAAAGCCTCCATCAAAGGCTTTATAAAAAAAAAGTTAATAGACACAATACAACAATGAATCCGACTCACTCTTTTGAATTTTGATCATGAAGGATTCCCACTGTTCTATTTTGACTTTCCCTCTGATTTACCTTTTTGCGAGACAAACAGTCAGCATGGTCAAAAATGAATTATGGCACAATGCACCTTTCACAGCAAGTCATTCACATCAAGTCATTCTCGCAGAGCATCAATCACCCGAGATTTTTATGAGTCATACTTCCCAATTTTATCATCACTTAAATGTGTCTGAAAAGTCTCATTTGAATGGAGAAGTTTTCAGGGTCGGACTAGATGAACAAAGTCTGTTGAATGTAGACAAAACTTTTAATCAATCACAAACATTGTTTGTATTAAGTTATTGCTGGTTTCCAAGGGGATGATCCTGTATTTTCCTTCTTTGACACATGCGTGTCTTCCTACTGAATGTACTACCAGACACTTTTAACTTGTTAAGGAACAGCGTCAATGCCAATATATGACCTGTTAAAAGTTTTCTACTTTTATGGGATTGATAAGTCATACACTTAAAACTACTTTTTATGGCAGAGTGTTGATGATGAAGGAGAGAAGCTGCTCTATAGTCTGGAGCTACAGCACTAGAACAAAGATTACTTTGCCATATTGAAACAAATTGAACTTCCTGGTAGCTGCTTTGCTGGCACTATATTAACCACCGTTACTAAATATTACATTTTTTGTTCATTCAATGTTAGTTAATAGTTATTTCCCTTATTTATTCATTTATTTATTGAGCTATTGTAAAGGTTTAGAGACATAAATACAGCTTTGTAATGCCTATCCAGATAATGCTTATAGATGAACCATACAGTGTGAATTAAAGGTCCCATATTATACTGTTTTTCATCAATTTCGCACAGCTGTCAGAGGTCCAACAACACTGTATTTGAAATGCCTTGCCCCAAACCCATCTGTGGTCCTGAATTTCAGCTGTCTAAAAGTCGCTCTACTGAGCTCTACTGAGAGCAGGCTGTTTCTGTGCCTGCACCTTTAAATGCTAATGAGCCGGTCTGTCAACGCCTGCTACACGCCCCTCTCAGGGAGAGGATGCCTCTTAAGTTAGCGGTAGCATGCCCTAATGTTTACGGTGAATGTAATGCTATGGCATCAGTATCGAGGCAAAGCCAGCTTTGTACTGACCCTCGTTACTGAAGCAGTCCGATGTAAAGTGGTTAGCACACACAAACAAACTTACACGTCCGCAGCCGGCCCGTTGTCATTAAATATGAAACGCAACCACTGTCTCTTCTGTTGTTCTGTAACTGGGACAGAATATAGGCACTGATGTTGATTTTTACAACCAACAACAGAGTAATTTGCGTGTCTAGCTCTGAGAGACGACATTGCAAAACACTGCTAGCTTACCGCTGGACACACCGAACGTCACCACGGGGATGAACGCCCCCCTCTCGGATATCTCCTATCATCGCACAGAGGAGGACGGCCTATTAAAAACGTTACGTAACGAAAGGAGCTGAATCTGAACAGCCTGTAGGAGCGCCGTTTTACCAGTGGGTGGGCTGCAGAGACCATGCAGGAATCAGAAATCAGAATCAGAAATACTTTAATAATCCCAGGGGGATTTGCAGGACTTGTTTGCGTGTTTTTCATAGTATGGGACCTTTTAACATTTACAAAGTTTGATAAAAAACAGTTTAGCAACTTTACAATAAACGATTGCTTAATAAATGGTGTGTAAAGCCTTTCATTGTTAACAGTCAAGTAACAAGAACTGAAGTTTAAATGTACTATTCATAATATGTTTATATCTGAAGTACACAGTATTTTTTAACATTTACAAAGTATTATAAAACATCAGTTGCAACTTTACAATAAAGAATTGTTTCATCATTTGTTCACATGATGATGGTTATTACAAAGATTAACTGCAGCTTTAAGGTGTCAGCACATAAACAGTTACATGTCTATCGAAGTTTATCAGCATACCTTTTAATATAAGAAGCAGTGTGAAATGTAATAAAATGCTCATGCCTTTATAAAAAATTTTGAACAACTGAGTATAAGCCAAACCTGCCTACATGATTCTGGTTTTCTCCAGTAAATCTTAAGTCATCCCTTGACATGTAGAGAGGTTTCACCACTAATGACCATACTGATATCAGACTGTTATTGGGGTAAGCGGGTATTTTTTTACACAATTATTTGTGTATTTTAAGGGGAAATTTCTGTTTATTGCAGCCTGAAAAGGGATTGTAACATGGGAGGAAAATCAACAGAAAACTCAAACTTTGCATCTCCAGATGTGTCTGAGTGCAAACTCAGGCTTCAGCTACTGAGCTGACTTGTTGCCACATTGGTTTACAGACATTACATTATTTTGGTATTTAGAGTGCTGTCGGCTTGATCTTATTTAACATAAAGCAAAGGACAAATGAAATACTTTTAGGTTTATAACTGTAAAAGCAGGTGGAGGTCAGGGTTGTTGTCTGCAACATTAAAACACTGAATTGATAGATAGTATTTAAAGTAGTCTCTGAGTGGCTATGTCTCACATTTATCTTTAGTTAGCACAAAGGAATACTTCAAATGTAAATACAACTTATGCTATTGACAAAAAGTCCCGACCATTCTGCAATGTCAAACAAATGGAGGAAGTGAATCTTAATCCAAAAACTAGCTGTTTTGCATTTGGTTGCGTGCAGAGAGTCCCTCCATTTGGATGTGTTATGTAATGGGAGGCTGTAATCTGTTATATAATAACAGAGTAAGTGAAATGCACTGTACTTAAATTGGTGGGTCCCAGGATTTGTCTTTATCTCACAGCCAGAATTGTTTGCTCTCTCTAACATCTGTAGGATACCGAAAACTAAAGTTAAAATGAAATATTGCTTACACAAGCTTGAATTAACCCTTCCCTGTGTGGTTGTAGCTTCCAGGGCAGCAGAGGACACGGGGTGAGATATGGGTCACAGATGTTTTTACACAATCCACACAATGTTGCTGCTATCAATTAAAGGCAAACATGCCCCCAAAACAAAATTCATTGTCAGGAAAAACAAGTTGTAAAAGGCTAAAAGAGAAATATTTTTTTCCACCCACTGCTCCGTGCGTTAGACCCTCACAGACCTCGTTCTGTTCTTCTCTGTGTATGAAGGACTGAACCTTCCAGAAACAGAAATAAAGAAATGTATAAATGGTTCAAAACATTTAATATGTCATTGAACACACACAAAATGTAATAAATGAAGGCACTGAATATTTTTCATGAGAGCGGAAAAATGGCCTTAAAGTGAAACTCTCACCACAACATGAAACTTTGCTTGTAGTATCACTAACCCTTTACTAAAAAGAAGGTTTTTGGACAACTCACGTTAGCAATAGCACCTCCGGCGTCCGCCGTCACCGTCCACCATTACTCTCCTCTTGTTGGGTCGTACTCTCTTTAGTAAACTCTGTGTAAACAAACATTGGGCCTCATTCATGAACCGTTCTTACGAACAAATTTGTTCTTAAGTCCCACTTACGAAGATTTTACGAAGATTGTGGCATTCATGAATTTTTTCTTATCTAGGATTTTTTCTTAGGCAAGAACAAATCCTACGAACACTCAGGAGTACTCTTACGCACATTTCAGTGCCGAAATGTTGGCATGGTTGTGTTTTCTTCTCTTGTGTAGTTCAATAAAATGCAATATTACAGTGATAATTCTGTCATATTTATTCATTTATTTATTCATTTCATATTTTTGGTAATTTACAAAGAATTTAAATTCTAAAATAAATTAAATGTGCCAATGATTTAAGATAAATCAAGTAAATTGGAAACATGCCATCAATTAGTAACCCCCCCACCCTATTTATACGTGGCATTTCTCCATCCAACGCCCGCAAAACAATGGCATATATATTGCTCCTGCGGCTTTCATCAATGTAAGAACACAGCTGCGAACAATTCTGAGGCTTACGAACGAGTTGGTGAATCTGACGTAGGGTTTTCTTAAGGAACCTCTTAAGAACACCTTAAGAAAGAATCTAAGAAGATTCTTAAGAAGATATTGGTGAATGAGGCCCAGTGTTCTTAATGCTCGTGTTCATGTGTAGAGACCCTGGTGACACTACGAGCAAAGTTTCATGTTGTGTCGAGCCTTCTTACTGTTTTAAACATAGAGATTTTGATGCTAGCGTAGAAGTGCCCGCAGCACCCCATTGAAAATTAGCTTGCCCGAAAACGAAACTAGAGTAAATCTTAAAAGTGCCTCTTTCGTAGTAATTATGTTTTTACACGAAGGTTTGACTCATATTCAATCACAAATAAAGTCTTGGTTGCTTTCTGGTGAGAGTTTCACTTTAAAAAACAGAATATGACAAAGTTGGCTCAATGCAGTTGGATGTTGTGGTTCACAGCTGTCGATCAAAAGACTGAAATATGTTGTCAGAGAACCTGATTTAATACTAGCTTAGACTAGACGTACTTTTTGCTCTTGTTTAAGTTTTGCTTAAGTTTTGATTTGGCTCGCAAGATGTTTCTAGTGGAAATAAAAATAAAATAATTAATAAAATGAAAAATGTAATATGGTTTGCTGTGTATGCTTCTTGTGGGGTAAAATATGCTCTTTAAATCCCTAATTATTAATTATTTTTTCATAATCCGAGCACAACAGGCAGAGCAACACTTTCATATGCAGGAAGTCAGTCAATTTAGGGAACATGTGATTTTAGTACTACAGAAGCCCAGAGAGGCAAATGAAAAAAATATATATATTATTATTTTTTCAGACATTTCTTAAATCATAAACTCAAAAAAGAAAAAATATTTAGATAACAGAAAAATGATCACCATTTTTAAGAAAAAAAAATGTAAGGGCTTCTGTATACACGTTTGGTTGTCCCCATTGTTGATATATTTGCCATCATTTTTGGGATTAACCTTTTACTCTTCAAACTATCCAAAATGAATGAAACATGCTCATTACATTTCCAATGTCCAAAACTGATATTTAGTTTGCCATTCCACATATATCATATCATCAAAACTGCTCCAGTAATGGCTTAATCCATTTTTTATTAATCAATAGATTCATTGTTGTTGGTTAAATGTTTTAAGTTACTTTTATTCTAACATGGCTGTAAAAAAAGTTGCAGATCATTACTGGAATCACTTCGTATGAATAACTGTAATTATATGTGAAACCCGTCATTTAACAGTTCATCGACACTGACACGTTTTTGTTTTAGGATTTGCAACATGAAGATGAAGTGAGTGAGAAGAGAGTCCTGATTTTGTGTCTTACACAAGAGAGAAAAAAAGGAGGTGAGAGGAGAAGGAAGAGAAGCTCTCACACTGCAGATGGTCTGTCAGCTCCATTCAAACAGCAAAATACAAACCGGTGCTGTTTCTTTCACCTGCATGCTGCTCTGATGATGAAATTTTGACTTCATCATCCACAGAAACTTCATGAATAAATATCTCTTTTCACACTGAGTCAGTGGGGAGAGGTCATTTCTTCCTCATCTCACTGAATCACATTCTGTCATACACGGTTTGAACCGTTTGGTGTTCTCGCTGTTTCTCTCTGCTGAAGATATTTTTGGCTCTCGAACGTGGCGAACACAGTGCTGCACAGAGAAAGAGGGAGAGGGAGAGAGAGTGATGGCTGTCAGAGGGAGAGAGAGAATCACAGAACTCCCCCGGCAGGCACTGTGTGAGATCTGGGGCCCTGGGGCCCTTTGGATGGCTCACGCTGAATGGGTGCCCTGGCGAGGTGACCAGGCTCATTGAGAACAGGTTACGAGGGGAAGGGAATGCTTTTGCTCCACGTTTGGCCCCCTGACCCACTGTCCAACGTCTGCCTTGGCAGCTTTGAAACCCAACATATTTATTTGCGACGCTCTGAAGAGAGAGGGTGGAGCGGCTGTCAGAATAAAGTCATCGTCCTGCTGACAGCTTCATCTGCTGTTGAAGGGCAGCTATGACAGGCGCACAATGTCGCTGCGCCGGCCAGCCCTGGGCGAAGGACTGTCATATGTGGACACGCTGGGAATCTAGCAACCATCTCCCCTTCCCTCCCCTCTCCCAAGCTCCCTTGATACGCCAGAATTATTTCTTTGGCCCTGTTAGAAATGTTTTTCATCTCCGTGTACAAGGATGTCAACTGGGTAACATATGGGAACCCTCCACCGCTCAGCATCAGTGTTTGCTTTTGTTAGTTTTCTCATTGTGTGTTATTGTGTGAGAGAGAAAAGAGAAACGCATCTATAAGCTATATTTAAAATCTACATACGAATGCATGTAACTAAATACATAAAAAATATGATTGTATCTGTTGCTGATGCACCAGTGTACCTTTACTTATATATTTGTTTTTTGATCCTCATATAAGAAATCAACTATAATAAAATGAGTCTCTCACACTGACCAGATAACAACATGCTGTGAGTCTACAGACATCAGATGAGCAGGTCTGTACATTCTGGCTGCTCTGCTGAGGGACCGGCTGTAAAACGTTCCCATGATGTCTCCTCTGCACACAAAGACACAGAATATCATAATCACGCGTTAGTTTAGAGTTTAATATCTGGAGGATTATTCACTAGGAATACCATATTCTTTTATAAAATATATCTTATATGTTCTCACAGATTAGATGAGATGCTCTTTTTTTGCCTTCCAGTTTAAGTAGGTTGATTGATGACTCAGAACAAAATGAGACTTATAACTGGACATGTAACTGACAAGGACAAATTAATCACATTATTCAGGGTTTATATGTAAATGCTGGTGACCTGTGTGAAGCAGAGCTGTGAAACACAACTGAAGTTTGGGGGAAAAAGTCGAATCAATTCTGATCGGCTTCTGAAAGATGGAAAAAGGACTTCTTACCGGGAATGATTGTGGTTTGTTAATGAGCAGAACTACAATGTTTGTTATAGGTTCTTTATTATTGATTGTAATTGTAATGAGAGTGGACACCAGACGTTTCTATCTGTCACTCCAAAACTGCATCACGACATCACTGCATTTTCCAGAACACATCCCAGATCCAAATCTCTTATTATGTTCTGCAAACACTTTCATTTACACTTTGGTCACCCATTAGTAAACATATTATAATAACCTCATTAATAAATGTGACATTTATAGTTAAATGTATGTTTACAATACTTTGTAAATGTTCAATAAATACTATGTAGTTCATCAATAAACATTATTTAGATGGCCAGTATAAAGCTGTAACTGATGATTTAGAAACATTTACATTTGATGATAATAAAACACTTCATTATTTATGAAATAACTATGAACCACACTTTAATTAACTATACATTTTCCATTTAATAATGATGGTTTTATAAAGTGTGAACAAGCATATTAGAAAGTAATATTCCACATTACATCTGTGCCATTAAAGGGGCACCATGTAGTTTTGGAGATGTAAATATGTAGATATTAACAATATTAATGAGTTAATAATACCAGCTCAGAAATATGTTTTTTTTTCTCCATAAATGAATAAACAAGCTGTTGTCAGAGGAAAATAAGGTTCCCAGAACACTGTTTGGGGCTAGAAAGGTGGCTGGGTCCGCCAGATATAAACAAAGTAAAACAGTATAACACTGTGTACATTTGTGTCTGTTGTTTTGTTCCTCCAAGTACATTTACAAAATACTTGAAGCATCATTTATTTCTCTTTCCCACTAAAACACCCAGTTGTTACTCCTTTGTTCCCCATCGGCACGCTTTCTTGACACGTCCTTCATTTAACCACCACTAAGAATTAATCAGTATATTTGTGCCTGTTTCATTACATTACAAAATTTCACCATCCGAGGCCGTAATATAGTTACAAAAATAAAATGAGTACATGCTGTGATAAAAATGATCAGTGACAACATGGTAAGGTAACGATGTATAAGCAGAGATCTAAAATGACGTCCTGTGCAGGTAATTGCATTAGCGATGCTCTGGGTGGTGAAACAGCAGCACTGCGACCAGCTGGCGTCATGCTAATATGCACGGGGCACCCAGCATCCTCTCCTATCAATAAGCCATTATCTGAGCCGTGCCACTGACGGGCATCCTGCAGCCCTCTCTGCAGCTCAGACAAAGAGGATGGAGCAGGTTTTAGTGCTGGAATGCTGCCCATGTATGAGAAGTTGCTCATGCCACGGCGCAGCAGGGGTACAACGGCCCACACCAATGGGTGTTTCGATTAAAAATTAGCACTGTATTTAAAAAAATATATAATTTCCACTTAGGATTGGGGCACTGAAAAGAATCTTAAATGCAGACACACTCATCTGAGTGGCCTTCAACAACACCAGGCCACCGGTCTCACTGCTTTAAGCCTCTCGGGCTCCTCTGTCCTCCTGGTGCGGCCATATGCTGAAGTACTTCTATCAACAAAATTTCAGTAAAATTTCAGTTTGTATTTATAGTAAATAAATTAACGCTACAATTGAACAAACAAGGTAGTACAAAGTACAATGCTCTGTTGTAAAAATCAAAAACATGTTATTTAGCATTAACTATGAAATGGTATAGAATATTTTGATTTCACCAAATACTACAATTGTTTTGATGAGAATATAGTACAATTGTTATCATAATGTTATTTTAGATCAACATTATTAAATGCAGGAAAAGAAAAAGAAATAAAACAAGTCCCCATCTACTTCAGTTGTTTAGGATAAGCTGCAACGCTGTTTTCTGTTAAAAATCCAGAAATGTTTTGTGGACTACCAAACTTCACCTAAATTGACATCGGGATGGGGGTGAGGAGATAATTACTGAAATTGTATTTTTTCAGTGAACTTGTCCTTTAAGCTCTGAAGTTACCCCGCAACAATAGAGCTCATTCAACACTGTGTCACACTGCAGTACAAGTTAAGACAGGGTCTACTTTTTTGCGAGGCGAGACAGTGTGTCCTCTATATTGCTGCAATGCTACCGGATAACAGTCGGTCCAACCTAAGAGAGAAATAACAAATGGAAGCTGAACTCTACATACTGCCATAAAATAGCTGGAAAAGAAAAAAACCCCAAAGAGTCAACTGTGTCCAAACTCTTTGTGGCATTAATCGCCCCCCGTACCCCTCCCGGAATTTCACCACTGAGTCTCTCAGCACCGTCTCCACCATCAGCTCGAATTACCGTCCACCTCTAATTGATATGAACAATAACAGAAGAAAGCTTGTTAATGGTGAACATAATTGTCCCAGACAAAAGGCCAAACACTGCAAATCACACTTTACAGCAGGAGCGAGCAGAAGGCGACGTCTGGGCTGCAGCCAGTGAGCGGGGAGAGATATTTCACTGCAGATATCCATCTACCACCTGAATCACATTTCATTACTGGGTCACCCATTACAACAGAACGGGGGAGTCCAAAAGCTCCACTTTCACAGCCTGATACTCAACATGGCATTGTGTCTGTTGGTAGATTTAATGTTCAGTGTACATGACATAGGCAACATAGTGATTTGTGTGTATGAGGAATAAAGGCAGTGTTTAAAGCATGTGTAGTAAAGTATCTGCCCAATGAAACGTTTTAATTCAATATAGAGACAGAAAGAACGTCTGAAAATCAGGAGAGGCAGACTACAAGGAAGCTTCATCACTGTCCACTTATTTTTAAGGATCTCCCATGGAGCCTCTACCAGTGTGTGCGCTGGCGTATCCCATTAGGTACATTGCATTGAACACTACAAGAAACAACTGCAGCCTGTTGGAGATGTTAAATGAGGTGGACAAGGCTTAAATCCTCCACTGCGTTGATAACTGGCTCACCACTCTCCCTCTTTTCTAACACGCTGCTGTGAGGAGAGGAGGAGGGTTAACTATCAGCTATAATGTGTAACTGAAGATCAGCTTCCCCCTCCGGCTCCGCTCCTCACACACCCACCTCCCCTTCTCCTCCTGCTGCACCCCCACCTCCCTCCTCCCTCATCCCTCCTCCTCCCCAGCCCTCCCTCCCTCCCCTCCCCTCCCTGCATCCCCTGCTGCTGTTGTTGGGGTGGTCTCTGCTTCTGCTGTCACCAAGCCGCTGGTCTTTCAGCCATCCTGCTCCCTTCTTTTTTTTCTCTTTTTTTTTTTTTTGCCGCTCTCTTAGGCGTCACAAGATTACTGAAGCAGTGCTGACATCTCTATCAGGCTGACCTAACACTCTGCCCTTTTCCTCCCTCCTCCCTCCAGCTCCTCTCCTCCTCCTGCACTCCAGGATCCATCACACTCTGGCTTGAGATGCTCAGTGCTACACATTACACACAAAAAAAAGAAAAAGAAAAAAAGAGGGGAAAACAAAAACACAGACAATACGGCAAAAAAAAAAAAAATATATACAAGTTTTTCCTCTCCAGCAGACAGCACATGAAAATAAACACTTTCCTGCTTCCAGCACTTGACAGTAATTTAGATAAGCTCGCTCTAAGTCTCTCTTTCTCAGCTCAGAGAGACATTTCCAGGAGGCATTTCCAGGGCATCCCAGTGCTTTACTCAGCTAACATATTATCTACTATGTAGCTACGATGTGTTTAAATCCAGACGGGGACATTTAACTCATATCATGCTCATTAAGAAAATGAATTTTCAAAAGAGGGATTAAATTACCACCAATTCATCTCTTATTCGACTGTCACTGAACAGAATATATTCTTGATAATGTTTTCTTTATAGCTCATGGCAATATTGGCCTGTCACTTAATTTGAATTATCTCATCATCCATTGGATAGTTTGTCATTAAATGTTATTAAGATATTCATGTCCAAACAACATGAATCCTACTTTAGGTGATTAGCTCATTTTTCCGAGAGCTCCATTATTTTGCTTTGTCTTGCTGCCCTGTCCAAAAGGATGTCAGTAATGTACTTTGCTAAAATGTCCTCAACGTATGCTGCTTTCTTTTGACCGGATGATTATGATAAACTTTACAATAATCAGTCATTTTGTAGTGAAATTAAATGTTTGACCTCTGCAACTTTCAGATCTTGTAAACCCACGAGGGTTTGGCACATTACCTGCGTGACGCAAAGATAAAAGAAATCATGAAGTGTTGTGTGATACGATCATGAAGCTGACAAGTGTGAAATGTCTCAACAACTTTTTGGATGGATTGTCCTGAAATTTGGTTTACACATTCAGGCCCTAGTCAGGAGAAATACTAATAACACTGTTGATGCTAAACCATGCATACTAAAGATGTTGGACATGGCCAACATTTAATCTGTACCTCAGTAGGTAGGGCGGGTCGTCTAGTGATCAGAAGGTCACTGGTTCGACTCCCGGCTGCTCCCAGCTGCATGTCGAAGTGTCCTTGAGCAAGATGCTGAACCCCAAATTGCTCCTGATGAGCGGGTGGCGCCTTGCATGGCAGCGTCCACCATCAGTGTATGAATGTGCGCGTGAATGGGTGAATGTGGCATGAATTATAAAGCGCTTTGAGCGATCAGTAGACTGGAAAAGCGCTATAAAAATGCAAGACAAACGTCACCTATTGTTGCTAAAGCTAGCAAACAATGTTAATATTGCTGATGCTAACTAGCTAACATTAGAGCAATACAGTATGCACCCAGCATTCAGCCACTCTTACTCTTTTTTCCACAAACTGGCAACTACCAAGATTGTGGATACCAGCGGTGGTATAATATTGGCGATTAAACCTCGTTAGGAGCTGCAACCAACTGTTAGAATTCTTACACTGAGAAAAACAAAACCCTCATTTTGGACCTGACAAACATTTTAAAATTACTGATAAAAAAATCAATGTCATAAGTGTAAAGAAATTATTTTATTCTGCACCTTTCTACAAGCTCTCTTGATGTATTTTAATTCTTTTATTTGTCTAAATAAAAATGTTATCGATGACCTTTAAATATTAGAATGCAAGATTGCCCCGGCAGCGTACCTCAGGATAGTACTCTCTGTTTCTGGGAGAATTTTAAACTCATGTTCTTTCAATGGAAATTGGATTATGATATAAACAGAAAGCTCAAGGTACCCTGTGGAGTTTTTGACCATCAGTAGCATTGTTGGGTAACATCATTCTTTCTTTCTTTCCCTGTTTTTTTAATATAAGGCTACGTGGGAGCCAGGAATGAGTCCTAAAGCCTGGTAATCATAACGAGTAATAATAAAGTCTGTGGTTTACACAAGCTGAGGAGATTTCCACATTCTGTCCTACTAACTGAAATACTTCAGTTCAAAGCCCACGTTTGGATTGTGAAGCATTTATGTGTCTTAACAAAGGTGGTTGCTAACACGACTACAGAGGCTGATGAACGTTGCCACTCTGGTATGCCGAACACACTCGTCCGTCTTTAACTTGTCGAACTGTAACTTCACAACTTGTAGACTGATTCATTTACAGTTGAGTGCATGTAATACAGTGCAGCGACATTATGCGACTTCAATGACCGCTATTCGTCTTTTTCTTTAAAAAAAATCATCAAAGTGATGTTCATCTGTCAGGATTGACCAAAACAAAGAGTTTATTCTCAGCAATAATCCACATTCCAGCCAGGGCAGTGCTGACTTCCAAGTTAGACTAAGAAATAAGTCGTCTCTGCAGCACTCTGCTCCTACTACTGGTTTCACTGATCACAGTTTGCAGCAATAATACAGTGAAAAAAATCAAATGTAGAACAACAGTACACTCACCATGGTAGTGACGACGAAAACATTTTGCAATTTGATATTTTACAAAAAGGGTTTTGCAAATATGTTTTGAAGAAGGGATTTTTCCAACACATCTGTTAGGCCTGAAGGATTTTGGTGAGTGTGTATATAAACAGTAACTTTCTGCACTAGAAATCTTCACAGACCACCTTTACGAGCCACAGCACAACTGTGTTTCAGGGTCTGCTGGCATTAAATGTGATGCTGAACGCGGCTTCAAAAAGAGAAGAGGAGTTGTGAGAATTACTTTTGGGAGTCTTGCACGCATTTTGACAATATGGCTTACCCTCAGACCACCAGTGTGCCAAAGTGAAATAGATATAGGGGCAGATGTAAAGCTGTTTACAGATCAGATTCTCTGCTCGGTGTTGAATCAAAGAGCGTGCCTTGTGATTTCATGCAGAGGATGAAAACATTCATGAAGCCCGAGCGACGCCTACCCAGCACGAGTGAGGCTGTTTTCTGTTTGGCTACATGAAATAGAAACAATGCCACGTATGTGTCCTTCAGTCTTGTTCTGTGTCCCTTTCAGCACACCCTCAGTGTTAATGATGAACAGTCTGAACGGTCCACCAAGGACAACAGCACAGTCCACTACACTGTTGCGTCCCTCACTGTGGCTTCAAAAGCTGTAAAACTGCACTTGTGCTGTGAGAGTGCACACGCACAGAAACACAAAAAATACTGAAATGTACAAACGTGAATCCATAGATCTGCATCTGTCTGTGTGTCTGTGTGTCTGTCACACACACACAAACACACACACACACACACACACACACACACACACACACACACACACTGACATATACATATATCTTTACATAATATATATTCAGTGGGGCAGCATGCACCGTATCCCTGTGGGAGCCCGGAGCAGCAGCTGTTCAGCCGTCTCTGACACCGATCTGAATCAGGCCAAACACAAGGTCTGCATTTACAACTGCTGTATGTGTTGAACATGTAATCGTAGAGCGATGAGAGCGATGTGCGAAGTCTTTTGGTCCTGATGTCGTGCATTGTTCTGCACCTTGTACATCAGCATGTATGGCTCCATTCTCCGCTGTCAGGACGGCTCAGCTCTGGCTTGAGAAAAACAAATTCCTGTAATTTTATTGTTCCGGCCGAATGAAGTGATTCTAATTCTGGTCTTTTCAGACATATGACCAGTTTCTCTTTTCATAAGTTATATTGAATTTCCCCGCGCTGAATGCTGCCTTTGCTCGCCGCCTGCATTCATCCAATCACCCCCCAGTGTTAGCTTTTGAGATTTGTGAGGGGAATGATTTTCATCTGCAAACAAACTGCTGTTCTTGATAGAATTCCTCCGCCGGTCCGGCCTGAGTGTTGTTATTAAGCAACCTAAAATGACACAGTCTGCAGGGGGGCCTGCCAGTGGAAAGATGCTGTCCATTAGCTGTCAACAATGACCACTGGGTCTACCCTCCCATGGGACTGGCAAGCAAGGCATCGTCTCATCCTGAGTCTGGCTGAGAGATCACACAGGCCCCATTGTCTCAAGCAGCCTGGGGTCTTATTGTAGCAGCGTCTCTGGGAAAGGACGAGCCTTCACGTCCGTGGCCTGTTAAAGAATGGGCTTTCTCCGAGCTCAGGCCATGAAAACTGTAAGGGATGAATCTGGGAGAACACAGAGAGGCTACGGAGTAGATTTGGAATAGGGGCACCCCTCCTTAGACGAGTTTGAGTCCCCATCCAGACCTCCCTCTCCCTCTCCCAGTGCTGACCTCCCTTCTCCACCTCTGTTTAATAATGCCTGGGCCTTGGTCATTATTTTGGGCAGATGGAGACGGGGGCAGGCAGTGAAAGGAGCTGGTGTCACTCCTGAGGAGAGGATGGTAGGGATGACAGAGAAGAAAAAGCGAATCAGAGAAAAGATCAAAAGCAGAAGCTCGCCTTTCACTCGCCTGAAAGCGCTAAAGAGGATAAGGAACGATCGGGCCTGGGGTCTCCTGTCCTCTCTGGCAATTAGACTCAGCTGATGGAGAGAAAGGCGTGAATGGCAGGGTTCAAGGCCCTCTCTAGGACTCACACAACGGGAAGGAGTTTTTTCCCCGACGCCTCCTTTATCTTCCTCTCCTTTCAGAGTGTCAGAAATGCAGCTGAAATATCTCTCCAAAAAGACAGCACAATCCCCAATGCCAAACCTTAATCACGGTGGCTGATGAGATTGGGGGGGAGGGGGGCATTCGAGAGAAAACACACATTCTTTTCACAATTCATCTTTACACTTTATATGAGGCCAGGATTCAAGGGAGGTGTAGTAGGTTTATATGTGATAATTAAATTGAACAAATTAAAGTCTATATTTTCACCAGACAACAGCGCACATCTCGTCCCAGGCTCATAGTTAGATTCCAGTGAAGTTGAATGTGTTTTAAAATGCATTACAGAATGAGTCTGAGCTGAAAAGAAAAAAAAACATTTATTTGACTTTGCCAGTTATGTTGTAAACAAAGAAACATAAAGAGAAGAAGAGAAGAAGTAGAAACATTCGTCAAACTGCAAAAAAAAAAAAAGAAAAATGAATGCCTGCATGCATCAGTAAACTGATGTTGCTGGTGTACCTCTGAGTGTCCATCATGGTTCTCTACAATAGCTCTGACTGTTTCATACAATTTAGTATTCATTTTTTTGACTAGAGAGCCTTCTCGGGCACGGCAACAGCAACACGTCCCACAGGAACCTATTAACATCCTCTACATATGCAAGAGTTTCAAAAGGCCGTCTATCATCCTCACAGAGGGACACGCAGCTTTTGCTACAACTTTAACAGCTTGTCATAAAAGGCGCTCAGGGGATTTCAATTACGCAGGTCATCGGAGAGTGAAGAAGCGGTATTTGGGTCACACAAATTTAATTTCAACATATAGTCTTTTGGTAAAGGTTTCTGGAAAAATGAAACCAGCCAGGTTTAGTGTGTCTAAGGAGCAGTGTGGCTCAAAATGTGCAGAGATAACTCTGGTGGATTAGAGATGTTTAAAAAGTAGGTTTGTCAGTGGAGTCCTCCCCTCAGAGGTTTATTTAGGCCTAGCAGTGAGGACCCCAACCCATAATCCTCCTGCAGACACACCTGTAGAGGAGAGTATAAAGAGCCTGGACTGAAGTGAGTCCCACATCAAGCTTCACAGAGTCTCTCCACAGCAGCTCTCCTCTGAAGCTCCACAGCCTCCAGACCGACCCTGAAGATGACTCCCTCTGCCAGCCTGCTGCTGCTGCTCCTGCTCGGCCTCTGTCAGGCACATCCTCTCCAGGAGGAAGGAGGCCAAGGAGAAGAAGAAGAAGAAGAAGAAGTCCCAGACACCATGGACATGACCAGCAGGATTCTGACCTCCAACAACGCCACCGATGAGATGCTGCTGGAAGGAGACCTGCTGGCTCCCAAGACCAGAAACGCCATGACGTGCTGGTCCCAGAGCTGCCTGTGGAGGAAAGCTTCCAACGGCTACGTGATGATCCCCTTCACCATGAGCGGTGCGTTCACCAGCTGGGAGAGGCAGAAGATCGACAGAGGAATGAAGGCCTTCCACAGCAGCACCTGCATCCGCTTCGTCCCCCGTCAGAACGAGTACGACTACATCAGCGTGGAGAACAGAGGTGGATGTTTCTCCGCTCTGGGCAGAACTGGAGGCAGACAGGTGCTCTCTCTCAACAAGCAGGGCTGCCTCTACCACGGCATCATCCAGCACGAGATCAACCACGCTCTGGGCTTCCAGCACGAACAGACCAGGAGCGACCGCGACTACTACGTCAGGATCAACTGGCAGAACATCGACCCCAACATGGCCTACAACTTCTACAAGAAGAACACCAACAACCTCAACACCCCCTACGACTACTCCTCCATCATGCACTATGGAAGAACAGCCTTCTCCATCCAGCACGGCAGGGACTCCATCACCCCCATCCCCAACGCCAACGTGCAGATCGGCCAGAGGCAGGGCATGTCCTACTGGGACATCATGAGGATCAACCTGCTCTACGGATGCTGATAATAACGCTTCTGATCCAGTTCTCATTTAGGAAAACAAGTGTCTGTTACACTGTCTTTAATATAAGCAGACAGCAAAACATACTGTTAGATTGAGTCAATGAATATGTGTAAACCTGATGAAAACTGATACTGTCTGTAATAAAATGTAAGCATGCGATACATTTATCTATCTGTCTCTTCTTATAGAACATGTGTTAATTATGCGTATGTTACTAACATCTGGAAAGTAGAAGAGCCATACGATTAAATGATTATATTCCCATTGAAGTTGGCTACGGGCTTAACCAGCAGTTCTCCTGCTCGGTCACTGAAAGTCTCAGGTGCTCAGACTCTTTGGGTGCACAGTGCAGCAATGCAGAAGATCTTTTTTTGCTTTGTGCACAACGGAGAACTCCCACCGAAATGAACGGAGCTCTGCCTCAGTTGAATTTTCTAGCTCTCAGAATACCCCTGTGGCTCATTCTTCCGTCTGAGATCTCTGTTGTTGTTCAAAAACTAATAAAACACATCACTGAGCCGCAATGTTGTAGAAGGCTCCTTGAACATGGACACTGTAGTTTATTTTACTTCAGTCCCACAGAGGCATACACTGTCCCAATGCAAGGTCAGTGATTTGCCAATTGTGAATACCCTCTACCTTCATCTTTCTGTTTTTACAAAATAGAAATCAGAATTGGAGATAAAAAATATATCCCCACATAGTGTAGTGTCAGCCTTAAAACCTGAACTTAGCTAGCACTGGCGACATGGTTGAAATAGCTAGCACGCAGATATGGATAGCCTAAATGGCTAAATAGATAGCTTAAAGTAATGTACTGAGTAGATATCTGAACTACCTAAAAATTATCAATGTTTACTAGTCAGCTAAAAGTAGAGATACATTGTTGTAATAGCTTGAAGTCAGAGACTAGATTAATGGTAGAATAGGGTTGTTAGCTAAAAGCAGTGACAGGCTAAATAGTAGCAATATTTAGCTAAAAGTCATCGATAACTGATGATAAATGGTTAAATAAATGTAGCTAAACTATTAGTTCGCAAAAGCAGTGACAGGCTAAGTGGTAGTTATAGTTATAATTATAGCTAAAAGTCAAAGATTATTAGTTGAATAATTTGCCTAAAGTGATGATAAAATGTTCAAATAAAAAAAACTTACCCTACAAACTAGTGATAAATGGTAAAAATGCTAAATAGTTGAAACAGAAATTAAAAGCAGGCCTAATCGATGGATATATGGTTGAAATGAGTAGCCAACAATGATGCATAAATCATTTAGCAAAAAGTCATAGATTAGCCTAATGGTTGCAAGATGTGACCAAACCAAAGCAGTTCAGGAAAATAAAATGTTGTGTTGTGTGCTTACAGTATATATTTTTATAACCACTGTATTAATTCCAACTGTACACATTTGCTTCAGAAATACTGCATCTTCAGGACCAGACGCATTTATCCAGAGCTGAAAATACCCCCAAATAAATGTGACTGCCTGTAGGTATTTAGGTCTTCTCCTGTTTGAGTAATGTTTTCCACAAACTACAGAGCCCAGCTGGAAATGATCAGACCAGCTTTCAAAAACTGACAGCTTCAGTAAATTATTTTGAGACAGTGCCACAGGCAATTTGGGACGTTTTATAATAACTAAAAAAGACATTTTTACAAGAGTTATCCTATAAGATAAAAAGAATAAATATTTAGATGTTTTTTTTCTTCACTCTAGTGCTGAAGTTTCAAAGAGAAAGTAAAACAAAACTCGAAGCAAAGGCCCAGTTAATACCAGTGCGGTGGTCTGTAATAAAAATCACTTTGCATGTCCCCTGTCAATCAGAGCTGTCGGCTGGTTTGGCCTCGGGCTCTTCTGGATCAGGGGCTTTGATGTTGGCTTGCTCCGGGACAACACAGTCGCCCCACAGCCTCTGGGCAGCGGCCCAGCTCGTACACACTGCGCCTGTGATTTACCTGGACCCAGACTCCCTGAAGGATTGTTAACACTATGGGGAGTGGTGGAGGGGCATGTGAACCGTCCACATGGCCAGAATCAAGCTCATTAGTGGAAGAAATGATTGTTGAATGAGGATAAAACAATTGTGAGAGGTCCAACATTCTCCAAAATAAGACTCACGACATAAAGGTTGATCACAGATAAGCTGCTGCTGCAGGACTGTTGACAACACATTTAGTTGACTAACACTTTTAATGGAATAGTCTGAAATTTTTGGCTCCATTCTTGCAGGCAGTTAGAGGAGAAGATCACTCTCATTCCACCCATTGCTCTGAAAAACCCTACTTCATTAAAACCCATTAGCAGTTTCACAGTTTCTAGCGAGAGGTTAACAGCACTGACGGTAATGATAATGACTCTCCTTAACTGAACAATTTGACGATAATTAACATCTCTTGTGATGAGCGGTGATATTTGGAAACAGGAAGACGTGAACAGATACCATCCTATCCTTGTGCGAGCAAATTGAAAACTCTGCTCCTCAACGCAATCTTGACAGTGTTTTGATTGGAACCAATCAGCTTCCAGTGTGAAGGTTAACATGTTCTGTACTCTTTGTCCATGAAATACAGCATACAATCATACTTGGAGTTCAGCGCCCATACAGTTTCTCCCCGCAGCCGGAGTTTGAAGGTGAAGTGCCATAGAAATAGACACAAAATGAGCGTGCTGTCAGTGTGGAAACACCTTCCTGCTTCCTTTTCTCAATGGTAATGTTTTATTCTGTGAACCAGTTAAACACTATGTTGCCTGTTAGACTCCTCCATCCCATCTCCACACTCAAACAATCTATAGTTATTAATGTCTTAATACAAACTGTTGATGGTTAATAATGGACATTCACACCCTCTGCAGCACCACAGTCTGCACACACACCCACACACACACACACACACACACACAGCTGAACAGGTCCGATATTGAATTATAACAAGTCTTTTGAGACCGATCAGACGCTGTATTTGTGCCTCATCAGAATGCATGTGCCACATCACATTAGTCCCCACGTGTGAACCGTGATTTTACTTGGTAATTTGAAGGGTCTTGCCGCCCTATACATATTCATGCTATCCTATAAGTGTCAGATTGAGATGTCCTTCCAGTGTCCTTGACAGCAGGTTATTAATATTGATACCAAAGTCAACATTATAACTAGATGAAGAGATATACAGGTCATCGTCTGCCACATTCTCCTCATCCTCGGTCCTCAAGACGATTAGACAAATCATCCAATTATTCCATATGGTGGAGCGTTGTATGTGCAGGACGTAACGTGTGTGCTGCACTGAGCGCTTAAAGGCTGTTTGGTTTATTTCTCCAGAGGTGGTGTTTTTCTATCTATTTGACTGACAATGCTGACATCTTAAGTATCTAATCAGTTAAATCTTCAAATTCTTTCACTGCATTTCATACAAAAGTGATGGGATTTTTATTGCATTTCATGAGAGCAGTTTTCCTCTAATTTTACTCACTTCTCATTTAAAAAGCTGCTGACTGAGAGCCCACGCGCTCTGACTTAAAAGCCATAAATCCCAGGGTATTACTCTGAACGCCAACATCTTAACTACTCCGATTCTCCAATCCCTAAATTGGTGCGGCTGTTGTTGCTTGTGGCTGGTTTTAAAATCCTCCTCCTGCTCCTGAGCAGTGTGCAACCCGGTACCGGAGGTTTGTCTGGCTGCTGTGCTTGATAGGATGCTGGCTGCAGGCAACTCGTCACAGCAGCTGAGAGGAGGTCGCAGAGGTCCTCCTGCTCGTGGCGACGCCCAAGGGCCATCAACACAGCAGGGATCCCGGGTGCCGGCGAGGTCTCACACAGCCTTGCCTCGCTTCATGAAAGCCTAATGAAGAGAGGGGCTCTGAAACTGTGCTGTTAGACGCCCACAATCCTGCAGCACGGGAGCACAGAGAGGATGAGCACGGCGTGCAGGGGAATTCAAAGAGATGCAGCACAGAGCTGAGACACAGAGGTGTGTGATTGTGTGCATTTATTACTGTTAGAAATGAGACACAAAGTCTTCATCTGTGATTGTCATCAATAAATAGATTTATGAGTACAGATCTGACCCCACTCCACTCCCCGGTACAGTGCATCCTCTATGTAGGATGAATGAAATAAAAACTAAAATGTAGGCACTTCTGATTGCTTGTACAAGTCCACATTGTCGCATTTGAGTGAAATCAGTCATTCAGTATGTTTGCACGTAGCTCTTTATCCATTTCAAAGCTAAATATAGGAAACAAAGGAAGTTCATGCATAATTTGCTTTTGTGATATGCTGCTGTAGAAGAAGATATGAAAGGCTGTACTTGGAAAAGAAACTGATACCTGACATTCATCATTATATTCAAATCCAAAAAGACCTTGCGCATAAAAATAGAAGTTTTTTCTATTATGACTCATACTTATTAAACTTACCCATTTCACAAATGGTGGATAATCCATTTCTGTATTAAAGTCTTCACATATGTTAATGTAAATTGTGTAAAAATATACATATACATGTTACATACCAAACCTAATATATTCAGTAGAATACAAAATGACACTACAGCAGGTTTCAGGAGGACACAACCTGGGGCAGGAATATAAAACAAAGCAGCTTCTAATTAATGAGAATAAACTGTACATACAATAAAACAACAACAATCTTTGGAAATATGACAAATTGTTCCAGAAGTGTACAGACAGACGTCTGTTACGAAATGTGGTGAAGTCATCTCTGCAGGATGCTCAGTATGAACGTCTTTGGTTGAGCAGACTTTAGATGTGAGGTGAGTGGTAAGGAACTGCACATCAGCACAGCAAACTGAAATTCAAACCTACCACTCACCATAAGACCAACAAAAAGTGAGACTCTTCAGCTCGTCTGGAAACAGTCTTTAGGAAGGAAGGAGCCCACAAACAGCAGCATCAGGTCCAGCTTACATACCGTCCTCTTACATTCTATGAGATTTTCTTCTTCCTGCTGCCTTTGATCTCACTGTACTGGACCTGTTGAAGAAACAAGAACAAAGTGTGAAGCTGCTGGTCTTTTTACCACCGGTGCACTACTTTTTACTCATCTCTTTATTCAAGTACTATTGAAGATCAAATAACATTCACGCCGATACATGTGTGCAATGAAGTACATTCACCACTGAGCAAATGGCCATCGTCGTCGTATAGAGAAAGAAAGAGTTGTCAGCACAGAAACCAGAGTTTCAACGTCACTAAATCCAGAGGCCCACGGGCATCGAAGGGGGAGAGGGAAGAGGCAAATGGGGTCAAACAGCTTGGAGAGAAAAGGACAGAGAGGGTGAGAAGGAGAGGCGACGTCGAGTGGAAAGAGAGAAGACAGGAAGGAGAGAAGGAGTGGAGGAACAGGAGAGGTCGGTCCACACTGAACACAGACGGAAAAGGAGGAGGGAGGTGAAAATAATAGTCTTGCTCATTTAAAAGTTCATACTCAAAAAATGTGTTCATGGACACGAGGCTGCCAACATCAATGCAAAATCCTGCAACCTTGATGATTCTTTTATAGAAATACTGTGGTTACTGTTACTATGAGTAAATGTAAATGACTCTATGAAACCAGCGACATTTCCTAACTTATTTTGTCTTGTTTTGGCGCAGTGAGATGCTGTGTGCTGACTGATATTTTGCTCCTGCTGAGGCTGGTGAGTTCATCCAGGAGACACCAGCCGCAGCAGCGTCTCCTGCCTCAGCCTGGGAACAGCCTGCGCTGCAAAGCTGCTAAGCAGCAGACCTCCACCAGGGATGTATCATGACCAAAACACAACAGAAATTATACGGGGCTACATAATTATACAGATGAAGCTAATTATACAGACAAGAGTGCTGAATGCCTGGGAGTTGTTTTAGTAAAATACAAAGCTAGCGGGCTCTGGGATTTTGGGCTTCCTGGCCGGCTGATCCAGTGGGGCTTACCTTCTGCACATCTGAAGGCACCCTCGTCAGGAAATCAAGCACCTCATTGTTGTCAATGCTGTATGGGTTCCGTAATTTCTTCGTGAATTTATTGATACCTAAAACAGAAATTCACACCAACATATCATTAGCGGTATTCTCTGGTGGCTGCGCTCTTTGTTTCCACACAAACAAATACCTGCAGAGGAGACGCATGCTGACCAAGAAATACAGCCTGGAGTACAGCCTTTTGTTCAGTTTATTGTTTTACTGTCAGCTTCCAGGCTGGAAGAGCTGCAACATTTTACACTCAAGTCATTCAGACAATAATCTTTTAACAACAGGACATGCTTCAATTCACACATCACTGACATTATAAGCATGTTAAATTATAGCAGATAAAGTGGAAGAAGTTGCAGCAGCTGGGAAGTAGTGGAGCACAGCACTCCTGTGACCTTGTAAATCTCGTGGATAATAGAGAGACGCTAAGAAAGGAAATACAAAGAGTGGAATCGTTTGATGGACAGGGACTTAACAGGGCGATGAGGCACTCAGCTAAAATGGAGGCAAACTGACACAAACATAACACAGTTTACATAATAAACAGCGTTAGAGACTCACCCCATATTAAAACTATGTAGCGTACAGGAATGTAGTATGTTAGGATTGTTGCGATGGCAAAAACCAGGAAAGCCAGACCGGACAGGAACGGCACCGACCAGTTGAAAGTGCTGACAAACCAAGATCACAGAACATCAGTACAAGTCACGACGACAGTTCAAATAATTTGATTAAATCTTCAGGACAAAGTACAACTTTATCAATGTGTTAATTGTAATCCACTTAATAATAGCATCAGATGGATGTTTAATTCTCACTTTTTAATTCTCTCCCCAAAACAGGCGATCTCATCCAGCAGGTTCTGAAGGGTAATGATGGTATCTTGGACCATGTGGATTTTCTCCATCAGCCCTCTTCTCTCCGACTCCTGCAGCAGAAAAAAAAAAGAACAGAAAAACTATTTCAGGATGACTTACCAAAATAAGTTAAGAGCTGGTGGGGAATTTTATCTGAGAGGAAAGTAAATCATTTTCAGCAGCTAATAGGAGAAGAATTTCATGTACTAATTTAAAAAATAAAAACTGCCTTAATGAATCTAATAAAATGTGGTTTGTACTGGTTGGAAATGATGGTTGCTATTATAGCGAGTGACAGGCTGTCAGACATGCAGCTCATTAAATTACTCTCAACACTCAAAAGTACCACCATCCCATCATAGATAATACAGATTAAACCCAGATTGGAAAAGAAGATGAGACTCTCATTCATACAACTATAAACAATAAGAGGGTCACCAAATCCAAAACATTTTAGCTTTACTCTTTCTTTGGATAAATGTTATTTGCCCTTTGTTAAATGCTGTGTGTGTGTGTGTGTGTGTGTGTGTGTGTGTGTGTGTGTGTGTGTGTGTGTGTGTGTGTGTGTCCTTGTGTGTGTCCTCGTGTGGCTTATCGTCAACCATTTTACACATTTTAATGAAAAGTTAAACGTCCTATTAGGAACTTTTAGTTTATGAAACGGTCTCAGTCTAATACTGATGTCTCTGTATAATCTCAACAAGAAAACAACACCATTAGCAACAAAACTGACTACATCTTTGTTGCTTTTCTTATAAAAATGCCCATCATTGGGTTTTTTATGGCAGAGCGTTGAGATAAATTGAAGAGTCTCACAAGCTGCTCTGTAGTCTGTTCCACCGTCCTCATCTTTTGTCCAATCAGAATCAAGCAACCACAATCAACAAAAATGAAAGTAGCTTTAAATTAGAAAACAAAAACATTAAATGTATTACATTACAGCAGAGCTACTATTGAGCCGAGTACAAAAATGTTTACGCTTATTTTTACCCCTTTGTACCCTTAAAACATTTATAAAAGAACTCTGAAAATGTGTCGACTCAACTAAACAACCACAGATCTTTTTAAGCTTTATCTGGGTGGCATACCTGAAACATCCCAAGGCCACAGGTTTAATCCCACACAGATTTATTATAATGACTATCCAAGTGTCTCTGAGAAAGACACCAGGCAGGTACTTTAAGAGAAAGTGGCTTTCTGAAGAGAAAGCTCTTCAGAATGGGACTGGACTTCACATTATGAAAGAGACGGGGTAACATTCTCAGGCTCGTCCAGATCCCTGGAGGAACGGACGGCTTTAAAGTAAACAGAGGAGACCAGACTCTCTGAAGTTCTCTGAAGGGAGAGCCAGACTCCAGACAGAGGCTTGGCCACATGTCCACATCAAACACAAGGAGACTGAAGAGAGGATGGGTTATAGTGGGACTGTTTATTGGCCAAAGTCGTGGTCTTCGTCACTATTTGATATATGCTGCTTACGCTTGGAAACGCTGACTGATTGCTGGCTCAGGGCCATCCAGACGTTGGGGACAAGCCTGGGAAAAAGAGCTGCAGAGGGGATCAAACCTGGGAGAGTCCAGATGCACAGTGACTACCGGCCTCAAAAAACCACATGCAAGACAATTTAAGTTCTCCTTAGTCGAATATCCATTATGCTCTAAACCACTTCAGCCATTTCAGGGTCATGTTCCCGCTAGAACCAGTGTGGGCACTACTTCACATCAGGCAGACACAGGCCATTCAAAAGGTCCACAATAAACTGCTGTCGTCCTGAAGACATATTGCAGCGGCTAAAAGCATTGTAACACTTTCAACACAAACTTTCAGAATGAGCTCTGAAAGAGGCATGTCTAAGTGCTGTCATTAGTTCCATATTGATGGTATTATATGGTGTGTTAAGCTCAGGGACTTTCCCAAATGGAGCACAACCCTCTTCCCCACCCCTCTATTAGCATATGAATGTGTTGTGACATGTGGGAGCGGGCTGGTGAGGTCTTCATTAAGCCCAAATGTCTTTTGGTAACCACAAGTTTACAAAAAGATACAAGTCGTGGTTGGCAGGAATCAAAATGCATTAGAAGACTTAGTGCTGAGTAAAGAGCTTAACAACAGAAAATCGTAGATCATCTTTGTCAACATGTAGGCTAACTTCTTTTCTATTCATCAGCATATAGAAATACTGATACTCAGTCAGCAATGAGCTGAAAAACAAAACAAAAAAACACCACAGGTACAAACCTTCTCATCGTCCTCATCCTCGTCTGCCAGATCCATGCTGGCCTGTAAAAAGAGGTGAGATCTGAGTGAGTCTTTATGTTATAAACGTTGTCTCATTTTGCCACTGGGACTCTGCCTGAACTCCAGTGTGCTCATTGGGTCGTCATCTAACAAAGTGCAGGGATCAGCGGTGACCCTGAGGTCAGCCTCTAAAACCACTCAGCGCTGCAGGACAGATGACTGACAGGCCATGTTGGCCCGTTCATAACAAGCCGAGGCAACTGAAGATCTATACCAGAATACGTTAAAGCATCAGTAATCAATATTACTTGTATGTAAAAGGAGTTCCTTAAAGTGACAAACCCACTGAGAATTGTCCCTCCTCTGCTCCAATAAGCACTTGCAAACATGTACTGTTTTGGTTCACTGTCACTGCTCTCACAGTTGTTTTTCATCTATTTTCAGCAAAAAGGACACTAAAAACCCAGATAACACTATGTGCTCAGCACCAAACAAAGAAAAAGTTAGCAAATAGCTTGTTAAAGTTGATCATTTAGTAATCAAACTAACTTTTTGTGTAGGAGTTTGCTGATAATAGAAAACACAGCTGAAAAGAAGACTTAATAGGGCCGAGCAATAGAGCATTATTATATCATTATATGAGACTAAATATCATTTTAGTTCTGAACTTTCCAGACTTCCCAAACGTGTTTTCATACTTACCTTTACCCACTTTACCCAATTACCTTCACATTACTTACTGCTTTATTATTTGGGAATGTACTCATACAATATTGAGGTATTTGGTAAAAATTATCATGAAGGTAATACTGAAATATATATTTTGTACGCCACATAGCCAAATGATATATATATATATATATATATGTTATTTTAAAGCCTTATTGATCAGCCCCAAAAGTGAATATTGAATATAGACAGCTCCAAATGAATGATAATGCTGCTCAGAAACTGCAGGAAGCCGTTTTATTGGACGTTCACCAAATCATGTTAAAGAGGGATGCGTGGTCACGTCCACCGCTTGGTCCTGCTGCCCCACATAGCCTCAAATCTGTAACATTTAAATATAAAAAATCGAAGGCCCTTAAAAACCTTTTTATGTCAGTCCTTCCTTTATGTTTTTAATTCTTTAAGCCCCAAGCCAATTTTCTAGGCCTCTGCTCGAAAATTGAATATCCATAATAAAATGAGTATATCTCTGCAACCACAAGGTTTATTTGACTACTTCGAAGTTTGATGTTTAGTTGTTTTTTTGAGTAGTGTTTGGGCTGTGTTTGGGTCATATAAACATGTTTTTTACACGCTGTAGCCCAGCTCCTGCTGTTTAATTTAATATCAAATATGACTATATTCTTTCATAATCAGTGCAGTAGTGGCTCTGTGGTTGTTCTGCATACTTTAAAGACCTTGGGGTTTGAACAGTTAATTTCCCGGTTTGCAGTGAGTAGCACATCAACTCTTAATATATAATACCTACCATTATTTTCTCCACAAACTTTATTTATGGTTATTTCTTATTCCGCTCTTGATATTTAATCATAAACTTAAGTTTTATTCTCCAGTCACTTGCCAGGCATAAAAAAGGGTTTCAGTGTCACATTATGGAGCCGTGTAAATCTGGTTGTGTTATTTTAAATTGTCTGATGTGTTTTACTATAAAGTATATTCACTAACATGCTTGTAGAGCTAAAACCATTATTCAATTCATGGTTTTATTGACTGTCAAATATAACCGCTAACTTTTTTGATAATTGATTGATGGTTTAAGTGATTTTGTATCATTGTAAATTGAATATCTTTGTGTGTTGGACAGTTGGAAGACATGCCTCGGACTCAGACACTCGAACTACTAAATGGCCATTTGTTAAAAAACAATTTACTGACAATTAATTAACTGACAAAAAACACTGACAATATGGTAAGTTTCTACATGGTTTTAAATCAGCACTGATTTCACATTATAATTAAGTACATTGTCGTCTGAAGGGTGTTCTGTGTATGTAATTTGCTATAACCTACAGTCTGTGTTAAACTACCATTACTGCAGCCAGTAAATACAGCTGCTACTCCACACTGAGCACAGAGCACATACTTTTTTCTGTGAAACAGTTGTCACAGTAGGAAAAAAACTGTGCGAATTGTGACCTTTTCAGATCAGAAGCCTTAAATCTTTCCTTAATTTGGCCAGTCACAACAAGAAGAGGGCAACAGACCAATTACAGTGATGAAGAGGCAGGATTCAGGACAAAAACTAGAAGCAGACTGAAAAAAATTAAGCCATGTTAGTGAGGGACAAGCACAGCAAATTATCTGTGGCTATTATCATATGCTGCATTAAGGCTATTCAGTGAGTTTTCTATGCTTATTTATCATGTGTTATTTTATTATTATGTATTATGTAGCTAGGTGCAGCTGGTTGCTATGGAAACAAACCAGCTTTTACAAAATGTGGCTGAGATAGCCGTTCTGTATTTTGTAGAGTGTGAATAGGAGCCAGCAGGTCACTGGGCTGAGGGAGAAGGAAGAAGGAAGGAGCTGCTCTGGACTCACCACATCCTGACTGACACGACCGCGGCGGATCTGGAAGTAGTTCCACGAGATGAGCAGGACCAGGAAGAAGGGCAGCATGTAAAACTCCCAGTACCACACTGTCACCATGAACACCTGCAGGCAGAGGGACACAGAGATACTGATTATATGAGCAGTGGTCAAGCTGATGAAGGCTAGCCTGCCTTTATCAAAGCCTTGTTTCCTACATACAGTTCTTCTGCATACGCCATGCGGGGCGACCACTCTGCTCAACTGGACTGAATCTCCCTCCATCCCCTGCATATGCATTGACATTAACCACATAAGTATAATTGCTCTGCCTCTCTCATCTTGAGTACATTAAAGCCGGCTGTGTGATTTACTGCAGCCACAGGGAGCCTGTGTGTGAATATGTCATTAAGATCCATAATGGCACTTGTGATGCACATTACATCCTTGCGTGGTCCAGGTAAAAAGGATGAGCGGATAAAGAAATATGGCTCATGATGTCTCAGTTGGACCGGCTAAACGGAAGTATAAAATAATCCTGTCAGAGAAGCAGCGCCGGCCAATATGGCAGCGAGCCACAAGGCGTGGGGACGGGTTTACAGGTTTTTATATGCTAATAAAAATAGAAGTGAACATCTGGTAAAGACATCACTCTCCTCTGAGGCACCAACTGACATAAAAGATGACAGAACCCCCATTCCTCCCCACCCCAACAGCTTTAATGTGCAAAAAGCCAAGCATGCTCTTGTCTGTGTTATCACAAGCCAAAACAGGGCCTGGGAGAGGAGATGAAACCAATTCCTCACTGAAAGGGTTATGTTTTATTAGTGAGGACTTTGTAATGACTGGGAGAGCCGAGACGGGGAGAAAGCCAAGTCACGCTTTGGTGGAAATGTATACTCGGCCATAAAGATTGTGATAATTACAGCCCATTTCAGCTTGAGAGGCATTACACAGTCTTCGACAGCAAAAAGGGGCTCTGGAAATACAATCCAGATCAGAGAGGGAGAAAAAAATGAAAGGCTACCTAATGTTAGAGGAGCTACTGAACTGGAGGGGCGCACATTTTCAGAATGCAGCAGGATTTCCACACAAATGCTCGGAGAAGGGTTTACATTGCAGAGCGGCAATCCAACAGCACAGAAACCACTGACTTCGTTTACTCTGTTCATTGTTTAAAAAAGTGATGTAATTGTGTAACTTTGCTGAACAGCAGCTCCTGCGGTCGCAAGTTACAATAATAGAATAATGCTGAATGCTAACAATGTAGTTTAACAGTCGCACAAGTGGAGAACAGTCATGAAGTCCATGGACCATAAAATCTACACAAAGTGTAACGGCTAACATTAGCCATCATAAGCTAAAGGTTACATGTAGCAACAAAACCACTCAATGTGCTGATTGAGCAATGATGCTTTTTGTTGCTTTTGAATTTATATTTTTGGTTGATACAGGGAGAATGATTCAGTTCTTTACATTATGTTTGTATTCTGACAGAATGTTTGCTGGCCCCATTTTGTTGTTGTTGTTGATGACGTGTCCCTCAGCTAACAGTAACATGAAACTGCACAACTCTTTGAGCAATGTGAAGATCGAGGAGTTGTTACTTTAATAAAACAAGACTTTCCATAATGTTGGTCCAGCCATTAGGTCCAATTTAAACTGCAAGATGTTTTTAGCAAAAAAATAAAGTAATCAAAAATTACATTAAGAGTTATAATAACATTTGTGCTGTTTTATTTTTGCAAGGTAAAATCCTATTTAAATATGTATTGTATGATCCCTAATAATAAATGATTTTTCACAGGCTGAGCACAGTGGGCAGAGAACACTTTGCACAAGAAATATCATTTTATTCTATTAGGCACTGATGTCAGCATTTACTCATTTTATCTCTGTTGTGTTTTTGTATTTTATTCTGATGTTATATTTTTTTAAACATTCTCTGGCACAAGAATTTCCTTCTGGTTTAATAAAGGTCTATCTGATCTTATGCATCTTAACAATACAATTCCATACAAAATGTGTTTGTTGTTGTTTTTTTCAAATTATATAGACAAGGGTTGTACAATCCTACATGGTTACTAAGGATTGGAAAATAAAGATTCTAAATAAAAAGATTAAATAAAAAAACTGAAACACTCCTTATAAGTTGATTGTGATAGATTTCTATTACCCAGATAAATGGGAGTTAGAATAACCCTCACATTAGTGACTCGGAAAAGCTTGATTATATACAGCTGGTTTTTGATTTGTTGTTTCACAGATATGATATCCTTCTAAAATTGAGGAGCGGTTAGTGATGCATGGATTGGTGACCAACTAAAACACACTAAACACCAACTTAAACAAATTCAAATTCCCTCTTGTGCTACTAACATGACTGTGCATTTTGTATTTCGTCCCACACTTTACATTTCAGTCGGTGTTATATGATCTGCCATGATCACTGAAGGCAATTAGTATTGGACAGTGAATTATTCTCAGAAGCCTCCTTTCAAGGTAGAGGAGTTCAAAGCCGTCGCTGCCGATGAAGAACTGTCACATAAAGGAAAGGAAAAAACATTTCCGCAAAGGGTCACATATTGTATATTTCATTTATAGTAAAAATAGTTGCTGACTCTGATTTCTTCTCTTGTGGGAGTGATGCTTTGGTATCTGGCATTATTTTTATTTTTTTAACTTTATTTCTAAGCAAGCCACCTTGTATAACTGGCAACCCCTCCTGTGTTCTTGGGGCGGTGTGGGATAGAACATTTGAGTGGATTTGAAAATAGGCAGTTTTACAGTACTCATGTTGTACATCAAAATAAAAACTTGCAAGTCATAAATAAGTTTAACAAGTCTCACCACCTCTTACAAAAAGGTGCAGGAGGGTGTATGGCAGTCGGCAGACTGTTTGGTAGATGGTCGCTCTATCCTGTTCTGCAGAGTGAAGCTTTGAATCACTCCTCTCATGTGGACATATTAAGCAGGCATTTATTTCTTCTCACTGAGGCTTGAAAAGGCGGCGAGCATTAGTGTGAAAACATGAGTACAGATGGTACTGTCTTTCAAACACTGAGATGCAGTGGGAGGATGTGCGTATGTGTGTTGAGAGCTTGTTCATGCTTGTATGATTTGTGCTGAAGTGTGTGCGTCAGAACTGTCAGGCAAAACAGCAATATTATCCCTAATAATTAACACAAGGAGGTATTCTTCAGAAAAAAAACGACAATCCAACGGAAGCGTACCATCACGAGGACCTGAGCATTTACTCTTCAATATTTTCAGTGCAAGCAGTTTCAGATGAAAGTGCACTGACCCCTGACTACATCTTGGACAACACACTCTTTGGGTTGTGAATCACGAGATTAAACGCAGGACTCAAAACTAAAGAGTGGTTTCTGCTCAGATAACAGCTCTGTGCTGCAGCTCCAATTTCACAGCAAATTGAACAAACAGCACCATTGGCTGGAGTACAGTATCTCTTTAGCAGTCTCTTGAGAATTTCCTTGGACACTGAGCAAAACTTTAGTGCCATCTACAGGAAACCAGCGGCAAAAACAAAAAGAACTTTATATGACCTCGCTTGCCTGCATAGTTAATGCGCAACTTGCTGTGTGCCATTTCAATCGAGCAAGATCTGGGAGAGAGTAACGTCAAAAAGATCAGCCCCCACTCCACTTTGCAGTTTAAAGACGAGTCTGAGAGGCTTCTCCTGTGTTTCTGTCTTCACACTTGCTTTACACTTGTATTCAACAATGGCCGGATGAAGAACAAGCCTTATCTCTGAAGAGCCTTTTAATTGGACTTCTGTCTGCATAATGGGGTCTAAATCAAACCGAGCACAGATTGGACAGAGGGTTAATGAGTTGTCAGGGAAGTAGAACAAAAATAGACTCTATCTCGACTCCACTGGGATTCTACTCTCTCCAGCTGAGGCTTAACTCTGCATTCGCGAGACACGCAGCACTGAATGCGTCCACTCCAACACAGAGCCGGGGCCAAGCCTGCGTTTCTGCTGAGCCCAACAGCGCATTGATTAAAATTCTCGCTGGGAGAGTTCAAGTAGGGGCTGGCCAGACTGCGGTTGTCTTCCGCAGCTCGGAGGGAAAACACAGGGAAATGCAGATAGCGTGTTGATAAGCAGTTAAAGCACTTCACCAGGAAGGCTAGCAGGCTCCTCTGAACGCTCTCCCACTGGAAGCAGCTTTTGATGTACTGCAGAGTCGACATGATAGCCCTGTACAGTGTCTGAACACGCAGCACGTTCCTGGCCAGAGCCTGAAACAAACACATTACAAACATAAGAAGCACATTAATATCAGAGTAGTTAAAATATGGACAAACATGCTCTAAAATGTTCTCATTGTATACAGGTTGAATTCTGAAAGACTTTCATTCGACCCAAACAGGAAACGACCAGTCAGCTAGTGAATTAGTGAGAGTAGCTGGTATGTTTTGGAATGAGCCAAGTGCGGTCAGGGGGCAAAAAATGTCAGTAATCTGACCTGATTTTGTCAAGCGAGACTTTCAACATTAAAACAGAAGGAAACCGTGCACGTTACGATCCCAGTCGTCAGTGTGTAAGCCAATTTTGGCGTACGAGAGCATTGTATTGTCTAACAACAATGGGTCTTTGTGGGAAGTACAGACAGTCAGGCACCCTGTCTCGCACCCTGTCTTGCACACTGTATATCAAACTAATGTAGCAGAAGAGTGGACAAGAACTCAGTCACAGTTGGGGTCAATTAAAACTCGATTCAACTAATTCAGGCGAGGCAAAGGCTTTGCTTTTGAGGTCGATGCTTTCGAGAGAAAAGCAACAACTGAAAAACTGCTCATGTTGAGTTCATAAAGAGCTAATTGATGGTAAACACTGCAACATGTGTACAACTTCTCTTCTGCCTCTCTCTCTCTCTTAGCTTCTTTTCTTGGAAATTTAAATCATCCATGCATCAGAGGAAAAATGATCAAAGTGCAGTGACCTCTGACCCCTGCCCTCTTTACTGACAGTTGCTTGTAACATTTAATGTTATGGTGTTTAATCATCATTCATTTTTGTTTAATCTGCCAATATTTTCTTGATTAAACAATTATTATAATAAGATCAGTTCCAGCCTCTCCGGAGCCTCAAAGGACAAGCGGCTATATAAAATGGATGTCTGGGTGGGATTATTGCTTTAAAAATGTCAATAGAAAATTTGAACCAAAAAAAAAAAAAAATCATAATATCCTCAGTCTTCACATAGACAGTTTTGTCCTACCAACCCAAAGACAGTCAGTATCTAACAGGCAGGTAAAGCAGCAAATCTGCTGATTCATTTTCTGTCTGTTAACTAAATCATTTTTGTACTCATTAATTTAGCTCTGATGGAGATGAAGGGTATTCCACCGGTCATACGTAAGGCGATGTTGCTATAACTACAATTCAAATTGTATGTAGCATGTGTGTCACAAAGGGTTTTTTGATTAATACAAAAAGACCCTGGATTATACTGCAAAAGAGTCAAAACTGTGTCAAACCTTTTTGGAAAATTTGGGGTTATCCTCCATGAATCTTCTCTCCCTCGGTTGGAAGGTTTTTATACTCGCTCGCACCTGAGAGGAAAAACAAGTCATGAGGACACGAGAAGCAGCGCCCAATATCTATATCAATAAACGTAATTTTCTTTATGCACTATGGCCTTTTGTACACATAAACAACATTTTAGGTAACTGAAAAAAATAGATGAAAATATAGAGAAACTCTGTTATTAGTATTTACAGCTGGATGGGTTTAAACTGAGATTTCGATGTTGCTTTCACTCCTGATTGGGTATTTGAGTTTGTACGTTGACAAAATGGATACATAGTAACATAGTCTTTGTTTAAAGAGACACAATGCTTCAGTACCAGCCCTGCTACCTGTAACATTTATAATAGAAACTGAAAGTAAGGATAACTAAATATTGTATCATAACACATTTTATTACAAACTAATGAACCAACCTCAGAGGATACAACCACAGCGGCACACGCGTGCCCAGTGTACAGTAATGGCCATGCGATATTGGTTTTCAAGTAATATTACTGTGATGAGAGATTTGTAAAGGAATGCTAAAATGCTAAAAGATCGTTTTTGTACCCGTGTACGTGTGGACTAGGCCTTCCATTGCCATCATGCACTCATCTCCTCTTTGCAGGCTTAACTTTTACTTACGGGGTTAAAAATAACCTCCAGCTCCAGAGTGATGCTCCCTTTCGACAGCCCACCTAAGTCTTCCTTCTTGAGCGGGTAGGTGATCTGCTGTCCCCTGCGGATCTGCAGGACAGAAAGGGCATCAGGTGCTGAACTCATCCATGAACCTGACCATCAGTCATGCTGGATTACATTTTAGCAAGTCTTCAACCCCCTGCTGGAGTGTTATCGCCTTCTTCACTTTAATTTAGACACAGAGTGTAAATAGATGAGTCTATTGTCTGCATGACAGACTCTGAGTGAGGTAGTGTGTACCGAGAGCAGGGGAATGGCAACTTTTCCCAGGAAGTCTGGCGCCTTGTCTCCATCCTCATCAAAGACATTCACCACCAGAACATCATGAATGTCTTTGACAGGGCTGCAGAGACAAACACAGAGGTTAGATACTCACAAATCAGCCCCAAAAATGACTAAACTGCATGTCCCAGTATGTTGTCATACAGCATACAATATGTGGTTCAACATACATAATGTTACATAAATTAGAAAAAAGAGTCAAGCTGACAGTGTAAAGACTTTGTTCCACTCCGGGTGGAGGCTCTTGTAGATGGTGTGGGTCTGCAGTCTGTCGTTCCCCAGCTCCAACACGCAGAAGGGATCACTCTTTCCTGTAACACGATGTTAAAACACTTTCACACTGGGCTCGCTCTTTCAAGTGTGACAGAATGAAGAAAGAACTTAAATCCAAATGTGTGAGGTACCGTTCAAATCCGCAGCCAGCAGATCTGCAGCCTTGATTACTTTGACTTGAAGGAAACCAACATCACGGAGGTTTTTCAGGGACCTTTTCAAACTCTGCAGGGACGGTTAGCAGACAGGAATGGCATGAAGATATGGAGAGATTTCAATAAGAAAACAGTCAGAGAACACCCACTACCATCGAAGAGCGAAACAATCTAAATCTAAATAATGACCTCTTCATGGAGGTCGTGTCTTCAACAGTATCTGTTTGCTTGTTGGTTCGTCTGCAGGATTACACTAAAACTACTGAAGGGATTTCCACAACACCTGGATGGAGGATGGGTCTCAGCCTGGAAAAGACCCCATTAACTTTTCGTATAGATCCAGATAAATGGACAGATCGAGGATTTCGAACATTGTGAGATTTTTTCCACATTTTCGTTAATTTCTGAGGAAATAATCTGGGGTATTTAGGTGGCTGGTATCCATGAGTAAGTACAAAAGGGGAATTGTGAGCCTTGGTGGAGGTATACACCCTACTAACAGCCATTCATGTCTGTTTTTAAGATGGCTGTGGATCTGCATCAAGACACAGTTAGTGACAGGCTATAACGGGGCACATGAGACGTTTACTTTTACAGCAGAAGAGTAAAAAGATTTTTAAAATGCCCAAACATGTTCCATCTCACGCTGAACAACAAACTTGACTTGACTGCTGCATGCTATCTTCTCTCTCGTTATATTCTTCATAAAAAAAAAAGAAACAGACGACCAGATTGGTGGTGGAGCAGCAGCTGACTCTGTGTGCCTCTCATTTCTGTATTTTTTCAAAAGAACTTGCCAACAAGTCCGTGCTTGCGATAGTATTGCCACCGAAATTCACTAATGTAGCTTTGACGGTTAATCCAACCATGATAGATTACTCATTTTAAGTTTCAAGCCACTGAAAGTTTTTCTTCCAAGTTTTTTGCATGATAAGTATTCAATGATAATGATAATACTGTGATAACAGGATGGATGGATCTAAAAACTTACATTTTGCTTTAGAAAATTGCTGTTGGTAAAACTTTATTGATTTTCAGGTGGACTAAACATGAAAAGGGAGTTAGACTGTAAAGCAATAGTATCTCCTGCACTGTCCCTCTCTGTACATCATCAAGTATGTCAAAATGATATGATAAATAATCTTCATACTTAGCCTGCTGTAATGGGCTTTTAATTGCATAATTTATCAAACTTCAGACTGAAATCTCTCCATCACCCGCTGCTTTTATATTTCATAATTAAGTTTAAGGGTTGACTGATAACTACTAATGAAAGTGTTAAATATACTGACACGTCAATTTGACGTGATGCATCCATACAGTACAGACAGAATACAGCAGTACGGGTACTGACGTAGTTCTCCAGCTGGTTCTTTTTCTCATGTGGTTCGTCGAGTGGTGCGGCACAGAGGTCAGAGATGGAGACGCCACTGCATGTGTTCACTGTAAGCAGGAAGACCAGGCGTCCTCTCCCCTGGTCCAGGGAGTGTGTGCACAGCTGCCTCTGATTGACAGGGACCCTGGACAGGTCAACTTCACACCTGTGCAAACAAACACATGCATACAAAGGATTTCACAAACTGTGTGCTAATGCAGGCAAGCACATGCAGGTATACAGTTGCAGTCATGCAAATGTAAAATGTACACACATCGCACAAAGACAAAAGCATCCGCACATACGGACGTAAGAGCAAGTATACTAGATCAGTTTCTAACAAACATTTTCACTGTAAATGAATCTTTTTATTATTTTCTGATCAACAGAGCGGTTGTTTGGTTTATTAAATGTAAGAACATGGTGAAAAATGTCAATCAGTGTTTCCCAAAGCCTGAGATGATTTTTCCACAACCATTTACAGTCATAGGAGAAAAGAAAAACATAAAATATTCAAATTTAAGTAGCTGGAATCAGAGAATGATCAAAATAGTTGACAAGAAATGTAAGAGTTGACAAATAATTCTTATTTTTTGTTAAACTGAATCTTTGCAGCTTGTATACGCATGCACGCACACGACCATGCATGGACATCTTTAAAATAGAACAACAATTTGAAGGCCGTATACTGAACAACTGACGGTTCACTTAAACACTTACAAGAACCGTTTCTTCACCTGACTGTACACACACACCTCTCACTGGGCTGACATTGGTGTTCGCTTTCAAATTGTTAGGAAAAAAAAATCCAGGCTGCTTTTCTCGAAATCTCCACTGAAAGTCAGTTTTTTCCTCTCTGGGTTCAGGTGTTTTGCAGCAAGGCGAATAATTTGTTTGAGACTCGTTCACACACTGGCTTTGAAGGGCAAGTACACACACACACATACAAATACACAGGTTCTGAATGTAGACTCACGTCCCCAAACACTCCTCGTTCCTGCGTCCTTCCTTGGACCAGAGCTCCACCTCCAGCATGTTATGACCGTCCAAGAACTGGTTCAGAGTGAACCTCTCTCTCCACTGAGGTTTGGAGACTTTGCAGTGATTCTGAATCGGGAACGAGGATAGAAAATGAACATTGAAAATACTTGATAAGAACTGAGGAGAATACTTAGAAATTCATGTTTGTGTATGGACACTGAGAGTAGCAAATTCAGATGACAGAAAACATTAACACCCTAAACATCGTGGCTCACATATATATTTCCCTCTAACCTGCATTCATCACCATTATCTTATAAATAATCTGCCACCAACAAAAAATTTACAAAATTCAAACCTTGTTTTCCATTTTCAGTGTTTACATTAGCACATTTTTCTTTAAATAACCAGAAAACCAGAAAACCCAGAACAAATAAAACTTAAATTAATGGCAAACAGCTTCAACACTGTCACATTGTGAACATCGACATAAGGCCAGCGATCATCATTACATACAGCACTTTGAGGTGCACAGTAGTGTGCCTTCATGGGAGGTTTTATGGGGTTTATTATTTCATTGCTAAATGAGCCGACATGAGTGGCCATATTCCCCCGAACATTTGCCTCATTTGCCTCTCTCGATGGTGCGTTTGTGACCTGCTCCATTCTCACATCACCAGGAAGAACTAACTAGATGTGTTTTTGACCAGGACTCACTGGTTGTCTCTCACATTTGACTAAAAACTGAAGGTGATCAAGCCGTCAGTGGTGGCTCCAAAAGTGTGGAACAATGTTCTTATATCCTTACACTCTCTGGTCTCTGTTGACGCCTTTAAAAGGCAGATAAGGACTCATTTATTCAAACTGGCTTTTGCTTTGAAAAGATTTTACATCTGAGAGATGTTTTTCAAGGCTGTTGCTACTTATCTTTAATTGTTTGTATCTTTTAATGTTTTTATATTTACCAGTGTTTACTCTTGTGAGGCACTTTGTGACCTTATGAAGGGCTCCAAACTTTAATTACTTTTTTATTTTTCCTGTCGAGTCACAATGGTCATTATCTTTTCTGTCAGTCAAATGTCTTAACCTTTTATAACATGTTTGTGGTTATTTCAATGGAACTTCACAGCTATTTTTTAGAAAATTAACCAATATGCAATATGTCTAGGTTTTTTTTTTTTTTTTTAGCATTTGTTGAATTTAATTTTCCAACAGACACGTGTGTGAACTGTTTGTTGTTTAAGCAGCTTCAGGAATCAGTGTTAGAAATTTCCATCACACATGAAGGAATAAAAAGCGATTACTGTCACTTTGAAGCTGCATATAGGGAAAGAAAAAGAAAAGAAGAAACGCTGTTTATTAGATCGTAGCTTTGATGTGTGATGGGTGATGCTGCAAAATAGCGAGATAATCATCAATGACAGTCGCCTCAGAGCCAGCAGCGCAAGAAAGAGAGCATCACTGTAGACATCGTGCAGCTGCCAGGATGAGCAGCGATTACAGCTACATCCTAGTTATCCATCCATAAGGACATTAGGGCCTCACATTTGTATTTCCAGATAGATTATAGTACTGCTGTATTAATTATAAGTCACTCTGGACATTTGAAATAAATAATTTCTAGTTTTAGAGATACACTTTTAGTATTTTGCAAAAGACACTTGCAAAAGGAGAGGTGATATGAGAAGAAAACAGAGGAAATACATGAGAATAGGGATTAAAGAAAGGGGTTAAATTATCATTATCATTTTAAAAGGTTCAGATTGAGGTGAAGAAGAAAAAGGGAGCAGGGGAAGGAGTGGAGGGGAGACGAGGAATTAAGAGTAACAAAGACAGTTCAAGAGGAAGAGGAGGAGGGGAGTGCAGGAGATGAAAAGCATTAGTCCTCCATCCAGTACCTTGCTTTTGTATGTCTGCTCTCCCAGTCTGAAGCGAACAAAGAGCTGACCTCCCTGAGAGTCCAGCGGCAGCTCCTGACCCTCGACCAGAGTCACTGACACAACAGAGGTCCACAGCTGACTTTTCCTCAGTGACTCCGACAGACGAAAGCTCTGAGAAATGCCTCCCGCCTGCAGGAGAGGGATTTGAAACAAAGGAGAGGGGTAAGGGGGGAAACACAGCTTTGGAATACAAATAGAAAACTTGCATGCAGTATTTAGAGATTTAATTCTTCAAGTCAAATTCTTTTTACATCTTTACCTATTATCTCCCTTTTCCAACATACATGCTTCGAGCTGATACAGAAAATACATTAAACAAAACAGAACCATGGCCAGAGGGGGATTTTACTTAAATACTGTCATGTATACTCAATGATATAAAGCTTAAATAAGATGGCAACAAGCACTAAATCAGTGCTGTGGATATTATAAAACGCATGATTGCAAGATGGCTGAATGTGACCATATTATCTCTCTTGTTCAGTGAAAAGAGACTGAAATTGTTCAATTAATTTCACTGAGAGATTAGGTAAAGCCTGCAGTAGCTACAATGCAGAGCAGTGCCTCTCTTCCATATATAATAGGGAGCCATACGCTCAGATAATTAGCTGAGCTTACATGAAGACACAGCGCTGTAGGGAGATACATTTAACCCAGATTCAATTAATGTAGACGAAGCTGTCACTGACGTCCTGTCTGACTCCGCACTGCTGCATGCATGGGCGCAAAATCCTGTCTTAATTAACAGGCTGCACAGAAAGCACTGGGCAGAGAACAGTAAGTATCTGCAGCAACAGGGGAACGTGCACTCAGCTGCCCCTGTTTCAGGTACACCCACTCAGTAATGCAAACAACCTCCAGACACAGAATCATGTGGAACTCCAGACAAATACAAAAGTTTTTTTTTTGACTAATCGTAGGAGTGAGCAAAGATGCCAGATGTGGTGGTTCAAGCATCTCAGAGAGAGTTGCCCAACTCATGCACTACGGAGGAGAGAGTGTACAGAAAATGACATGATAAGCACAAAAAAAGCATGCATGCAGCAGCTGATCTGTGTATAAACATTCTGCCAGAGAGAGGTCAGAACACAATGATCAGACTCTTTTAATAGACAAAGCTTGAATAGCATTTTTTGTTTTTGTTATTGCCGACAACTCGACTGAATAAACCCCCCCAAAAAACTCAAAGTCTGTACTCTGTGGTTCCAACTAATAACAAAAATATTTCTATTTTGAATAAATGGGGGGGCAATTATACGTTTAATTGTAAGGAGCTATTAAGAAATAACACATTCTTCCTCTTATAAATGAAAAGTTTAATTTGTAGCAATGAAAAGCAGCGTTGTACTCGATTGTTTTGCTACTGCAACATTAAAGGGCTGGTAGACCGATATCTGATAAATATTACTATTAGAACCTTAACAAGACTGTGTTCTTGGGGCTGATCTTGATATTACCAAAGAAAAAGATTCTGATATAGATTTCTGCCAAATACACCAACAGTTGTTGCAACAGTTCCTCAAATGTGGTTATGAAACAGTCATGACAAAGATATAAAAGGAAGGCAGGATATTTTACGGTTCAGCGGTAAACGTTATTGTCTAAACAGTGCAGCAGCGCACTGAACCGTGAACACTGAAGTAACACTTTATTCAGCATTAAATACTTAGTCCTACTTTAAAAGGCAAAATAATATTCAACAAAATGATTTGTAACAACAAGACAATGAATGTGGGACCAGTTCAGAATAGACTACAGTGCCCAAATCTATTGAGTTTACAGGTTTCAGATAAAAGTTGTGCTCTATAACACAGGAGAACAAGGTTGTTCAAGCTTGTTGCAGATGCGTACATTACAGCACAACATAACCATGACCTTGATGACTGAGAACCTTCATCAACATGTTTAAAGCCGTTACTCTGCTCATCCTCCTGACCTTTTCAGGGACGTATTTTAATACACCAACAGTAAGTTAGTAAAATCAATTATTGTTGGTTTTGGTCTTTTTGTGAGATTTACTGACAATATGGAGAATTTACTTCATCAGCAGACTTATCCTATAAAGTAACCTGAGGCCACAAATAGTCAAATCATGTTGTGTAGAGTCGGCAGTGAAGAAAGGACTCAAAAACTGGGCAAAAAGCGTATATTAGGTTACATTAGGTATCAGGTAGGTGTTCCTAATGATTTGTCAGATTTTATTCCTAATTAGGACAAACAATTTACTTTTAAAAGAATGTGGTGATGTGCTGCCCTCTTGTGGAGTGAGAGAAACCTAAGTACAGGTAACACTAGTGATCTTAACACAGTGTTGGTGTACCAGCAGACGCTGCAGCGGTTGGATTACTCTGAACTGTGGTGAAGGCGACCGTACCCTGAGCATGATGGGATGTCACACAGACTCATTAATCTAGAGTTAATGAAGGATCTATATTTCCCTTCCTACATTTCACTATATTTTTTAATCTGACTTTGATCCATTCTCTTGCTTACATCTTATAGATATCTGACCAAAGTAAATGTTACTTGGTGTCTGCTCAGTGTGTTCCCTCCATCATGTCTTACCCTAACACTTCGTTTTCGTATTTGGGGCCACCGCTGCCAACAGGAGCATGCATGTTAGGTGCAAAACAAAACACTGTGGTTAGTAGGACAAAGACAGAAACAATGGATGAGAACATAAATGTGTAATAAATACTGTACATGCATCACAAGAAACCCTACTGTGGGATAACATGCGGTACACAGACACATATGGGAGTTTGCCATACAGGGCCTTTTTTGCTGTCTCCGTCTCTGCGTGTCAAACTCATGTCCACCAGCACGACCCCCATGTCCTCCTCCAGGCTATTTGGGTCGTCCAAAGCCAAAGACAGCTCGTTGACTCTGAAAAAAGAAAAAGAAAAGCAAATATCAGCTTCAATCGTGAAGTTTAAACAGGTCGAGGTCAGAGATTTGTCATTCGACATTTGTTTTCTGAGGGTCTGACAGATGAATACCAGGACAGGAAAGCAGAACAACAAATATCTGCTTCTCAAAATAATGACTTGGTTATCTGTGATTTTTGCTTGTGAGATTCTAGTTTTTTTAGACTGAGAATAGAACTATTTGAATCTTTGATTGATGCGTCATGGGTCACAATATAATAGTTTATTTTCATTGTATTCTATTTTATTTGTAAACTTCTGCATTATTCATGTCTACGACTAGGATTCTCTCACATTTCACCTTACTTATCTATTTAAAAAAATAAAAAATGTGCATGATAATTGTTGGAGAGGGAGTCGGAGAGCAAGAACTGGTTTACTGTAGTTGTAATGGAGCAAACTTTCCTCTTAGTAACTCCTTGATTCGAACAGCTGTACATGAGAGATAAACTGGCCAGGTTGATAATCAGCCAATAAGGCACAAGAAATGTCTGTAGAGAAATACCAAAGATGTGTGTGATAAAATCATGAGGTGTGTCCCCATTACACAGTGTGTCCACCAGAGAGCACTGATGAGTTAAATGTCCAACTGCAAACCATCCAGATCAGTACATATAATGCCCACAATTCTTTAAAAGAAGAAGAAGAAGAAGAAGAAGAGCTCTTTGAAAGATACAACACAATACATTGTCATCAGCTTCAGACCTATCAAACATCAGTATCTGTACTTGTCCCATAAATATTCAAGCTGCCTCCAACACATTCTGCACTCACTTGTCAAACTCCAGATCACACAGGGTGACACTGGTGGAGCCCATGAAGTCATCCGTTGTCAGATCGCGGTCGTAGACCTGTTTCATGTCAAACATCAGCAGACAGTTGACACAGAGGGCATCACGGACACACTGTCCACTGTCTGTGGAGCTCACACACCATTATCAGTTATTTGTTTCTGTGTATGGAGTGCAGGAAGTGATCAGCTGTGGGTTTACATAAAAACATCACAATAAAAGGTTTCATAGTTGACTTAATTCACTGATGAATGTTCAGCTTGAGGGGTAAGGGGCTGAAACAACAGCTGGCTTGAAGTGAAATGCTGTGGTAGCAAACTCAGGTAAATAAACATTTAATTCATGTGTGGACTGAGTGCAAACACCAAAACACACCACACCACTAAGCTAACACATTAAAGCCGTTACTGCAGTGCTCCTCCTTCCTTTAATCAACCCAACAATCACACTGTCCCAAGATTAAATGATGACACACTAAATATAAAATAACAATAAACTTTCCAGGAAAATAACTTATTGAACTCATAGTGAGTCACCTTGATGAACAGTTTCTGGTTCAGGTCCTTCACAGGCAGGGAGAAGGTCTCGTTCCATGTGGGGTTGAGGTCTTTATAAACCACTTTGCTTTTGTAGAATGTTTTCCCATCCAATTTGAATTTCACATACGGGTCGCTGGTGCCTGAAAATGATACACAACATGAATCATTGTAGTTTAGATCAGTAACTGTCACATCTGGCAGACGTTCCTTACAGGGATCAGACCGGCGGGGGTTCCAGTACACACAGCTGCTGATAGAGACACTTTCTGCTACTCAGACTCAACACAACATGTTACACAGGTGTTAACTGAGCCTGATAACAAGGTGAGGGGATTAATCAGACTTGAATTAAGTGGTAGTCGATATATTTTGAAGCGGTGACAGGACTTTTGTTTTGTCTCCATCCTAAAGCAGAGCTGACTCATTGTGACTGAATACTAACGACACTCCCCTGAATCTCATGTCCAGACTAGGTTTCTAGATAACCATTCACCCTTGTCTCTTAATTTCTAGGGAAACTCGCCGGTTTCCAGCAAGAGTGAGGTCTGCTCAAAGTGTCATCTCTCATGTGTGTGAACAGAGGAAGTGGTTTTTTCCCCCGCAGCCGATGAGACCGCAGCTTCCTGAATTAAAAGCCAATCAGATTTCGGCTTTGAGCGTGGAAAGTGGCAGCAGCTGACAACTTTCTTTATGTCTGTCTAGTTATGTTAATGCTATCCTGTGACCACTATTTCACATGTGCATGGAACAGGTGAGGGTGATTGTAAAGACGACTGAATTCCTTTGATACTATCTGTTGTTTCAGTGTTTTTTACCCTTTAATATCTCATATTTGATGCTGTTATGTGAAATAATTTTCACTCCAAGGTAGACGAGGTACAGTTTGTAAATCCTATCCATTATGTCAGTTGACCAGCTGAGGGCAGCAGGCTACACAAGACAGTTTGGAGACCATCAGCTTCTCAGGATACACATCCTGTTTTTTGCTTTAATAACAGAGGCATTACATTACAACGCTTTTACACAATAAACCAGTACTGTCAATCAGAATACAGCTGTCAACATATGCTACGCCTGCAGTGTTCATAGTCTGAACCAACAGAAGAAATTAAGGATTGTTTACGTGCTGCTTTTAAAAGACAATAATGCAGTGAAACCAAATCCTCCCGCCTCTTGTTACTCCGCTTTCTTTCCCTGCATTATCTGAACCCACAGCCTGGTTGTGTAAATATGAGGCAACAAGAGAGGGAATATCTAATCCAAGCACATGCCCAGAATGAAAGGCCTGGCGTCATGAATGCTGGGTGTGGCTCAGACAGGTTCCAATATGTTGTGAGGAATCCTGCTCTGGCTGTCTGTGGTGTCCATGGAATCAATAACACAGTGTGTAACCAAACATACGCTTCTGGCCGTCTCACCAAGGCTAAACACACAAACCGAGGACGGTCCAACATAAAACACACACGGGCAGAGGACACAGCTTTACGTGAGCACGCTCTTCTGGGCACAAATGCTCTTTAAGTTGAGGTGAGTTCAGAAAACTAAACACAGATAAGAACAGATGAGATTTGACACTTCCTCAGCAACCTCTGTGTGAAGTCACACAGCACATTAAAGATTATAAATGAAAATGAGTGTGCGAAGAATAAATAAGTATTAATAGAAGCACTTACTCACTGGGACAGAAACGCACACGCACATGTTAAATGATGACATAGGTGACAAACTGTTAAACCATGTGTCAGAAGTAACAGGAATATAAGACCTACACTACACCAGAACACAGTATATACTACAGAGGACATAGTGATCTAAATAACACGGCATGAAAGCAGCTTCAGTTACACTCTATGCATTATTAGCCGTAGAGCTCATTAAACACTTAGGCAGAAAAAATTGTATGGACAGAAAAAGTTGAGCAACAAGCCGCAAAGAACTAGAAACTCTCACCACATGATTTTATGGTCTATTGTTTACATGTGGAATGACATACATCCTTATTTACACTTCCTTTTTGTCCTGCAGTATCAGGCACTGTGTGTTGCATTGCAGGCGAGGTTCTTACCACAGCGGTCTCTGATGACCAGATTGCGTCCTTCCTTCAGGTTGATGGTGAGCAGGAAAGACCTCAGAGAAGGTCTGGAGTTCTCTGCCACAGCGGAGGTCTCGTGTCCCATCTCACTCTGTACATACACATCAACACGTCATCAGTATCTAATGTAATACTGCTGTAGCACATCTGGTCACATCTGGACTTTCTGAGCATCTGAAACTCTTTATAACAACCATCACTAATAAATGGTTAATCTATGGTTGGTTCAACTTTAGTTCATAGTTCAGTCATAGTAAGTTATTAACAGCAGCAAATTAAAAAAGAAATAATTATTCAAGAAATGGTTAATAAAGCATTTCATTGTTTGTTAACAATAGCTATTAACTAAAACATATTTAACAATAAATCTACCATATATTAATTAGTTATTATTGTTTTTATAGATACCACATTATGCCACCACATAAACATGTTTTTTTATTCCAAAATTACATTGAAAATCAAAAACTTTTGTAAGATTTTCATTTAAAAAAACAAGATAATTTTTTTTTTCCAGACCTTTGATGCTACTTTTCTGTATCTGATAGCTTTAGTGCCGGTGTGTGTCAGCACCACATCTGTTGACTAAATAATGAGAGGCTACTCGGGGTAAAACAACTAAGCCGTCATCAGGGGCATTCTAATCGTGCGCCTGTTTATTATAACAATAACAATGATCTAAAATCACTTGTTGTGTCCACATTGTCCCAATTCCAACACAATCTACTCCTCAAAAAAGAAAGCCGTGGGGGGTCTTCTCAAGATCGTGACATGTGACAGAAAAAGGTTTGTTCTACTTTCATTGTCATTTCAAAGTCGCATGCTGGTCACATACTGGAATCTACTTATTATGTCTCTTACTCCTAATGTTGGATTCTTTTTTGTTGCGTGTTGACCATTTGACAGTGATGATGTTTTTTGATTGAATACAAAAAGCACAGTCTGTGGAAGGCTTTCTGCTGTTGTATGACGTCTATGCTTTGTGTCAAAGCGATGAATTATTTAATCACTATGAAGCCTCTCCTCCAAACCAAGCATCTTTGAGAGAATAAACCCCGGCGGCCTGGAATCATCCTACTCAGCTTCCCAACCATGACCTGCCTAAAAGCCATGATAAAAGACAAAAAGACACTGATTGCTGGACCACACACATTGCCTACTGTCCCATCATGACCTGAACACAACACAATAATCTGGACTTAAACCTCGACACGAGTGTGTGTCAGCTAAAGCACAATGCTGCTTTCTGCATGACACTTAAACACAAAACACGATCACAGCCACTTGACAGAAACATTCATTTAAACCACAGACGAAAGCACCACCTTCACCCACCTTTTCATCATGGTAACATGGTAAATGATATCAAAATGACATCGGTTCAACAACACTGAACCCCCATACCAACAATTAAATGCCCAAATTGTATGGCAGCACTTACATTTTGGGTGTCCTCGTCATTTAACACGTGACCGTTGAAATCATGATTATCATACTGCGGAGGCAAACATAAATGCATTCAAAAATCTATCATGTGAAACTGAAGAGAAGGAGCAAAGTCCCATTATGAAAAGAGGAAACGCTCCAGCCTGCTGATCAGTTAAAGGTTCAGGAACTGATCTCTCTTTGGTATTTCTACCACCGGCACAAATCCTCTGAGCATTTATTAAAAATTCCTGCATCCTGGGGACTGAACAGCATTAAACCACAGGACATGCACTGGTTCTGGAAAAGAGAAATCTGCCCTCTTTCTGCCCTATTGTCCACATCAAAGTATCCACAACTCTTAGCCTTTACCTCATTGTAGACTTTAAACCACGAGGGACTTTAATTGAATCTTCTTTTGGATCCTAATGTACAATGTGGACTGGTCACATGACAGGGAGACAGTGCATCTGCTTTTTTGGCAATAAAATGCACATTTACAAAAGACAGTGTTTAACAAATAAAGTCAACAAGGGTGATTTTCTGGTTTGTTGTGTGCCATATGTTGTTACGCGACTGTGACCGGATTAACCTGCTCTGCAGCCACAGGGAGAAAAGGAACTGCAGCGCCCCTGTTAACCCCCCTGTTCCACAATGTGACCATACACTGACCACTGTGTACTGTACACTGAGGTCGACTCTATTTGACTGGACTAGCCTGCAGTATTTCTATGGTGTGAAAGCACTGGTTGTTAAGCTGTTAAACATAGTGTTATTCAGGAATATAGAGCAGTATCAACTAATATAAGATTTATAAAAAGAGATTTTGAGTCACCAGCCTAGCTAGACACATGACAACCTCAGCATGATAACATGCTCTTGATGGCGATGCTAATGAGCTGATGTTAAGCAGGTAAAATGATGATGACGATGATGAGTATGTCAACATTAGAGCTGAACCTGATGACAATGTCGGCAGTTTCAAGGAGATTGATCATAAATCAGAATATCCAAAAGAAAAAAAATACAAATTTGACCTGATAAAAGGATGTAGCCTAAGTCAAAAGGTTGAGGGGCACCATAGTGCTTACAATTGATCCGGAGAAAGACATGAATGTGTGCACAAATTCCACAGCAATCAGTACTTCAGTTAACTCATTCAATCTGGTAGATTTTAGAATATTTCACTGGGCAAGTGATGATGGTTTAAATTTCACTTCCTTTAATTTTGGTAAAATACTCTCGTAGATTGTTGACATAACTTGAGAGCTTACTATGAGGGTGTGGTGCACCATCACAAGACAACACTCACTATCTGCTGTTGTTGTTTATCAGCATTTTTATCTCTGAAGAGTCGATGTGTCAATGTCGCCTCGTGCCCTCCCCAAATCATCATCAACAATGAAACCAGATAAAACATATTTGAGGGATTAACAAAAAAAACATTGTTAGAGGAAAAATAATTCAAAATTTAAATGAATTCTCGCAATTTCAAATTAACTCAGTTATTCTTTAATCAATGTAAGGAAAGCTGGAACCTGAAGACACATTGAAACTCAGCAGCAGCAGCGTTCATCTGAAGAGAAAGCAACTGCTCTGACAGCAGCTGAGTGGAATGTAATGTAGGTGGAGATTACATGGAAGCATCATTTTCTTTGTTCACAGTATTATCCACTGAAGAAGGTATTCACTGAACTATGAGCCTCATGTCAAATGTTCCACTGTGAGAGCAAACATGACTGTCAAAAGACAGACAGGACTATGATTCCACGTGTCTCTAGACTTTGTTCTGTATGTACACAAAGGTAATATTACATCACAGAAGGTATACAGACCCTGACGTCCAATCCAGTTTTATCTCATGATATGGGAAATGTACACTACTGTGATTTTTATTTAAAGACAGCAAATACTGTTCATATAACTAATTGTTTGGAAGAGCTTTCAACTGACCGAAGAAGTTTTATTATACTGCAAACGTAAAGTTCACCTCAAATGGATTTCCTGCCACTGATCCATGTCTTTGAATCTATTTCTTATGTCATGTATGTACTATGTTCTATGTATGTATTTTTCCTTTTATAACAATATGTCTGCCAGTTTTTTTTCCTTTCTGCTGTACTCAGGTCTCTCTTGCTAAAGAGATCCTAATCTCAAGTAGATTATCCGATCAAATAAAGGTGTATCGAGGTTTTATGTCTCAGTGTGGGAGTTATTGCTTCTGCATTAGTTTGGGTCCACTATGAGGAGTGCATTAGCAACTTGACTTGTAAAAGAATCCAGAAAATACATTCGAGGAGTAAATACATTTCTTTTTTACTTTATTGACAGTGATATGTTGTGGTTTCTCTCTTGTGACAACTGTACTTACTGTAAGTCGCTTACGACAAAAGCGTCTGCTAAATGTCCTAAATGTAAATGTACATGTACATTCTCAAGAATTCTCTACTGTCACACCAACAATGAACACATTTTATACAAGTTTATAGAGCTGCTCAGTGATGCAACATTTATAGAATTACTAAATCTGGTATAATACAGCTGTTTGTAAATCTTTGATTACTGCTCACTCACAAACAGCCTAATAACTACATCCTATCCAAAACAGAGAAATTTAAGAAGTGCACTAATAAATAAAAATGTAAAGTGCAATTGGAAATATCATGTCTTTTCTTACGCAAATATAAAATATATTTCTTAGGCAGGACAAAACTGTGTCCATCTTTGTCTTTGAAGCATAAAACTGTGTGTGTGCAAGACTTTCATTTAAAGGATGAAAAATATGTCCACAAAAAGATAAAGTAATATCAGTAACTCACCAAAATATCAGATGGCATATTTTAAATATAACCTTCAAAAAGAGCCTAATGTCTTAATGATCTTTTGTTTTACTCTTCACAGTTCAGTTAATTATCTATTATTCTCTGAGACTTCGGTGCACCAAGTAGCGAATGTGACCATGCCATCGTGGCACGCACATTCATTTCACATCCTTGTCCCTGTTTGAAGTGTCACAATGCCTTGGCAGTATAAAAACACTCACACAGTTTAGAGTTTGCCAAGTGTTTCTGTGGACTATTGGTTTTGGAAGTTCCTCCAATTACAGCTTCATCACAGCTCCTCCAAGTTAAACTTTGAACATCCTGTGTAAATACACCAGACACCTGACACCCGCCAACTTACAATAAACCAGCCAATTCTTTACATGTACTTTATCTCTTTGCCTGAGTTACAAACTAAATACAATAAAACGTATTCTACTGTCATGCTCACTGTTAATGATTCTACGATATTATTATCTAAGTAGGAAGCCAATAATCAGACAATGAAGACGTTTAACCTTGATTACATTATATAAAGCCCTTTGCTTGTGTTTGGAAGAGTGATGTGTCCTTTTCTTTGGACTGATGGTCAAATGTAGTGTTGTTACCTGTGAGCTGTCCTGGGAGGCGTCCACAGAGGGAGGCTCTGGGCTGTAGACGGTGATCATCTCAGGCAGGGCCAGCTCCTCAGCCTCCATGCCCCCGGCCGGTCGGTAGATCCTCTCCGGGGAACTCTTCTCCTCCTCACACAGACTGTTGAAAGACTCCTGGGAGGAAGCCCAGTCTGTGCTGTCCACAGGCACACTCAGTCTGTGTTCACTCCTCCCAGATCCTCCATCGACAGCTTCCATCCTCAGGCCACTCCCCCCTCCTGCCAGGCGTCTATCAGGCTTGACAAGTGGTGAGGAGGGGCTGCTGTAGCTGGGGGCATTGTACTGTTGGAGCGGCGGGCTGGAACAGACGTGAGAATACTCGTGCCTCATGTACCTTATGTCGGGCACCGAGGAGCTCATCCGATGGTCCATGGTGTGTTCTAGATGGACGGGAGACTTGCTGGAGCTCTTCTTGCTTCGCAGGAGGTGCGGCATCATCTTCTGGCGGAGATTCCGCAGCACGCCCGGCTTCTTGGAGTCCATGATTGATTTAGACTGTGTCTAAGATCTGGACATCACCGACAGCTGGAGTAAAAAAGAGACGCAAAGAGGACTCAGTTACTACCAACAGCTATCAGCGACAGTGAGCTGCAAATATTTAATGTCTCATTCTCACAATTCCAGACATTCACAACTGGTCGGGTAGTTCTCATTCTGACTAAAACCGTCTTCTGTTGCCAGGATGTAATAATTATAAACAAGCAAGGAAGCTTTTTCCCCCCTAACCAAGCAGCTTGCTCGGCTCAAACTTGCTTGGCGCTGTTCCGCTGCAATGGTCATGTTGTTTTGGGAGACGCTGACTTTTGACCTATTCAGAGGAAACCAAACTCTGCTAACTTCAGATTGAACATAACAACAGCCACAAAGAAACAGTCACACATTTTGGGAAATACACTTGTCCACTTTGGTTAAAAGTTAGATCAGAAGATCGATACTTTCATCAAGTACTTTAATGCTTTTTACGTCATTCCTAGAACATGTGATCAACCACAATGACCTTCATTCTCAGGGGGAGTCAGCTCTCACAGTGTATGCACAGGAAATATCTCCACCTGTTCTCAATAAGGTGCAGGTGCTTCAATGACAAATGCTTCAAAAGTGTTATATCTGAAAATGTGACCTCAGCTGTAATGTCAGAAACTACTGCATATAAACAGAAATCACATTATCAGCTCTTGGAATAGAATCAAAGGAGGGGAGAAGAACTCTTAAATGCATAAATAAAATAATAAATAATTATTGTACTTGTTACGACTGCACTATGTACTACCTGGGAGAAGAACAACTATAGAGATAAAGAGCATGCAACCAGCTGATTTTGTAATTAATAACTGTATTAACTTTGATAATGTCACCAGGTCTAATCTATAAGAATTAAGATAACAGAGCATGACATTTTTACTAGGAAAAGCAAAGGTGTCACTAATATTGTGTATCGTGTCTCGATAACTGCAGAGTGAGGCTGCGTGCACAACAATGTTGAAACTCTGTTACTGTACACATGTGCTTTTCCTACTGTTTCATTTCAAAACATTATCATATAAATTGCAGACGACTGTCCCTTTGTATCAAGCATGAAAGGAAAAGCCGAATATTTATTAATATTTATTTGTTTATATTGACTCATCAGTTGATCTGCTGCAGGATCTATAAACAGGAGATAAAATACTCAACAAGCAACACAAAACACAATCCAATCTAACCTTTCAATCTATCAAGGCTGCGAATGCCTGAACATTATCTGCATCTTTCACATGTGACTTTAGATTGTAGTGGCAATCTAACCACAAAACTGCCACTTCAGGGAATGTGAAGTCATTTCCAACGAGTTGTCGTGCAAAAGATGAGGTCTGCCATGACGTATGCGTTTTACCGTTTATTAAATGCCGAGAAAAACTATTTACAGAAAATCGTCTGTGTTGAATGACTAAACTGAAACAAACGTGTAAAAATGAAGGAAAACCAAAAACACTAACGTTATGATGTAACAGAAAACATCTCGGACGAACACACACGCACACAAACAAACGGTTGAAAAACTCTGTGGCCTCCGAGATCCTGATTCCCCTCTACCTGTTCACGCATCATAATTGGCTACAACAAAGATAACTCAATCAATATGAGAGCAGCAACAACAGACCATGTACTGTACACTTATTCCACATAAGCCAATATGTAGACACACACACAAGAAATGACACGCCGAGGAGGACGGCCGTAACACCCTGAACGCCACAGCCAGGCATGTGTTGTACTGTCGGTGTAGTGATCACACATCACAACATGCTCTGTAATTCTGTAGAAACTGGCTGGTGAACATGAATGGGACAATGTGTGTCTGACACAATGACAACAATTTTTCTCCAGAGATGACTTTGAGTACGGATGTTAGTTTATGACTTTTGGTTGAGTAATGTAAACTTAAAGCTCCTCCCACCTGCTCGTGTAATCATTCAGCGTCATCACATCGTCTTTGAAGGTGTTGCAAATGGTATTTACACTAATGCAGTACATCATGCTGACTTGTGTATGCACTAAAGCCTTTGTTTTGATTCATAATAGTAATTTACACTGGCAACACTACTATAATGACAAAACATGGAGGAAAAACTAGAGACTTACCCTTTATTATGCATTGTATTATAGGATCTAGGGCTAAAAAACTACATTCATACAAGGTATGTGCTCTGGCTGGACTGCTATTTAAGATTTAATCATAATGTGAGTGTTGCCTTATTTGGCCATCCACAACTCTGACCCGGGCTGACAGAGGATGCAGTTTATACAGTGCCATTAAACTGCTATGCTTTATACAAGGGCTGCCAGAGTGGAGCCCGCTGGCCTGAGCTGGCCCACAAGAAGGTTTGATTTGGCCTTCTTAGTGGAACAATTATCTAAAGATTTGTAATATGAAATGCTGTTCATGCAGTTTTATAATTTTTTGTAAGGGAAAAATGCTCTTCAGGGATCAACCAACGTTTTTCTCTGGGTCGAAACCAACACTTTTTATTAGTAATCAAGGAGATCAATGACTGATATCTAGACCCAGTGGACATTTGTAGTAAAAATTTAGTCATACAGCATATGCAGCAACACGTGCGCGGCGCTCAGCTAACATAGACCTGAAAAGGATCCATAGACATGTGACATCATGAAGACATCATACCAGCATTTTAATACAGTTGTAATGTCTCATGTACCACAGCAGCGATACAGACACCAGCTGACCTCTCGATTCTCACTCTCTCTATGCAGATGTGCTTAACACACCGAACACAGCCGTGTTATATTCATCTTTTAATAAAAATCCAAACATCAGCCCTCGTCGATGTTGTGTACATTTTATACTCTCTCCCACTCCCTCATTATCAAAAGCCAAGCAGATAATCAGTCCATCCCTAGTAGAGTGATTAACGTAAATCAGTAGCTCATGAGAACTTGGGTTAGGGTTAGGATCCAATACAATAGGTGTTTGCTTTCGGCTCATGATTAAGTTTCCGTGTGGGCACCCCTGCATTATAGTGTGCAGCTATTCTGTTCCCCTCCTCTTGATTTAATCACCAGTCATCAAATACACGGTGTGATTGAGGACTAATCTCGTTTTTGGAGTGCAGCCACTGCTTAATGGCGTGTCCTGAGGCTGTGTATGTGTTTGTGGCTGAGTCATCTGTTATGCAATGTAGCTTGCCTACTGCACAGTCACTCTTATTCTTTAAAACATGATCTCCATTTCAAAATCAAATGAACAAACCATCAGTAGACAAAGCAGAGGGGCATGTTGTGATGCGCCACTAATGCTTTAAGCTGTCATCTCTCTGAACGATCTCTGCATGTCAAACAGCAGCAGTACCTGCCCAGAGGAGCTGCTGCTGCTGCTGCTGCTGCTGCTGCTGCTGCTGCTGACAGAACCTGAATTTGTAGAACCTGATTTTCATAGTCCTCTAAGCCTCTTAGCAGTGGCCTTAGACCTTGTATTGTGTTTAACTACGTCTGATGACCTGCCTTGTTATCAGCTGCAGAGGGGAAGTGCAGGAAGACGGGGGAGGAGACAGACCAAGGCACAAGACCGGAGCGGGTGTTAACAGAACCCATGTCAAAGGGTGAAATTGAAAATACAGGTTGAGACTACAGACCAAGCATTTTAAAAAGTTACACTTAATTTCACATGTTGATAATAGAATATTTTCAGTAATATTTAGAACTCAAATGTTCAATCAGCATATTAGTATGAACAGGTACGTGTGAGCTGAAGTGGTTCGTCCAGCAATGAGTCAGTCCACAACCTCTTTCCACTACACCTTGTTTGGAGAAAAAGAGTGAACCAATGACTGAGATATCTGTAGCCCAGATTCATAATTCTCTAGCCTGACCCAAATACAAGGATTAGATGGTGGATGACTGAAAGAGAGAGAGACAGCAGAGGAAAAGGATGATGTCCTCTGAAAGGCCTGACTGTGGTCTGACTGCAGGTCTGTCTATTAGTCAAGTGAATCTATCATGAGCGACCAGTGTTTCCTGTTTCAACATGATCTGTGTTGAAATGGTCACAATATGACTAAAACTTGAAAGTCACGGTGAAATGAAATCCTGTGTCTTTGTGTCATTTACTCTGGTTACTGTACTGTAAAGGCTGAACATGTCTCGTTTCTTTTACTGCAAAACATTCATTTAGTTTTACTATTTTGGTGACTCATCTTGGGGCTGGTTGCATGAAACATCCAATGAAATGTGATTCTGAGTTAAACAAAGCATAAAAATGTGTTTGAGCAGAACAATTTTGTGTGTATTTAATATTTCAGCCGGGAAAAACTTTACCATTTCCAAACCATGTATTCAAGGTCTGACTTTATTCATTTGATACGTGTCCTTCTGAACTAACAACTCAACAGGTGGTGAAACTGCTGTATCTCTCTACTACTGCTGCACTGTATCTGCCAAACCACACCTGCTTTTGTTAAATTCCAGTCACATCTGACTAATTTCATTATAATGCTTCTTGTAAGTAAACCTGACCACACCCCGTTACAGAAGCTAGAGACACTCAACTTCACTTTCTCTTTATATCCACTGTGTGTAAAATGTCATGATTAAAGCATCTTGGAAATTACTCTGATTACACGTGATTTTGTTTGTGGAACAAAATCAGGGAAGTTAATGTTTTGCTTCCAGCTCATTTATCTTTTAGCGCTCTGAGGGCCAGACACACCAAGCCGACATCAAAGGAGGGAGCGCAGAGGGAGACGAGATCACGTCTGATAAAAGTGTTGCAAATGGCACGAGGGAATAGGCGGAGGTGAAACACAAGAAATTACATAAAACTGCTGAAATGGGCTTTTCCTTACTTACTCCATTTTTTTGCAATGATTCATTTAGCTACACAGACAGCCACAGTGACAACATACTATGTCAGTTGAAAAGCTGCAGAAAAAGTGAGTAAGTAATCTTTATTTATATAGCACTTTTCACAGATAGAAATCACAAAGTGCTTCACAAATAAAATACAACAAATAAAAGTAATGGCAAATAAAACACAATAAAAAGGAGAGGAGAACAATAAAAAAGCAACAAACAAACAGCAACAAGAGAGGAATCCTTCAGCTCTAAAACACTAGTTCAAACTGTACGCCCGCTCAAATAAAATCCTCTTTAGGTGCTTTTTAAAAGAATCGACTGAGTTCAAGCAGCGTGCAGAGAGAGGCAAGTCATTCCATAGCCGAGGTGCAACTGCTTGAAAAGATCAGTCCCCTCTAGTCTTAAAATGAGTGTGAGGGACCACGAGCAGCATTTGGCCTGATGACCTGAGACTACGGGAGGGAGTGTGGAGCTGGATCAGGTCAGAGATGTAACGGGGGGCTTGTCCATGCAGGGCTCTAAAAGTAAGGACTAAAATGTTAAAATGGGTTCTAAAATGAACTGGCAACCAGTGGAGCGAGGCTAAAACCGGGGTGATGTGTGCCCTTTTACTTGTGTGAGTTAAAAGTCTTGCAGCAGCATTCTGAACGGTTTGGAGACGTTCCAGCACCTTCTTATTAAAACATGAGAAAAGGCTGTTACAATAGTCCAGGCGAGACGAAATAAAAGCATGCACAATCATCTCCAGTTCAGGCCTAGATACAATTGTTCTTATTTTTGAGATGTTCCGCAGTTGGAAGAAACAGTTTCTGATCAGTTTTTTGGAGTGATGCTCCAAAGACATTGCTGGATCAAACTCCCAGATTCCTAAGGTTCTGTTTGACTGATGAACCTGGGGCACCAATGTGCTGCTTTATTAAAGGAACACTGCCTTCAGTGGCAATAATTACAATTTCAGTCTTTTCCGAATTTAACTGTAAATAGTTATCATTTAACCGCTCCTTAATACAGTTGAGGCAAGTTAATAAGGAGGTCAATTTGTCAAATTCAGACATTTTAAAGGAGCAGTACAGCTGGATGTCATCAGTGTACAGATGGTAAGACACATTGCTGAACTGTCTAATTAATTGGGGGGGGGGGGTTGTGTACAGTTTGGGTCATCATAATGTAATATTTTTACTTATGTCATAGGCTACTTAGGGAATTTAGGGAATGCTCTCACACAGCCATCGTGAACTCTCATGCATGGGCTTGGAATGAAGATTCATGTTGTAAAGAAATATTTTTATTATTTGTTTCAAGAGAGGAGTTATCCAAGTCAGAGTCCTGCACGGGTGAAAAATAATGTACTGTGTCGGACACAGATGCGGATCGGGTCCGACGCCTGAAGAGGCGGGTCGGGTTTTACGATTGCCATTTTCAAGGCGTCACTTATCATCAGTCATTATTAGCGACACAAATGATAAGCATTTATATTTCATATGAGCTCATTAATGTGTGCTTGCGCCCTCCCAGAACTCCCATTCCCCACGCTGGCTTACTTTCACTTTTAAAAATTGCGTCCGTCCAATTTTCCTTCGGACGTCAGTATCAATTTATAGCGGGTCGGCTCGGGTACGAATGTAATTTGTGCTACTGTCGGACAACGGGTCGGATGCGGTTATAAGTATGGCGGGTTCGGGTGGGTTTGCAAAATAAGACCCGTGCAGGACTCTGCTCTAATCCTCTAGCTAATTATCAAGCTAAATATCCAACATGCTAGTTAACGTCAAATACTGCGGTGGAAGACGACGGTAAAATATTTCCGTTCTCTAACACTAGATTTATTTATGCCTGCATTTTTAAGGTGTGGCGGCTTTTATTTTGCCGTGGCGGTGCGCCACAGTCAATTTCATGTAGAGGAAACCCTGGCCCAAGACTGAACCCTGAGGGACTCCACATAACAATTCAGTAGTGTCTGACATGACTTGGTTTGCATAAAGACTGAAGCTTCTGCCAGAGAGGTAGGAAGTAAACCTGTTTATCAAAATATTATGATCAACACTAGCAAACGCGGCCGAAAGGTCTAATAGCACCAGGACTGTGCATTCACCTGAGTCTGCTGCCATCTAAATGTCATTTGATACTTTAAGAAGTGCTGTTTCTGTCGAGTGGTTCTTACGGGAGCCAGACTGAAATTGATCATAGAGGTCATTTTTATCTAAAAAAGCAATAAGTTGTTCAGCCACAAAAAAGGCCAACAAGTGGCATGGGAGGTGTATACACGGACAATTCTAAAGGCACAGACGCTCACCGACGGACAGTGTTGGTCTACGGCTGGCTGTTGGCCAGTGTCTGGGCCCTGAGTCGCATAAAAGGCTGCTGGGGTTTCTGCCGAGGGCATTCTTGCTGCCAGTGTCTTTTTTGGTACTACCACTGGAGCTGCAAACTGTTTAAATCTACAAATACTGGCTTCAGTGGATCAACTGACAATTAAGCGGTTGCCCATTGTGACAAACCCACAAAAAGTTATCACCAAATCCAAGCCATTCCTTTCAGAGCTATGGAGTGTTTTAACATCTTCCAGCTCATCGTTTCTGTTTCAGCTGCTAGAGAAGCAAAAAAGCTCACTGTGCACAAGCTGCTGGCAACAACTGCACATAGCACTACAGTAACAAGAATTCATTACATTTTGAAAAAAAGTGCAAACTGTTTCTCCACAGAAAGATCAAGCTTGAAACACCCAACCTCATTACTCCAGAGACTATAAATCTACATTTCTATTGTTACTGCATTCATGACTGTGTTATACTTGACCTGGTTATCCAGAGAAAGAGCCCTGCGGTGAGCATCAGTCAGTCTGAAAACTGGAGACTGGAATGTCTTTCACCTGCCATTGCTGTGGCACTGGTCATGGCAGACGAACCAGTTCACCTGCATGGGCAGATCGCCTGCATCCCTTTTGTTGTCATCCCAGTTCATTGTTGGGTGTTTAACTACACAGACTTATGACAGAGCATCTCACAATCAACTTCTATTCTAGAATGAACAACTTTATAGGAGGCTGACAGAAATAAGGTCAGATATAAAGGAAATAAGAAGTAACCCATGCTGTATATGTCTATGGCTCCAGAAAGACCATGAAAAGGAAAATCAAATGAAGAAAAATGTTTTTATATTTTGGAAGAACTTGACAATGTGCATGCTTGCTACCCAACATCTACAGGAGTTATACTCAAACACTCTCTGAACTGCACTGCTTGATGGAACTGAGCTTTTTCTTACTGCACTCAACATCAATAATTAGCTCTGAAAAGTCACAATTACCTTCAAAGTCCAGTTATGATCCACCACATCAGTGAAAGGGATTTACAGAGAGCATCATGGGAGCTCAAAATGATGATAACAATGACCATGTGCACAGTACTACTCAAGTGTCACTAAGCAGGACAAAGCACCATTGATTTGACTATAAGACAACTGCGCTGTAAATAACGTGTGGTCCATTGCTCATAAACAAGGCAATGTGTAACCATGTAACCGAGGCATACAACCGCGTGGCCACACAGCTGAATGGGCCATGACATTCATTTCAACTGGCAGTCAAGTTAGTGGGGTCAGCCAGACTTAACCTGGACTAAACAAATGTAATTTAACTCAACTGACTGCACAGCTGGCCAGGTATGGTCACATTCCAATCTCTTCATGGGAAGAAATACACTTTCATTAGAGCTTTCTTTAAAAGAAAAATATAGTTTCTGTGCATGTTTAAAAGGCAAATTAAGTCCCTTTTACAGTTTAAACCTGGTGCAAGCCCAATCTGTGGACACATGAAGGCTGAAGGCACAAAGCCAGCCGAGTTCAAGGAGGCCCTGCAGACGACCTTGTCCAGTATCACCTCCATCACATTTTTTGTCATCTGTCTGGCTTTCTTACGTAAAGACAAATTCAGAGAGATGGCCAAGAAAAACACGATTTGTCTCCTTCCAGATCACGATAAAAAACAAGCAACCAAAAGGGCAGAGGTCGAAAAAACAGATGATAAACAATACCAGAAAAAATACAACATTACCAAGACCATAAATGCTAAATAAGTGCTTGTTGATAATAGAGAGTGACTGGTAACTAAAACTAAACAATATGGGAGCACGTCTCTTTAGTAACAAAACATTAAAAAAATCACAAAATACTTTTACTAATATGACATACATCAAATGTGAATACAAATCTGATGATTTTAATAATAACACAAAGTACAGTGTCACACAAAGCGGGTACACTTTCATAGAATAATTAATTAAGGCTGGGCAATATGTTGATATTAGATCAGTGTTATACCTAATGATACATTATCTTTTATTTGATATCACTGTATCTGGACATTGTATACAGTGTATACAGTGTATACAGTGATACAGTGCACGTGTAAAAGCTGCTTACAGCAAAGTGCAGCAACGTACCAGATTCTTCTACTTGTGCTAACACTTGCCTTTAGCCACCTAGTTGTTGTATCCACATTACAGATGATTATTCATCAAAATCTCACTGTGTTAATATTTTGTGACAATAATCACTAACACAACGTTTGTGCACCTGTGGATCAACAGGTGCACACCTTGTTGACCAAAGGTCAACAAAATCCAAACAAGAACTCCTGCACACTGTCCTCGGAGCTTGTTATTAGGAAAAATGTGATAACACAGTTTCAGCACACAGTTCTTTATCAGGTTATTTTACAAGACAAAAGGAGAGACGATCTTTAATAGGTAGGATGACCCACCTGCACCAATCAGGTCATACTAGCTCCAACCTAATTCATATCACAATAATCATGTGGTGTAACTCTGTATAGTGTGACTTGATTGGTCCATGTGAGTAATCCAACTTATTCAGGTCCGTCTCTCCTTTGGTCTTATAAAATGATAATGAAAACAACTGTGTAACAAAACACTGCTGTTCACTTGTTCCTAATTACATGCAAAGAAGACAGTTTGGAGTTTCTTGTTGTGGCAGTGCCAATAGTCATCCCAACAATATTGTTGCAAGAACAATATCAATGTGTTCGGTCAGAAGTATTCTGATATGTGATGATTTCATCCAGTCCTAGCATTTATTTAGTGTTTCTGAGGAGATATCAACATTTAGATATACACTCTGTGTCCCGATACAACCTTGAATATTGCAGTATTACTGAAAGGCCATATCTCCCAGGCCAACAATTAATTGTTTAAGTCTGTGTTGTTAAATAGCAATGACTGAACATTGATATCTCATGATTTCACTAATATACAATGTTCAACGATGACTAACAGGAAAAAGTACATGCAGACTTGTGCTGCCTAACATGGGTAGGCTATAATGACTGGGAGTATATGTATAAAATACACCTGTTCATAACTGGCTAATAAATGCTCTATTCAGGCAGGTTTTCCTTCTCGTGATGTTTCTCCACTATCCATAGATTTCTTATGAGGAGAGCCGTAACAGTATGAGTGGGGTCAAGTTGTGTCAGAGTCCAGTGAGGAATGTAACAGTAGTAAAATAACATGCTAATAGTCAACTTTTGTAACCATAAATTATGCAAATTAATTTGTTTTAATAGGCACTGCAGCAGGCTGAGGTATGTACTGATGACTATAAGACAATCATGCGTATACAGTTTTCTACTGTCAGTCTGAAATGAGGTCACCACCGTTTAAACAATACAAAAGACACAGACTTTACGTAACGCCGGACAGAATACAAATAAGGGATGATAGCGTTTTAAAATGATACTGGGTTAATCCCTTGTTGAACATTAAAGCCCTTTTGCAGGCCGGGTCCTCTAAACTGCAGAGATCTGAGTGATGAAGATGTAATGAAAACACATTTTTAAAAATATCAAAAAATTAAGACCACAGTAATTGTCACTCGGACAGCAGATTCCAGATATTCATTAACTGTACATCATAAGGAAACATGCTCATTTTTAAATACCTACTGCACAGTTATCTTCCCATATTAATGTCTGTTTTATAAGCTATTAAAACGGTAACAGTCACAATGACTTGATATGGCTTTTATGTTATTTCTCAGTTGTTGGGCCAAGTTGTGCAACTGCCTGAGACTCCTGTCTGAACAAGAAATGAGGTTATTTCCCGAAACTACTTCACAGTTTGATATGGGGCAAACCTAAAGCTTACTGCGGTAAACACACAACAAAAAGCTAAAATTACTGATGCATGAAGGAAAGTGCAGTGGCAGTGAACCTCTAACTTTAGCAACAGATCAAGTGGTCACAAGCTTTTGCATGCTGCCACAACACAACAAACCCCAAGCCAACAATATGCTGAAAGTCCTGTTCATCTCAGGCTCTGAGTGTGATCTTAACAGGTTTAAAGTGGCATCAAGGTTACTGACAGTGCCCTATTTAACTCATGCCATCAATATTGGTGTATAATAATTATATAACAAACGCTACTTCTCCAAAGTCATGCATGAAGTCATAAAAAACAAAAAAAAACAGAGCAGTAACACACTCCACCCTCTGTGTGAAGAGACTGTCTAAAAGTGACCGACTGCTACATCAGATAAAGGCACAGCAACCTCCTAATAATGAAGCCAAATGTCATCATCTCGTTTAAATGAACAGTATAATCGTATTATTGTCTATCAAGTCCTTCACAGTGGCCACCACACACACACACACACACACACTCCAACTGTTTAAAAATGACACAAGACTTGAGCAACAGTGGCAACTTCTGTGTCCTGGAGTGTGCACAGACTGTTTGAGCAGAGGACTGATGGGTGAACAACACCCGACAGCAATTCTACTGGAACAAGTTCTGTCTGTTTGCCAAACTCGACATGGGATTTTTTTTATTTCTATATATCGTGCTGCACAGAGAATGAACTGCCAGGTGTGTTTTAGGAGTTGACCTAGCCTCCATCCACACACATGTAGACAACATGTATGATGAGATATTCCCACGGAGTTAAAAGTAACCGTGAGCGGCTCAGACCTGTCAGCAGTCCGCCAGAGGAAATGTTTCCGGGCAGGAAGGAGGCTCACCTGACCAGCCCCACCTCACAGACCCCCGCAGGTAACTGAGCTAAACTTTCGTCACGTCCTTCTTCTCCTACAGAAAAAGAAAAGATGAGTTATTGTTTACCTTTCTCCCGCTGCTGAAAACCTCCGACGCTTGTTTCTCCTTCACCTCATGGCTGCTGAGCGCCAGCAGCAGCTCAGAACATCGACCGTGTGAAGTTGATCCTCAGACGAGACTTCCTCCTCTCAGCGAGCATCATGAAGGCACGCACACAGAGCCGCTTCTAGCAGAGGACTTTCACAATAAAAGCCCAGCCGGCCAGCGCGTGCGCCAAATAAAACCCACGAAAAGTCCAGAAAATGTACATATTTTACAAAAGTACATCTTTAAGAAGTTTATGTACTTGTAGGCTTTAATGGGGCTATTTGAAAAAAATGTAAAACATGTTTTAGTTGACACATTTTTTTGTAGTTAAATAGCGTAAACTCATGTTTAGAAAATATAACTACCATCATTTTATGGTTTCAATCAAATGTGTTTAGTACGTTTGTTCAACTCAACACTAATGCCTTTAATTTATTTTTAAAAAAAAGCTAAATTTCCGGTTTAGGTTATCACTGCAGCTAGCTTTACCGTAATGAGAGATCGGTATGTCCGATAGACGTTTGTTTGCCAAATCTCACAGTAAATCTCACCCGGCTATGTTGTGTTTTGAGTTATTTAATTCCGGTCACAGCCAGAACGATAATTGAAATACACTTTCCCCATCTGATACACTCACATTAAGGCGGGGAATCTGGTTTTCAGTCTAATGTGCACTTTGGACGACACAGATTTATGACTCAAACGTTTTATTGGCCTACACACAATGTTGCAGGTCCAGTGATGTGTAGCTGCAGCTGAGCAGCGGCTACCTGTGCACTTATACCTGAAGTTAATTTAACAGACACAATTCTAATCACATTGTGCTCCAAAAAGTGAGTCAGCTGTGTAATCGTGCAAATCTATTATGTGTGTGTGGATATTTTGACCCCATTAACATGTCCACCAGAATTATTTACAAAAAAGAAAAAGCTTTTATTTGCTATACTTGTTGTTAGAGCAGTCTTTTGTGGCTCACATAAACCTAATCCTAAATCTAACAGCTGTTTGTTCACATAATTTCCATCAACCTTGGTAAATTTAATCCCTCCACCCTGTAATTCTCCACCTCATTGTACAGGGTGAGCGAGAGTGAGACCTTGATCTATGTTGTATTATCTTTATCTGAATTTAAATTCTGTTGCACCACACCAGCATACAAACTCTTCATACAATTACTGTGGTAAGTTATTGTATTTTGTACCTTTTTAAAGAGCTGGTAATTTGACTAAAAGTATGAAGTTAATCAACAAAGTGACCCTGACATTACATATTTTTCCATTAGCATTTATGTTCTGCCCACTAACTGCATTTATAACTGCCATTACCAGCAACCTCTACACACTAATATCTTTTCACACTATAGATCGTCATCAGCCATCTGTTCCTCAACTGCCTCCGCTTCATTCATAGTTTACCTCCTGCCTCATACTCATTTAATTCTTGTGTGAGTTCTCTACCACATGCCACAGTTTATGTTTGCTCTGCTGTATACAGAATAAATG